>NC_045598.1:80992748-81306998 GCF_009762305.2 Zalophus californianus | reverse complement strand
TTTAGAAAACTGCCACAAAATTAATCTTCCTGCAAATTTTCGCAGTACACGTTCTTTATCTTTGAAAAATACATGCACCAGTTCCTGAACTAGCTAGACCAGTCTGCACATGCTCAGAAATCCACAACCATATTCCAAATCTTAATTACAAACTAAGGATGGCAATATATATTTAAATGCACGTAAGTCATGTCAACTTCAAAAACATCTACGAAAAATATTCAGCCACAAACAAGACATTACTTAGTGCTGACATTTATATGATACGTCCCACAAGAGTGTGTACAAAAAGGTTAAGATTCCACAATGCTTTCCACATAGGGCTCAAACTTACAGAAACCACTTTGTTGTCTTAAGAAATTAATACTCTGCATCTTGTTAATTTTAACTAATGCCTACATTCATAACTGAATCTAGACCAGAATTGTGAGATACAAAAGGCCAATGTTTTTTTAAAGCAAGAAAGCCTAAGGTAGTAAAAACTAAAAAATGCTGCTTTACTTCAGTATGTCTTATTTGATTAAATAGAAAGAAATGTGACAAGCCAATAATTCTAAATAAGTTCCAAGCAGGAGAAACAAAAACTTAACCTTTTTACACACCCCTGCCTAAACATATTGAATTCCCATATAACAATGTGCCCTAGACAACCAATTCCTTTTTCCTAGTAAATGCACAATAGCAACACTAGTTTTCCTTTTTAAGGCACGTATGTCAACTAAGTTGAAAAAGGAAAGTATAATTAAACTAAAATTATAAACATACAATAAAAATGGCCTCCCTATAGAACAGATGAAATACAGCAGTTAACAACTCTGCCTTTATGTATGCCATTTCATTTTATAACCAAGGAATGGTAACAGCATGAAAAAAAAAAAAGAAACAACAAAAAAAAATCAAACTCTGGTCCCCACTTTTCTGAACAGTCAATAGGTGATGACACCAAACAATGTGATACACCCTCAATCTTCATCTCCCCCTTTTTAAATTGTTGACTTGGAGAAAGACACTCTCAGATGATGGTTTTCACCAAGGTTATAATTATGAAGATCAATCAAGGCCTGGATAGCTTCTTCCACTGTTGCCATCTGAAGGAGAGCCATTTTGTGATCTCTTCTGAAACAAAATTATGAAATTAGATACTTCATAAAAATTAGAAAGGGCTTAAATACTTGAATTTTTACCCATAAACAAAAAGGATAAAAACTATGAAGACAACTCTTAACTTCTATGAAGTCACTAATTTAAAAACAAGAAAGCTTGCTTACTGAAAAAACTTAAATGCTTTCACAGTGCCCCCAGTGTTAGCAAACAGTGTTCGTAGATCCTCTTCTGCTACTGAAGGACTAGGAAAATTGGATGGAAAAAAAAAGTAAAGATTAATAATAAATTTTAGGTTTTATTCTTAAAATGTATACCCTTAAACTCCAACTTTGATACTTACGGGATATTGGATAGGTGAAGGGTTGCAGAAGGAGGAAAAATGTTCTGAAAATTTTTGGATCCAGGTTTCTTAAAACGATGCAATGGGGAATTACCAAAATCCTTTGTTAGCCCTTGATCATCAAGTCCCTCTCGAGGTAGTTGTACAGTCTGATGTTTAGAAAGAGTAACACGAATAATTTTGCCATACATTTTCTGTCCATTAAGATGATTCATGGCTGTAAAAAGAAAAAATTCCTATTAAGAATATTAACTAAAGTCCAAGGCAAAAAGAATTTTTAGAATGGCAGAAATAACTGAATTCTATGATTTTTAAATAAATCAGTAAGTTTTCAACAGCCACTGGTGACAAGATTAAATTTATTTGCATTAGACAAGCATTCTGGCAAAAAAGCCAGTTTCTTTCATAGGATGAAAATCCTGATTATGAATCTCTCTCTTCCTCGCCTATCCTGCTAACTCATACACTTAGTTGCAGAAACTAGTACTCATCTGTAACTTTTTCTCCCTTCTGCCCCACAACCTAATTGCCAAGTCCTAGAATGCTCTTCTTCCTAATTATTCCTCAATTCATCTCTCCATTCTCTCCTATTCACTGTCACAATGTTTTGATCTGCATAACTCAGTCTCTTAATTTATCTTCCTGTTGGATTTTTTCTACTTTTCTCCAACCCATTCTATTACACATAGCTGCTGGATGAACTCTATAAATTGTAAATCTGATGTCATTACCTGCTTAAAATCTTAAGGTCAGACTAGGAAAGGTACAAGCCATGTTAAGGAATGAAATCTCCCCAGCCTCTTTGAAAATATTTCTTGATGATGTACAATACCAACTACTTTGTTAGTGCTGATAATCAAGTGTAAGACAAGAACCATCCTACCCCTCATGGAAGTTATAGTTTTTTTAGTACTGTATTTCCTTGCACTTTAAGCTCCAGCTATACAAAACCTACCTCCTTGACATGCTAGTTTTTCTTACTTTTAGCCCTGTGCCCATGCTGTTCTATCTGCAACAATTTCCCAACTCATTCATTATTCCTCCTAGCCTTTCTCAACATCGTTCTTCTCTGGAAAGGTTCAGAACCTCACTAAATATTCATCCTTTACTTCTTTTTAAATTCATCACAATTTATTTTAATTATCTAAATCCTCCTTCTGACCGCAAAGTACATGAAGGTAGGAACCACTGTCTCTATCCCAGCACAAAGCACAGTGCTTAAACACAGAACATTACTTCTTGAGGTAGCAGTCGGGTTATTTTTAAGCTAAATGAACTGATCTGAGATTACAGAAGAGTTCTCTACGTTTTAGGTTTTACTCACTAGTCACAACTTAAGACCATTTCAGAAGTCATATATACTTTAAACTGAAGGTCTGATTTGACTACTTAAAGTATTAGAGTATTAAAAGCAGAGAGATAAAGGCAATATGGGAGCAGGGAAACAAGAACAAAATCCTTACTCTCAAAATGTTTTTAATTTGATTAGTATACTGCAGTACACAGTCTGACATCGGAGATACACAGAATTTGTTAATTCTGTGCATCTTGTCATACGTACTTGTATAGAACCAGTTAAATATAAAGCAGGTCTGAAAAAGAAAGTGTTAAGGGACCATTCAGAGAAGAATCAAAACTATGCTCTTTTTTCACTTAAAGCTTTCTTAATCTTTAAAAACAAATTTACTCTTCCCGACTGTTTTTACTGTAGTGTTATGTATTCGTTAATGTTTTTTTCTTAGATTTTCAATGGAGACTAACAAAAAAATCATCTTAGTCCTGAATTCACTAGTTCCACTGCATTTCACATATACTTCTAAATTTTCACTTATAAAATCAATTCAATTATTCATAGAGATGGTACATTTTTATAATAAAACTTACTTGAATTACAAAACATTTTTAAAGTTCTATCATTCTATTTCTTATGATAGAGTACTACTAGCTCATACAAATGTGTTATAAGAAGTGAATTTGGGGGAATAAAGTGGTATAAAGCAGATGAAGGCTGTTATAAAGAAAACTATCTTAGTTCAGTTTTGGAAAAGTTATGAAAAGACTGCACAAACAGCTCAGTTTTGATATACCGAAGGGCAGAAATAAGAAAACAATAAAGTCCTAGGCATAGTAGCTGTACCAAGAGGAGATGGATGATAGAATAATGGGATTAAAATAAACCAAAATAATCAAAGAGCTAACTCTGGAAGTAGTCAGCTGACTTGACAAAAGAATCTGAAGTAATCTCAAGAGGATGAGGGCTGAAGATGAGGGGTCTTCATGGTTTTTATTTAAAAAAAAAAAAGCTTATCAAAAACTGAGGCACACAATTGAACAAAAAGATTATTTGAATTACTAATTTAAGATGAATCAAGTTTAAATAACAGGACTCTATCTTGAAATCAGTTATAAGAAATATAGTGTAAATAGGCAAAGCAATCAATGATAAAAGAGGAAAAGGCCAGTGCTGCACAGTGGAAATGGCACTTTTGGTTAAATATAATTTACTTTTCCCTTAATCTCTGTAGAAGACATTAATGAATGACGGAAAGTCAAAAGATGATAAAAAAAAATTTATACATTTTTATACAGGAGGAGTTTATAAAAATGTGTAATTGGAGCTATCAACAATTATCCCCTTAAAAATTCCAAGTATTATTTGTGTTGCCTCTCATTTTTTAAAAAATGAATCTCAACATCCATTTGTCTATTTTATTAATTTGTTCAAAGACCCAGCTTCTAGCTTTGTTTTTTTTTCTCTCAACTGTCTTCTATACCAATGATTTCTAGTCTTTATTATCATCATCATCTCCTTTCCTTGGGTTTATACCAACATTCATAAAGTTAACCTCCTGTCAAAACACTTTCACTGTACTACACGTATCTACTTCGTATAGTACTTTCATTATCATTTTAGTTTTGGGAAATTCTAAATGTATCTTTTTGTTCTTAACTCTAAATGGTGCAACAGAGAATAGGGTCTATAGGATACTTACTCTTTACTGAAGCCTGTTTTCATAAATGTTCCCACACGTACTTAAAAAACAATGTGTTAAATGCATAATTCTATACATGTGTAATTGTTAAGGTAATTTAGTCACACCATTTGTATCTTTGTTGATATTCTTTTTGTCTGCCTGACATAATTCAGAAAGGTGTGAAGAAATCTCTTCCTTTAAGAGATTTGTTCAGGTCTCCCTCTAGTTCTATTAATTTATGATTTACATATTTTGAGGCTATTTCATTAGGGGGTACACACACATAAAACTGTTTTATCTTCCTGGTGATTTATCTTTTTTATATCCCTTTTACTTTCAACCTTTCCAATCCTTGTGCTTTATACATTTTCTTGTAACGAACTTTTTAAAAACAGATCTAATAACCTGTCTTTTCACTAATGCATTTACTCCTTTACATTTGCTGTTGTTATTCCTGGTGCACAGGGACTTAGATTCTATCATAATTTTTAAATTTATTGTTTCCCCATTATACTCCATACTATTTGCTATTTCCCTCCTTGGGGGGACAGAGGGAGAGATCTCTTGAAATCTCTTTTGTGAGACCAGCAAGACTCAAAGTGTGATTGACAGTTCTTCATTATTCATTGTAGTTCCACTGTGAAAGCCAATATATACACATACTTAAAAACTACTCAAGTATCCTAACAGTTATAGGATTTCCACTCATTTTACAGAACACTTTGATAGATGTAATTTAGTAGATAAAGGTCTGTTATGAAGAACTAAGTTTACTTTTGAGATGGCAGCTATATAATAAAAAAAAAGTTTAATATGAAGGAACTACTACTTCGGTATTTTGCTAAAATTCTGTTAAAGTTCATTTAAGGATAACATACACAAATTATTCTTAAGACATCCAATTTAAGAAAACACTAAAATAGGCATGGTAGAATGTTTATTAAAGAAAATCTTCATGTTCACAAATTTTAAAACTGTGGTCTCAAATGATTTAATATGGACTCTAAGGCTTGCAACAATCTCCTTCACATTTAAACACTACTATCTCTTAATTCTCTGTATTTCCCCCATACTACTTTCCTAAGCATAAAAAAAATCTACCTATATCATGAAGCAATGAGTATTTCCAAATAGAGTCCTATGAAAACCAAAAGAACAGTGACCAGAAATAAAGCATATTAAATTTTAAAAATTAATCAGTATTTTTTTCAATATTAAAGGCATTAATGGTGTGAGTACATATTTTTATGGTCATCTACTTCAAAAAAGCAAAATCTAGCAATGAGAAATAAATTTACTATTAAATATAGTTTAAAAACTAAATCATGTCAAAGCTTTATTAGAAAGATCTTACAAAAAACAGAAGTAAAAGATTTACAAATGTAAGTACTGTTATGCATTGAACTGTATTCTCCCAAAAGTCATATATTAAAGCTCTAATCCTACAATATGACCATCTGGAGACAGGGACTTTTAAGGAGATAATGAAGGTTGGATGAGGCCCTCATCCAATTAGACTAATGTCCTTGTAAGAGGAAGAGAAACCCAGAGAGCTCAGAAGAAAGTCCATGTGAGGACACATGGAGAAGTTAGCCATCTGCAAGCCAGGAAGAAAAAGCCCTTATCAGAAAGTCAATCTGCTGGCACCTGAGAAAATAAATTTCTGTTGTTTAAGCCACTCAATCTGTGGTATTTTAAAAGCCCAAGCAAACTAATGCAACTATAGTAAAAATTAAAATGCCACTTATTTAAAATAGGCCTTATATAAAAAATATCCAGAAGAGTTTGGTTAAATTCTACCTCAGGTACTTCTCAACTATGATGCCTGTATATCCTTTTTATGAAGGGTAATGCCATCCACAGCTCACAGAGTGATGAGAAAAAAATGAAACATTTGAGAAAGCTTTAATGCTTTGTAAAATGCTACTTACAATGTACATAGAAAAATGGCCATGACTACCCTTACCCGAGCACAGAAGTATACACAGCAGAAGAAAACACTTACTAGGCATCTAGGACATGATTAGCACTTTTATAAATCTTTCATTGAAGATGAGTATCTCCATTTTAAAAAGTGGAGAGTCTGATGTATAGTTTTATATGTTGTCTGAGCTACCATGATAGCTGGTAAGAAACAATGAAATTCAAACTTACTTCTATCTGCTACCAAAGGCCAAATATATCACATTGTTCAGGTTTATGAGTTTCACTGGCTGTTAACAGCAAAACTGACAGCCCTTACCTCAAAATTAACAATGTGAAAGCCAATGTGAGGCATCATCACCCTGAATCTGAATAAAGAGAATTATAAGCTAAGAACATGATGATATTTACAGTCTTACCACATTGTGAATATGCAGTTGTATTCTGGATTTATGTGATCTGACATTGTATACAAAGTCAAATGATACATTAATTAAAATATCTACCTAAGTAAGAATATATGTGTGATCAAGTATATTTTAAGATTCCAAAAGGGATTAACAATGGTGTATGTGGCACAAGTTTTTCATTTTGTAAAAGCCTGGTATCTCTAAAATACATTTTCCATGTGACTCTTTCTGTTACTAAGTTTAGACAAATACTTAGAATAATTAAAATTAGGATTCCTTAGACTATATGAACAGTTAACTTCTATTATAGAGAGTAACCAGAAAAGAAAAACACTAAAGATCTTTAATATAAACGCAATCATTATTATGTGAAACTTACTGAAATTTTGGAGCCCAAACCGTTTTCCATTAGATTGTACTTGAGGATTGGTAAGAGGACAGCAGAATATGCAAACATGTTCATCATGTATAAATACATTAAAATATGAAAATTAACATGACATTTTGAGCCTGGCTATAAAAAAAATGTTTTCTTACTGCCATAAAGGGGTTTGTTTTTATTAACAGATTCAGATTTAAAGATATATAGCTAACATACAATTTAATCTTACCAAGTTGTGATTGGTTTCCATCAGCCATCTGTATCAGAGCACTGTCTTTCTTATTGTACAAAATCTTCACACGCTGCACATCTCCATAAACACCTTTTTTGGAGCCACAGAGAGGTAATCCAAAAATGGAATTAATTTTACATGCAAGTCAGCTGAAGATTATCTTTCTGACATATTAATGAAACATTCAGACATCAACATGATCACTCATTCAAACTCATCATTCTCACAAATGAATAAAGAAGATCAAGATTTTGAACAGTGAATTTTGAAAAGAATAATTTTTGATAAACCCTCAAAGCTATGTGAATGATATTAAATTAAAGACCATGCAAAATAAATCAGCATGCATTAAAACAAATTTTGTGTCTATGGAGAGTTTTAAATAGCAAAGAAAAATAGCAAAAGATTTACTATTCAACTTTAAGCCAAAGTGCTAGCTACAAATAAGAATTAAGGTGAAACAAAAATCAAATCAATAATAAAAGTATAGTGCTAACAATAACATACCGAAGAGGGTAAACAGACTTTGGGGCGTAACCATCTTTAGAAGGAGAGAAGAGCAAGCAGCGTAAGACAAGAAGAGAGAAGAGTCGAGGAAGAGCGGAGATGAACAGATCATCCATAACGAAGGGTGGTTCCCGCAGAATGGTGAGGTGGTCATGGATCATGGTTCAAGGCGGTTAATTGGGGCAAGTTGGTCCGAGGAACATTTGTTCAAGCACAGAAGCATGAACATAGGGAATGGAGACAGGGAATGAAGACAAGGACAAGGAAAATAAAGGATAAGACAGGGAAGGGAATGGGCATTTGGGGAAAGACAAGGAAAGGGAAGGTGAACACACAGGGGAAAAGGATGAAATGGGGAAGGGAAACAGCAATGCAGAAGAAAAAAATAAGGAATTGGGGAACAAAAAAAAAATAAAATATAGGTCAGTACATAGGAAATGCAGGAATTTGGTCAGAAAATGGTTGGTTTATGTACTGTACAAGAAAAACTGAGTAAAATGTAGTCATCCAAGACAAATATGGGTAAAGTACATCTATATCAAAGAGTAAATTACAGCATTTCATCTCAACATAGGGAAGGAAAGCATGCACAGGAATTTTAAACTTTGAACTTTAACTGCATAAGCATGGCTGGTTATGAAATGCAGGCAAAATTCTTAAAAGAAAAACAAAGGCACTCTGATTCAAACATTTTAGCATGCAGAACTGTGAATGACAATAGTATTAAATGATAAAATAAGCTTAATGTTCGTATTAACAGAGGCCAATTAAAAATGAAACAAATATTCAAATTGGACATTGTAAACTGATACACTGAGCTTCCCACATTTCATACCAGCTTTCATAGCAATCAAAATAAAATATACCAGACATAAAATGTACAACTAAAGAAAATAACTCAGCAATAAATTTTATTTAACAAGGGGGGGAGGGGATAAAGTTGAAAAATATTTTTAGAAGACAATGACTAATAACTGCAAAGAAAAAATTACTAAGAAAGACTGGAAGAGTGCCTCGTCAAGATCTTTGGAAGAACCTTCAAAGAAAAATGTATTAGAGTAGTTCACATAAAATAAGATTTAAAAAAATGCAATGACACATAAGCATGAAATGAACAAGCAAATAATTAGAAAAGGCAAAGAACAAAATTGTTTTACAATTAAATCTGCAAATTAGACCACATTTGCCTTTGAGAACAACAAAAAGAAAAAGCCATACTTTAGTACTTCACCATATTTTTCTTAGGAAAAATAGGTAGTTAGGTTAAAAATAATAATAATAATAATAATATATAAAGAGATATGACTAAGGAAATATTACCTAAACAAGTACATAGATTTTATTCAGAAGTAGAAACATACAGAAAATACTTTGACTAATGAATGTACATAAAAAGAAAGGCAAGTGCAAAATGAAATAAACATGAAAAACTTTCACAAATGAAATGGAGTTAAAGAATAAACATTAGAAAATTATTTTACTAACCTCTTCATTTAAATTGCTAACCAACAGGACTGTATTGCCACCAGCTGAGACTCCAGGCATACCCACTCGGCCAGCAGCAGCTGCAGCAGCTGCTGCAGCAGCATTTGGAATAGCCAAAGGACTCAGAGCTCCTGGAACAGCTGCAACAGGAAGCCCTAATTTTAAAATAAAGCATATTTTACGAAACACACACAAGTCGTTTACAAAAACCAATTTAAGCACGATGGCTGCATGGCTTAGGGCTGACCACTCCAAATGGTTCCTGAAAGTTAATTTTTATAACATTTAGAAAAATGGTTTGCTGATAATGTAGCAATTAGAGAAAATTAACTGGTTTCAATGAAATCATTAAATATTAGGGCTAAGGTACATACCTGTAGTATGCTAAAAAATTAAATATATAATATTCCATTTCCTATGGAAAAGCAAACAAAGCATAAAGAATATATTTCTAGGTCAGAAACTTGAAAAATTCACTTCCATGGTTTATAGCAAGAAGGCACATCTAAAATAAGTATCTTCAACAATAACTCAACACATTGTTATACAAGTGCTATCTTCTTCATAAACTCATACTTGAAAGCAGACAATTACAGTTTATGAAACAAATATAGTAAATTCTTCAGTTCTTGGAGAACTATCACCCGGAACACATCATTATTTAATTCATTCATTCAAATGACCTAAAGAAAATCTTACCAAAGTTTATTTGCCTTAATTTCACACTCAAGTAGTCATAATGAACACAACAAATTTCTCAAACACATTTCCCCAGTAGAAAGACTGAGAAAATGTCACTGTTAACACGCAAGCTTTCTCTTTCAGCCTTTTCCTACCTTTTGCTTACCAGTTTTACCACTTCCTTATTTCAATTGTTCTATTTTCCAGTCTTACTATTGTTCTATCATGTTTAAGATACGCCAGTCATTTATTCTAGAGAGAATTTTTTCTCACCATTTAAGAATAAACTCAAAATCCTTCCCTCCCTTCAATTCTTCCATGCCAGTTTATATCTCAATAAATACTAGTTCACTAATGAATTGTATTTTTCTCCTTCCCATGAAAAAGGAAACATCCAACCTACATGAAGTTAATTCATGACATACCTGGAGAGAAATGGCCCTTAGTATTGTTGTCCCGTTAAGTTCATATTTTATTTCTTCTTTTCTCTTTCCACCAGCCTTCTTGTGTATGTCATAAGGATGTGATGTTGCCTTTGGTTTCAGATCTCTTAATATTTTAGCCAAGTTTTTTTTTTTTTATCTTTTTACTTTATAGAAACTGATTTCATTGACAGTCTGAAGGGTTAAGAGTCACAATTCTTATTATCTGCAGTTTGACTTAATAAATATTTTCCAATTTTTTTTTTTAAAGATTTTATTTTTTGACAGAGAGAGAGACAGCAAGAGAGGGAACACAAGCAAGGGAGAGTGGGAGAGGGAGAAGCAGGCTTCCTGCCAAGCAGGGAGCCCTATGCGGGGGCTCAATCCCAGGGCCCTGGGATTATGACCTGAGCTGAAGGCAGACGCTTAACGACTGAACCACCCAGGCGCCCCTCCCTCCAATTTCTTTTTCTCTCTTCTCTCTGAGCAGTTCAACAGTGGAATAATATTTTTTTCAATCTTTTTGTGGATGAGCTTTAGTGCTTTTTGCCCACTTTTCCAGATTCCCTTTTTCTTATTTCTCCATTTTCTTTTTTAGATTTTATTCTTTGTTATGGAAAATATCCAACATTTAAAAAAAAGAGAGAGAGAGAGAAAGAGACTAGAATAACAAACCCCACACACCCATCACACGGGTTTAACAAGTATTAACTCATGGCACTCATGGCCAATCTTGTTCCATCCGCTCATCCATTTTATGTATTATTTTTCATCCTTTTTTATTTTAAAAGTAAAACCCAGAAACAAGTATCTAATTTTAAAATAAAAACTTCTCATGTCTTTAGTAGTCTTTGATGCCTTTTTGGATCCACTAGTGTGGTGGACCTTTGCAAACTATTCTACAGCATTTCAAACTTCCCCACATTAAATACTGTAGCTCTCATTATACTTTATAGGTTGTTTCCATTAAATATTCAATGGGTATCTTACTTTGCTGCCAATGAAAATGACCTCTCCCCCTCCTCCTTTAATTATCATTCCTTGAAAGTATTTTTCAGGTAGTTGTGGCTCAGTGTACATAGCATTCAACTAAAGTTGATAACACAATTTATTCAATAATTGGTGGCAGAAACTCCAGATGTAGCCATTACATTGTCAAATCATTCCCTTGTTTCCCTGCCTTTAATTTGCTGCTCTTCCGTGGAAGAAGTGCTTAAAATTCTGTTAAGTTTCTTGGTCTTAATGGGTTCCAGTCGGTGGCCCAAAACAAACACCAACAACACATGGCATGCAGAAGAAAAAAGTTCAGTATCAATCCTCAAATTCCTTTAAGAATAAAAGATTTTTTTTTTAATCCATCAAAGAAAGACATTTGAGCCTCAGCTCTTGTCCACAATGAAAAATTAAACGTTTAATTTCTGGTTTCATTTCCAATTCTACCAAACAATTTTCAGGGCCCACTAAACCAAAATAATTTAACTGAACAACTAATTATAATTAGATACCAAAATTAATCTAAACAATTTCCTAAATCCCTAGCATTTTCCCTGTCCATCTCTTGACTCTTACCACCATCCTCTGTTTATTAAAATACTATTTAATAGAATTGTCTTGAACTTTGTATCCCCACACTGAAAAAGTTCTCAATCTTTTTGGTCTCAGGACCCCTTTACAAAGTAAACTCAGAAATTACTGAGGACCACAAAGACCTTTTGTTTATTTGGATTATGTCAACTGATATTCAAAATACCAGAAATAAAAACCAAGAACTGTTTTAAAAAGAACAAGAACACATCCCATATTCTATTAGCCTTCAGAGTAATGTATGCTAGGTGAGAGTAAGAGTAAAAGACAAATAATATTTTAGTATTGTCATGAATATAGTTTTGACTTTGTTAGAGACCAAGAAATCTCTAGGTATTTTGTGAACCACTGCCATGTATACTTGGGTATATTTTGTACACATGAGGTTAAGAAATGCTAAGGAATTAAAAAAAATACATTTATTCATTTCAAAGAAAATGCTATAAGAGAGTATGGGTATATTAAATAAAAAGAAAAGAAAAAAGAATGTTAGACATGCAGATAGATTACACACTACTGACACTTCCAGAATTAAGCTCTAAGTCATCTATTACTCATCTTTCCCTGTTGACATTTCAAGGAAAATTATTAATTCATGAAATATAAAATACCAATCTACCTAAATTTGATGTATCAATCTAAACACGACAGTCTAAGCTTAATACTTCATTTTTGCAGAAAAGCTTCTTTTGAAATACATCTCTACAATGTCAATATACAATTCAACAATCTCATGAAAACTTCACCAAAATATTCAAAGGTGATAGAAAATTTGTTCTAAGAAACTTTAAATATTCAAGACAACTGTTTTTGAAATACATTTCTTGTTGAAATCTGGGTTTTACAATGAAGGTAGGTAACTTGGTGGCACAAAATTATTTAAAACATCAAGACTTACGGAAAAATGATCACTGAGAATTAAAAGAAAACTGAAATTAATTTAAAATAGTAACTGAAAATTAAAAGTCCAGGCTGGAGTCTTAGTGTGACAGATCGGCAGACTTTTTTTTTTTTTTTAAATGCCAGGAAATGTCACCTTTTATTAACACTGCACTTTAAGTAACAATAAGACTGCAAATTTTCTAGTGAGAAAATGGGTTCAAAGGAGATGCAATTTACCTCCTAGTATGGAGGTAAGGGGAAGCTTAGCAAAAAAGTGGAATGTAAGCTGTGAGATCCCCACTGTCTACTTCATGTCTCCCCACTTTTCGATTTATTATCACTTATCCATTTATAATCTGGGCCACTGTGCTAGTGTGTCAGGTTATATATATATTTTTTAATTTTATTATGTTATGTTAATCACCATACATCATTAGTTTTTGATGTAGTGTTCCATGATTCATTGTTTGAATATAACACCCAGTGCTCCATTCAGTATGTGCCCTCTTTAATACCCATCACCAGGCTAACCCATCCCCCCACCCCTCCAACACCCTCAGTTTGTTTCTCAGAGTCCATAGTCTCATGGTTCGTCTCCCCCTCCGATTTCCCCCCCCTTCATTCTACCAAGTCATTTTTATTCATCTTAGGAAGCCCAGAGTATGGTGTAAGAGTACTTTAAGAGATTAGGGCAGTCACTGTACTTGATGCCACTAGCATGTACTTTTCTTCCACTATTTCCTCCCCGCCGCCCCTCCCCTCCCCAGACTGATAACTTAGAAAAGCTATTTAAGCCATCTTTACACAGTTCTAAATCCCTGGAATTAGTCTTGAGTTTTTACTGGACTTTTAAAGCCTCTAATGAAAGATTCTACAATTTCTCTCAGTATGCTCTTCTCTGAAAAATTACTGTCAATCAGGAAAAAAAAAATTAGGTTTAATCTAAATGTCTTCTACAATAAAAACAACATACAAAATATTTCATGATGCACTATTTACACCACAATGATAAATTCTGAAAAATTCTGTATTTTTCATATTAACTCCTAGCTGTAAGTCAATAAATTTACCATCTTCCCTTTGTAAAAATTGTATAAAACATGTTATATACATTGGCTCCAGCAAAATATTTTTAGCTGTAATTTTAATGATTTACATCTTTAGCTAAGGCAGCAGGTATGCTGGAAAAAACATTATTAATGCATGTTGATGATGAGAGATCAAAAATACCTGTTCTACTTCCAGGACTGTTACAACAAAATAATGTGGAAGAGCTTCATAAACTGCCATACAAAGGTATCACAGGGATACTTTCCATGTGAAATGATCTTCATCAGGTGGGCCACCCAGACATTTTGAGTGACTCGGCAATTTTAAATTGCTCATGTTCGTTCTGACACATTATTATTGCTAACCCTTATTCCACTGAAATGGATGAACACACAGCCATGTACAGGATACAAGGTCCAGTGGGATGAAGGGATATAACTTACTTATCTAGCCCTCTTCCCTTAAGGTCACATAGACATCCTTAATCTTGTTCAGAAGAATTAAACTTTTTGTTAACTTACTTTAAATCATTTACAAAGTTATCTATGATTTTTAATAAAATTTATGTTTTAGATTTACAGAAAAACTGAAGATTCTACAGTTCCTATATAACCTGGGCACTTCTTTTTCCCTCTATTATTAACATCTTACATTACTATAGTTGCTGCAATTAATCAATATTAACTGAAGTCCATACTTTGCCAGACTTCCTTGGTATGCCTCTAATACCCTTTATTGTTCCAGGATCCCATATTACATTTAGTCATGTCTCCTTAGGCTCCTGTTGACTATGACAATTTTATCTATGATTTTTAAAGGTACAGAATTTGTTTTATCCCTTCATTTCCCAACCTAAAACTTCTTTACTCTGGTTCAAGACATCCGGTAGTTGTCTCACATACTACTGAATAGAGGATAGGGGGTGGGACTTTGAGGCCCTTTCTAATTCAGCAAGTATAGGGTCTTGGGTGGGGAGGGCAGTTTTTTACATTTTATTTCCTGATTTGAAACTGAAACTTTCAATTTTGACAAGAATGACAAATGCTATTCTTTCCTGAAACAATCCATTCCTCCTCTTCTACCACCTTCCTTTCAATTCCTTATTTTGCCTGCTGGAATTCTCTTTTCTATCATTAACAACTACATTTTTATTCAATGTGTTCCTTAGAGAAACTTTTTAATTAAAAGCTTGCTTTATCCTAATGAAACTTTTCTTATAACCCTCTCAAAAAGTCATTTTTATCTCCCTAAACCCTTCCCCAAAGGAAGGAAAAAGGATGCATTATTCATCATTTCTACCCTACCATCCAATGTTGCTTTCATACTGCAGTTCTACCACCATCAATTAAGACAGATTCTGCATCCAATCCTTTCTCATCAAAACAACCATCAGGTCACTGGAACATTTCATCTCATCACAGAAAGACTTTAGCACCTGGCTTTATTTCCTCCTCCTCTCCCAGCCCATCATCATCTTGTGATACATCAAACACCCTTGGTTCACAATTTTTTTAAAAACTTCTTTGACAATTTTTACTACATCAATCCATTTTAGCAACTTCTCTTACTACATCTTTGATTTTTCTCTTTTTCCAATATTTAAAATCCCCTTTCCTGACTTCATTCTTCCATCTTTCTCAATTCTCGTACTCCATACAATTACTGAACCCACTTTTGGCCTCTATGTTGAGTAGCTCCCTTTCTATTTTTCCTTGGCTTGACTTTACAATGTAGCCTAAGTGTTTTTTTGATGTTCTTTCAATGCCAGACATGGATAAATCCAATCTTGTATTTTGGCTAAGCTTTCATCTGGGTAAGTAATAGAGTGAAAACATTCCAATTTTAGTATATGTGCTGCTGTAGTGAGCACTAGAGTGAAAACATACATACACACCCCAAAACTGATTCCATAAACATTCTGGTATTTAACATTAGCTGATATCCAAGTCTATCTGCAAGGGTTCTGTACAAACCCATCAGACCTAAGCCCCACATCCTACTCTCAATCTTGGTATGTTCAGCAAGTCTAAGAATGAGATCAGAATTTCCTCAAATTTTTCAACCAACTTCAAAAGTACTCCCTTTCATCTGTTTTCTCCTTTTCCCTTTCTTCATAAAAACATAAAATGGTGAGAAGAAAGAATATGGACTACGTAACTGATGACTTCAGTTCTGGTCCCAGCTCTGCCCCTACATTCCCCCCCCCCCATATTTCTATGTGAGCTTGATAATAATCCCTTCTAGTTCTCACAATGATCCTAAGCAAGCAAGTACTTTTTTATTTTTTTAGGCTCCAGCATTTTCACTATACTCTAGATCCAATCCTTTACAATCAATTCTAGGACTTAAGCTAGCCTTAAAAACAAATACTAGGGGTGCGTGGGTGGCACAGTTGGGTTAAGCGTCCAACTCTTGGTTTCAGTTCAGGTCGTGATCTCAGAGTCTTGAGATCAAGCCATGTGTCAGGCTCCACACTCAACAAGGAGTCTGCTTGAGATTCTCTCTCCTTCTTCTTCTCCCCCTCCGACTCATGCTCTCTAAAATAAGTAAATCTTCAAAAAAACCCCACAAAAAATACTAGTTAATATGAAATGAGCATTCATTGTATGCCAAGCACTATACAAACTGCACTTAACATATTTAATCCTCACAATGGCCTTGTAACACTGTCATTACATCCATTACAAATGTGGAGGCCAAGACAGTGAAGCTGACACAGATTTTGAACTCAGGACATCTGGATTTGGAGCCCGTATGATTATGCATAGTTGCTCAATGCAAACATTTTTCCTCCGGCCCTGTTTTACTGAACTACCCTTCCATTTCTCTTTCCTTTTTTTATAGCACACTTCTTCAAAGAGTAATAAATGCTTTCTTATCATATTTATATCCTTAATCCATTATTTTTATTTATACCCACCCTCATGAATAACCTTATGGGAACTACTGAACTGAATAGGAACTTCTAATTTTAATCCTATTTAATCCCTCAATTTCTTAATTTTTCCCACAATATAAATGTGCACTGCTTAAGTTTCAATTTTAATTTCAAGTCATTAATCCTCTCGCCCTCTTATATCTGAAGAATCTTAAGCCAAGCTTTTAAAATATCACATTGTTCTCCCAATTCACAAGCTCATGGAACTATTGTCCAAGTGGTAGGCAGAATTTCCTACTGTCTAGTGGACTTCTCCCCAAGTTTAATTCTTCATAAGTACTCATATCAATAAGATGCCAAGTACTATTACTTTTTTTTATTATGTTATGTTACTCACCAAACATCATTAGTTTTTGATGTAGTGTTCCATGTAGTACTATTACTTTTATGTTTAATTTTTCCCATATTTGTTTCTCTTCATTCTCATTTCATGTCCCTGGTTTAGAGTCACAACTATATCTTATTTAGACATTAATAGTCAGTCTCCAATATGGCTTGTTAATAAGTGAATGCTTGTCACTCCCTAAACATGATATATACTTTATCACATCTGCTCATGCTGTTTTTTATTCTTATTCATATCCAAATCAAATGGCCTTTGGCCCATAAAACCCTCCAATTTCTCCTTCAGATAATGAGTCTCATTAGACATTTCATTATGTTCTAATATGACACCAACTCTATTACAGATTTCACTTTGCCTCACATTAGAGCTACTCAGATGTTTGCTGCCTCCACCAGACTGTAAACCAGATTACACAACAGAAACCTTCTGAATCCCTGAAGTGCCTAGCACAGTGCTAAAATGAACGCTGAATAATTCAATGAATGAATTAACGAGGATGCCACTGAGGTGAGGCAGAATCCATTCAGAGGTATGAAATGCTCATGCCAATTACTTAACAAGGTTATCAGAAATATCTAGAAAATGAGGCATAGAGAGGAAAGGCAGACTCAGAGAGTAACACCATTAAATTAAAATCAAGATCAACAGGAAAAAAAAGTATAGAAGCTAAAAGGGAAGCGAAATAATGAAGTTAGAAAGAACTCAGGGGGAAAAAGATCGAGAGAAGAACTGAAATGAGATTTCCTATATGTTACCTATTGTTTTCTTGGTGTATCTTTAGAGGAACTAGTGAAAATCTACCTAATTTTCACCTGCTTTAGATAGAGGCACATTTTATACTGTGGTCACACACACAGTTATTATTCTATCAATTACAGAAGCAGCAGTAACATACTGGCTTTTCTTTGTTTCAGCCATACTATATATATATATATATATATATATATATATATATATAACTGTCAACTCTTAAAAACCAACACTTTTTCAAAATAAAATCTACAGTCTGATTTAATTTAAACCTACCTTTTATATCCAAAGGCTAGCGTTGGTTACTACTGAATTCAGGCTGTTTAGCCTGAAAAATATGAACAGTAACACTAGAATAAATTCAAATCTCTGACAGACTGTCTTGAAAATAAAGGTAAATAAAATTTCTTAAAACTATACCTGAGAACAATATAATGGGTGAACCTAACAGATTATTTCAAGCAAAGGCTATGTGATCATCCATTAAGAACTTTATATGAAGATTTTATCCTGGATAGTTAAAAGGCAGTCTACGAATAACATTGTAGCCCTACAGGAATAAGCTTATCCTATTTGAGAATGCTGGGGAATAAGTAAATATGCACTGACATGGTAACCTTATTTCTTCTAATGTTCATATCACACCTGTGGCCCATTATACTTCCAAAGTATGCAACTACCACCAACATTTCCCTTACCAAGAAAACAAAAATAATTCAACACACAGTCATTCAAATATTATTTAAATAGGACTCAAAGAGTTAAACTAAAGGTTATTGCTTCAAGTTAATTTATGATTTAGAAGTTAAAATTTTATCCATTGACAGGTATTTTAAATGAACAATTCTATCTCAGCTCATTACTTCTTTTCTAAACTAACATTTTAAAGACTGAGAAACTAATATTTTAAAAATTCAGCCATAGCAAAATGGAGGATAGTTCAATAATCCAAAGAACTCATCTAAGAATGCACTCGTAGAGAAGTTTCAACTTAACTTCTATAGTTTCTTACTTCTTACATGTTAAAACAGATATGAAATGAGAAAGCCAAAGTTATGGGACAGTGAGTTAGTACAGGTATTTTCATGTGACTTCTGACCAAAAATATGATACATTGAACATGATAAAATACTACTTTTCTAATTATATGGCTTTTAAAAAAATTTTTAATGTTAAGGCATTCAGTGATACACTCTAAAAATCTATGTAGCTTAATATTTCTAGGAAGTATTTCTAGAATGTTTGTGTATTTGTAATTGTTTTAGTTTTTGTTGGACGATGACTTGCAAATGCGTCTGTAGTAGATGAATTATTCAGTCTGATTTTATGACCATAATTTTCTTTGCTATAATGCAGTCTTATAATGAGATATTATAGATTAGGGCTTTGCTAAAATTAAGATTTTAGTTTTTAAGTTTTAATGTACATTTTGTGAAAATGTAAAAATACAAACTCAGTTTACTATATTTTGGTTTGTGTGTTATATATATATATATATCTATTTTGGATTCAATTTTGAAGGGACACATGAACAATACTTTTGATTTTTCAATCATATAATAACCAGGTTAAACACTGAATGGGCTTGGCAACAAAAAAACAATCTGTCTTGGCAACAGAAAACACCTTAGTATATGGGGGAAAAAAGGAATTAGTATATGGGGGAAAATTAAAATTATAGGACTTACATATTTACTACATGTATGACATTGTTCTATTATTAACTCCACAGGGGAAAAGAAGACAGGCTAAAAGGCCCAGCTAATCTATAGTATATTTTATTCAATTGTTTGTTAGGAGCATGAACTTTGGAGCCAGACTGAGAGAATGCCTATCTCAGCCACTCACTAATTACAGGAATATGAGCACACTGCTAATCTTTTTGTGTCCCAGTTACTAAATCTATGAAGTGGGGGACAATAAGAATAATTTCATTTAGGGATAATGTGAGGATAACTCACAAGGGCTAAGAATGATGTGGGCACTTAATACATATTCAAGAAATGGCTAGTGATTAGTATCCATATGCATCAGACAACCTTTTGGTTCCAGGCATTGAGACAATTTCATTCTAAGCCATAGTATTTCATGTGTTTTTGCTACATGATATATGAAGAACTGTAGCAATTATGGTGGCACCTAAGTAACTCCTTTTAAACTAGCAATTTTCTAAATATTTATTTCTATCACAGGAATTACCCCAAAAGATCTAGGCATTTTGATAGTGGAGCCAAATTTTTATAGGGAAAACAAATAGTGGTAGAAAAAAACAGCTAACCCCTTCTACCTATACCAATCATCTACAAGACCCCACCTTTTAGAAACTGGTATAAAGTATACTTAAGACTCATTTCGACCACCATTTCTTTTTAGAAAAGTCTACTTAATGGCCTACATACCACAATAATTAACTGAAAGTAGCCTTATAAATTCATGAAAATCCCAGGTGGTAATTTTGTTCTTCCTAAGCTCTGTGGCTATTGAATGGTTCAGTAGAAAAACAAGTAAGAATTTCCAAAAGGCATTCACCTTGGAGGATACTAAAACACCCTAATTTAGTAAATAATATCTAAAAGACAACAATGAATATCTTATTTTCTAAAAACACACATGGGAAAACATAGGCATCATTTAAATATAAGAAAACATATGAATACTGCTCTATTAGCTCACTGCTACATACTAATTTCCAATTAGTCTAGCTTTGCAGTTTCCCCCCTCATCACTCTACTGTAATAGCACATATAAAATACCCATGTTTCACAAAAGATGTTTGTTTTCATTGCACATCCTATAGAATCATATTTAAAAACTATAAACAGACTACACATACACATGGATACAAGGAAAACATCACCTAAGGGATTTTAATCCTTTGAGAAAACTCACACTCATATCTGTGGATCATTTTTTTTTCTCTCACAATTAACTACAAGAGAGAAGTGTATATTCTAGTGGTATTTAGTAAGGAAATACTAATGCTTCCTGGTTATTTTAGGGGGATGAATTCCTTCTCGAGAGAAACAGATCTAAATTTTAATTAACTCTGTTTAGTCCCTTATCCACCACCCATTCCCTTTTTTGAACCACTAAGACCAAAATAAAAAATATTACATTAATAAACAAAACAGCTCATTTCTGGACTAAAGTCACTATCTCAAACCACTCTGGGGCTATCAGAACCTGGAGGCAACCTACAGTTTCTAGAGTTTAAAGCAGTACTGGGAAGAAGCTAGGCTGTACACCCATTCATACACTGGTTTAAAAATTAGTGAAAAATCAAAAGCTGGGCATCAATTTCTTCCGCCAAAAACAAACAAATGCAAGAATTTAACTGTCCTGTACAAACCATATTACAAGATAAACAGCCCTAGTTGATGAAGGAAAACTCTGTAAAGATTTTCAACTAATTAATATAGAGAAATGTGAATTAAGGGAGAAAGGCAACATTCACAACCCCCAAATGAAATAAATTAACGCACCAATCTTTGGTGGATACTACTCAAGCCATTAGAGAAATATAATGGAAGGCTCAGAATGTCACCTCCTGAACCACAATCTATCTTAAAGCATCACTAAACATGGGATAACCAGATGTTTTATGCTTCCAATTGAGATACAGTATCAAACACAAGAACACCTATAAAGTATTCTTGCTTGAAAAATATAAATAAATACCACAACCTAAATCTAATCAAGCTTTTGGAGCTAACTTCTGGTTTACATAAAAAAACGCAAGGAACAAGTTGACACTACAAAGAAACAGCCACACCAATCAAGACTGTAGGACTTTTTCTCAAAATAACTAGGTTTCTTCATTAAGTCAGAGGAACTGAGAGTGAAGAGGAAGGCAGAGAACTATCACAGATTAATAGTGGCTTAGGAGAAATAACAACCAAATGCCATGTATGGCCCTTGAGAGGATCCTATTCTGAACAAATCAACTCTTAAAATACATTTTTTGAGATGACTGGGGAAATTTGAAGATGGATTGGGTATTCAATGACATTAAGAAATTACTGTCAAACTTGATGGGTATGATAATCATATTATGGTTTGATAAGAAAATGTCATTATTGTAAAGATATTATGATAATGTTTGAGATGACATGACATGATGTCAAGGATTTGCTTCAAAATACAATAGAAAAAATGAGCAGATAAAACAAGTGTAGAAACTACTAAATCAAGATGATGCGAATGTGGGATTCACTACATTGCTATATGATGACTGAACTCTTTGACAGTAAAAAGTTTTTTAAAATTACCATGTGAATAAGCCATTCAAAAGTAACAAAACAAGATTCAGAAATCACTTAAAAATAACTTTAAAAGAATATTTTAAAGCTTACTTGTTAATTTTATGTATCACAAACACAGAAGAAAACAAATTCAATTTAACAGCTAAACAATGTTCTATCAGAACAATTATACCAAGATATATTTATTTGGCATGAATAAACAAAGTATAAAATACTGTTTAACAAGCTATAAAGAAGTTTTCTGAGAAAACTTAACTTTGTTAAAGAAAACTTTTTAACTTTGTTAAAAAGCTAAAATTTAGCATCTAAAAATTACAAACTTTTCTCTATAGCAGTAATTATCAATTTCTATTACACAGTAAAATCATCTTGAGATCTTAAAAAAACTACAAACTCCTAGAACTCACTATTCATGATTCTCAGTCTAGGGTAGGGCCTGGTGATTTCAATGTGCAGAAAAACTTGAGATACTGTTCTATGGAACTACAGATTTACCTTCATGAACAAAGGTTTGTTATAGCTGTTTTCCATTATCAATTATTTTAAGGTCAACAGATTTCTCATAAAAAATTTGTTTTGCCTTTCTGTTAAGGCCATATGATGAGATGGCTGACTGCTACTTTATTCAACTCAAAATGCATAGAAAGCTCTAACATAAGTATTCTTTGTACAAATTATCTTCCCTAATTCTGAAAAGGTAGACAACAAGATCATGAAAAATTACTTCTAGCAATTTTTCTAAAAGTGATCCACCCCTTAATAAATTAACTGCACTTCTTAAACATGATAAAATGATCATAGTAACGATGTCTCAATTTATAAATCTCAAGGATTTTTATCACTTTGTTCTATGAAGTAGAATATGTGAATAACTAATAGTCTGCCAGGTTTGTGATTATGTATTTAGATGTCAGATTTCTAATTAATTACAAAGCCCTCAGTTTTCCTTCTTGAAAAAATTAATTTTCTGAGACACTATAACCCCTAGTTACTAAAAGGAAAACAGAAGCCAGGTATAAAAGCTAGTCTTAAAAAAATTACTGTGTAGGGGCGCCTGGGTGGCTCAGCTGGTTAAGCGACTGCCTTCGGCTCACGTCATGATCCTGGAGTCCCTGGATCGAGTCCCGCATCGGGCTCCCTGCCCAGCAGGGAGTCTGCTTCTCCCTCTGACCCTCCCCCCTCTCATGTGCTTTCTCTCTCTCATTCTCTCCCTCTCAAATAAATAAAATCTTTAAAAAAAATTACTGTGTAAAATAAACCAATTAAAATATATTGATTCCAAATTCAGTCAAGTTCTTAGATATAAAAATTATACAAGGTAAAGTGAATCCCCCTAAATATTTGCAGAAAAGAAGGATCACCTAGTTATTTGTGTTCTTACAGAATCTTTGAAATAAAGAGAGATCTATTATTTCATTTTGAACAAGTACTGTTTGAGGAAGACTCAGCAGGAAATGGATCTCACTGATACCAGTTTGTTGTATGCTGAAGTCACCTGACTTAATAAATTTCACTAGAGGCAAATAAACATAGAAAAGATTTAGTTACCATTCCAGAAGACGTGACCTCACTAAAGTAATACTGAATGTTACTATAAAGGGTGTTTGAAAACTACTTTAAAAGGCAAAACACAAGTGGTTCCTTATAAAGATCACAATATCCACAAATGTGTGGGGCGAAAAAGTTAACTTCACGTCCCATAGATGGACATTTTTGGATTGAGATAAATTATTTAAAAATAATTTTCCTATAAACTGGCTAGTTTAAAATATTGTGAATCAAGTTGAAGACTCAGCTCTTATGAAGTATGAATACCGTGAATACACATTTTACATGTATTGTACATCCCAATAGAAAGAACTTAGACAACTAATTCAGAGACTTGTAAATGTCTAATAAGCATTTGAAATTTATAAGCTAGCTCATAAAATAAAAATTAAAATAACAGTTTGACACATTCGTATTCCTATCAAATTAATATCCTAACAAATCCAAAATATAATACTCAATGCTGATAGGCAAAAAAGTAGAATAGCCAGCCTCATAGATCATTCATATTAATATCATCTTTTTAGAAAGAAATTTGCAGTAAGAATCAGGAGTCTCTAACATTTTCTTTGACCTGATAAATCTAGCTCTAGGAATCTAGTCTCAGGAAATAATCTGAAAGACAAAAAAGTTATGTACAGGGTGTTTGTAACAATGCTATATATATGTTAATAAAAAGTATGGAAGTAGATTAAATGTCCAATAAAGGTACTTTCAAAAGTACTATAAATCCACTAGCATGCTAGACAGCTATTAAAATTTTTTAAAAATTCTTACTAATAATTACAATAAAACATAACACAGAACTGCACATACAGTGTGATTTTAATTTTGTATAAAATTACATATTTACATAGAAAATAAAAGAAAAAATGGTTACCTCTTGTAAATTATCAAAACTACCAGAGTCCATAGCATTATTTGATTTTTGAAACTTTTAACTTATCTAACATTCAAAAAATATCTGGGGATACTTAATATAAAAACCCAGTTATAACAAGATGCAAAACCATTAAAACAGGTAAATGATGAAGTCATTTAGTAAAAAAAAAGGTGAATTCACATTATCTTCACTCTTTCTTATCAGAGTGCAGAAATAAAGATATACTGAAATATTCAAAATAGAGCTAGAAAATGAAGACAAATTTATTAAGTAGTGAACTTTACTCATATGCTTTTAATGCAAAAAATGCAGAACACCTGAAAAATGAATAATAAATGTATAGAGGAGGATACAATGATGCCAGGGCTTCATAATCTTCTATGAGAAAGACATTTCATTACTACTTAAAAGAAATTTCACCAGGGCCATGAGGTTACAAGGAAAACAGAGATGAATTCCCTAGAAGAATCCAGGTGACTTCTAACCAGGACTCCACCCAGAATCCAAACACACACAGACACGTCTCACTATACCCAAATGGGCAAAACACACAAACTCCTTCAAGTCCAAGGAAGGGATTGTTATGGTCCTGTGCTTGATGCTAGCTGGAATTTCTTGATATTTTACACTAAGCTGTTTAATGACCTGGATGTGAATTTTTAAACTTCTCAGAAACTGCATGTAAAATCTTGAATTTATCTACTTTGTGTTAAGGATTAAATAATGTATCTGTTCCAGCAGATCTACTGTGCCTAGTAGAATGCCTAGGACCTGGGAGTTATTCAATAAACGCTGTTTTTCTCTTCTATAAAATAATACAATTTCTATCAGTAAATAATTTAAGAATCTATAGTAATAATTATAAGCAAAGACCATGTATCACTCATTGTCCCACTCTTGACTTTACCTTTAAAAATGGTACACTATGAAATAGTCAACAAGCCAAGTTGAGGGAATAAAGGCTTAAACTAAGCCCACACAGTGATAAAGAGATTCTGTTAGAAAAGAATGTTATTAACCTAAAGAATGTGTTAAAATCATGATAAACAATTATGGTTTGTTTGTGCTAGATGTATTAGAAAATCAGAATAAAGGGTCAATTCTGTCTGAAGTTACCAGAATTAATTTCAAATATCAATTGCTTCTCTTGTGCATAAGGTGTCTCTGTTCATGGATGTATCACTTATATTACTACATACTTATAATGGATAGCACAAGTGTTACATATCTACAGTAAATATGTATCTACTTGTAAGAATTACTTCATTATAATATACTTTTACTGAGACATAAACTGAACTATAAGAGCTAGTTTATAACTCATCAATCTTCAGTTCCAAATGGACAGAAACTTTAATTTAAAGATAATCTTACACATATATAAGAAACCAAGAATTTCCCAAACACAGCAAATAAAACTATAAAATTTCATCTTAAGTTATAAATCACTTCACTCATTTCATTTGCAAAATAACACTTTCCCCTATTTTTTCTTCATCTTGATTCCATCAACTAGTAGTTGCAAATTTTTGCATTGTTTTTCTTGTCTGTGTGAGGTGAGTCAGATCCATTGTAGAATGAGGTGAAATATAAATAATTTAAGACAAAATGTGAATACCAAAATAAATTTTATAGAAAATCCTTCCTAGTTTAAATTGTTTTTTAAGAGACAGGCTATAACATGTGTTGAAAAAAATCCATATGACTACTTCCATTACATGTTTTGCCTGTTCACTTTTCACTGTTTCTATGCAGTGCTAAATTATAACCATTAGATTAGCTCTAAAGAATATACACAAGGACTCTAAAACTGGCCTTAGACCTAGACAGTGTGACATCAAATTTAACGTGAAATTAGGAACTCAACAGTATTTCATCAGAGCTTTTCTTTTTATTTTGAGAGAGAAAATGAGGATGGTGAAAGGAATATAGCTGATAGAATTTTCCTAATACTTTAGGTTTTTTCCTACCAACAGCATTCAAATGCCTCTTGTCCAAAAAATAAAATAAAATAAAGCCTAACACAATTTCTTAAATTCCAAAATGGGGGATTCATTATACTTACTGGAGTTTAACAGGCACCTTCCCATTTGGTAAAATGGGAGAAAAGTGGTATAGACAATAAAAATCATACCTAAGAGGGATGTCTCCTTGGCAAATGCTGCAGCAATAGCTGGGTCCAATGCAGGCTGTCCATCCCCAGATGGAAGATCAGGTCGAGTATAATCCCTACTTTTATCATTGTTGTATTTTACATTCAAATTCACAAGTTTGGAAAAATCAATCCTTAGGGTACAGCAAGCATTATAAATATTCTGACCATCTAGGGCCTGTAAAAGTGAATAAAGTGTATCAGCAGTCTTAAGGAATGAAAAGAACAGGACTTCGACAATAAAACCCAACAATGAAGACCTGCACATAAAAGACACCAGGAAAGGGATCAAGTATCATACATCATTGTTATCCCAACTGTACATGTATTCATTTCCACAAATACTATCTTCTTTAAATAGAAAAGTGCTACTTAAATCTAAAATACAACCAGTGAAACATATGCTAATGCTTTCAATTTAAAAAAAAATCTGCAAATAATTCAATTTAAAAAAAATAAACAAGGATTACAAATATAGTCAGTCCTGCCAAAGTCATACCATAACAGTCTGCATACTTTAATTTTATTATATATACACATTTTTTGCTGGATGGCAGTACTTTGATGTCACATTTTATGAAGTGCTTCAAGCCAAATAAGTATCACTATAATGCATAATAGCAATTCCCATGAACTGGGGCGAATACTATTATTTCCTTAACTTGAGGTGCTCAACCTGAATCAAAATAGACTGTTGAATTAGAAAATGCAATGTCATCCCAGGAAAGGTCGGGAACAGAAGAGTGCAAGCTCTAGAGTTGAAAGCCTACACTGAATTAGGTCATCTTGAACAAGTTACTTAACCTCTGAATCTCAGGATCTTTCTTAATCTGGAAAACAGATAATAATGGCTGCCAGGATCCTCACAAGGTTACCTTGAGGATTAAATAAAAGATCACATATGTCAAAGTACAATGTGAATTATAAAAGACATATGCTGCTGTTACAATTATTATGGGTTTTTTTTTTCCTGGTCCTACATAATCATCATGTCTACTCCAGCTGGATATAAGCCTAGAACAAACTAAAGAACAAGGGAATATATTGTTAATTTTTCATTAGAAGAATAACATTTACTGTATAAAATGGTTTAGAAATGAAAAATGTTTAGCTCTATAAACCACTGTGAAAATGAAATAACAGTTCTTCTGATAATACATCAATAGATTAAGCCTGATGTTTATATAGACCAAGATCCATTAGGCATGTAAATCTAGTATTATTTTGATAAGAGACCAACACTTTTTTGCATGACCTTTTTAGAAATTGGACTGAAATATATATGAACCTTAGGACAAATTCAAGAGATTGTTGAATTTTTCCCTCCAACCCTCACTAATACCTCCACTGTTAATCTTTTTCTGAGCTGTTATTCTCTTATAAAGCATAATGCTAGGGGGCAAAATTTTCAAATTAACTGAAAATAACTGCCAAAAATTTTAACTAGTATATAAAAAGAATTTCATTGGCTCTATCACTCAAACTGCGTTTACATAGCAGTGGTTCCCAGAGCTTTCAAAAACAAACAGAAACAGAGCACTGAGCTGCCACCCCCAAAGATTATGATTTCTTAGTTCAGGATACCTAAGAATCCCATTTTTTTTTTTTTTAAACAAGCAATCTACATGACAAGAACCTAGGTGGGCTCTGGACCATACTTTGAAGAACACTATAAATTCTCTTCAGCAAAACCTAAAGGTACACCTTGCCAGCTAACTGAATTCCCAGTGCTTAAGACACATTTTTCATCTCCCATTCATATGGAGCAACTGTCACTAGAAGAGGAGAGGTAGGCTTGAGATTCTCTTTCTAAACTTGTATTCTTTTGCCTATAAGGTTATATAACCTCCACTGTTTAAACAAGCATAAAAATGTAGCAACTCTACTAAAGTTTAGAACTAACTCATTCCATAATATACTGAGATATATAAGGATGACTGCAAAATGGGAAGAGATCTGTAACACAGCAGATGCTGGGAGAGTTGTGACATGGGATGAAAGTTCTAATACCTACAATGTGCCATACACTGTGCTATGTTCTAGGAATTCAGCAGAAAACAAAGAACACAAGGTATCCACTCTTTACATGACTTAGAGTAAAACTGAAAATACAGACATCTAACAATAATTATAAATTTGATGTGTGGTAGTGAGAACTAAGAAAAGGAGGGGATATAATGTAGTTGGAAGTTCATGGAAGACCTCTCTGAGACTTGCAAACCTGAAAGAAAATAGGAAGAGTTGGACATAAAAAGACAAAGAGAAAGCAGTAGAAGCAAATGCAGCATCAAGCTGTAAGCCTGAGAAATCAGAGAAAAATACAGCATATGCAAGCTATTTTAAAAAGTCCAATATAGTAAAAGGCAAGACAAGCTGAGGTCTGATTAAGAGTTTTGTAAGCCATGTTAAGGACTGAGGACTTTATACTAAGGACAAAAGTCAGTCACTAAAGGGCACTGACAATGGAAGTTACAGGACTTTAAGTTGAGATCATTCTTTGTACTCTGTGGAAAAACAGGTGTAGGGGAAGAAGTCAAAGTGGTGACCTGAGTCAGAAGGCCACTGAAGATTTAAGAGATGATGGCTTAGATCAGTGCTTTATTCAAGCTGTGATTCATGGACTAGCAGCCCAAACTCATCTGCATGAAGATAAGGAGTCTATGTCAGAATCTTTATCAATATCACACTAAACACATTATAGCTAGAAGTATGCTGACTTGTATTTTGGCAAAAGCTCCTGGTAACATCAGAGACCAGCACTTTGAGTAACACCTGGCTTAGCCTAGGGTGGTGGCAAGAGAGGTGGGAGACAAAAGGATAGATTTGACAGAAATTTAGGATGAGAATCAGTAAGATTTGGTGATAGGCTGAAAGTAAAAGGAATAAAAGCCATGTTTTCTGGCTTGTTATTGATGTCAAATTTGGTACCCTGAGCTTTACTATCACAGTAAACACCACAGATGAGGCAGGGTTTTTTCTGGGGGGGGGAGGGGGGTTAAGTTACAGGAGTTGAATTGAACACACTAAGTCTGAAGGTGCCTGATGGTCCACTAAGTTCCTAGTCTGGATTTCTTAGAAAAGATCTGATGCTAGAGAGTGTGGGCATGTGGGCACTGTCAGAGTCACAAAGGTATAATACAGATGTGGGAACAGGTAGTCCCCCATGCAGAAAGGGGAGGGATATGATAAGACATAGAGAGGCAGAATATATCTAAGCGAGAAGTGTTAGACACCAGGAGAAGAGATGAGTTTAAGAAAGAGAATGGCTCACAGTGTCAAATGTTAGCTAAGAGGATAGGGATGATAAGGGCTGAATAATGCGGTTGAGATTTAGCACTGTAGCGATCGCTGGTGACACTGCGAAAAACAATTTGTGTAAAGGGGGATTGGAACCAAATTGCGGTAGGTAGAAAAATAAAAAGGAGGTAAGTATAAACAGCAAACAAAGAGAGCTTATTTAGTAAATCTGCCTATAATGAAAAGGGAAAAGAAGAGGTGAACAGATGGAGAGTTACGTGGAATTCAGGGTAAATTCACATACAATGAAAGAGATTTAAGGATGTTTGAAACACTGGTGAGAAGTAGCCAACAGAGAGAAAAATATAAGAGAAAGAGGGGATGACAATGCAAAGTCTCTTGGAGGGCAGAAGAGGATAGAATCTGGTGTTACGGTCTTAGAAATATCTATGCTTTTTATTAGAAGAGAAAGATAGTTGTGGTATAAGCAGATTTTGTGAGAAAAGCTGACTGAGTTTCCATCTGATAGTTTCTATTTTTCCTGAGAAGCAGGAGGCAAGGTCGTAAGGGGGAGTAAGGAGGGACTTGGTGGAATGAGAATTTTCTGGTATAGTCATTGTGAAAAATGGGACATCATGATGATTAGAGAAATATGGTAAGGTTTTTCAAGTAAAGGGCCTAGTCTAGTTGTAGTTGATGATGATGAGTTTCAACCGGTACCAAGTGCTAGATTATATGATATTCTCTAGGTATACTAAACAGTCCAGATACAGGCATGAAGAAAGATTACCACAGTCATCAAAACTATATGTTTTAACAAGGTGTCAGGGTTACAAGATAATGGGGCAAGCAAGTTTGGGAAATAAATATTTTTCCTTCTCATTATAATAGTGAAATGAAGTTGAGTTCAGATACCAGAATAGTTAATTAGTAATTAATATTAAATAATTACCTACTCTCCTGGAATTACAATTAATTGTACATCTTTGTAGAAAAGAACTGAGTGAGTGTATATGACGTTAACAAATACCCGATGCTTATTATCTGTACACGGAAGATTGGCTAAATGAAAACTTCAAATACCTGATAACATTATTAAAGCATAATCTTTTAGATTACTATAGATTACTTCAGATAAAATACACATATAAACTACTTTCCCCATTGAATTATAGCCCAAATGCAGTGTAATTCCAAATCAAATTCCATTTCATTGGTCTTTTACCAAATACTCATCCCTCTGCATCAGAAGGGATGACAAAAAATATTCCACATTAAGAAAAACACGCACTATAAATATGTTGTGAAGGTACAAAAAAAAAAAAATGCCATAAAGATCATGGCTTCTAGGTTGTCTGCTACTGATCAAACCTCATACCACATGGATTTTGGCTACTCTTTAAATACAAGGTATCTCCAAAGTTGGAGGGCTGGGCACATAAAGAGAAATTATTTTTGGAAAAAAGAATTCCAAGTGTTAATGTATGCCTGAAAAGGAAAATATAATTAAGATTAGGTCCTGTAACTTAAGAACCAGTGAGTAACAACATACTGGAGAAAAACAGGCTGAAAATATGTCTACCTCACATATAGTGTGTATTACGATAAGTAATTTTAGCCTCCCCTTGTAACACAGGAAAAATTCCTGTTCTGTTTACAACATAAAATATCAGAAAAAAATGATATAATACTTGCTAAACCATTTCAATTATGCCAACATTAACGGTGCAGACTTTGTGCTACCTGAAGCTATTTTTGCTTCCCAAATGAGATTGAGGATAGAAACACAATGAAACAATCAAAAATGGTCTGGGTTCCATACAATCTATCTTAATCTAGAGAAAGCACTGAAGTACTACACTGTAATTAGTTTGAAAGTAAGAGTAAAAGAGAGAAAAAGAGGTAAGACAGAAGGTAAAGGAAGATAAGACAGTTGATGTAATGGTTTAATAATGAATATTTAATGGTTTAACAACAGAATAATAATCACAATGAGATAATATGACACAAGAAGTTAAAGAGCTAGAGCAAAGGTGGATTTAAATACAATACATGAACAGAGGATTAAGGCATTTAGAAGTAAAAATACGGTATGCAGTTTTCAAGGGTAGCCATGATGTGGGAACAGATTTTACTTCTTTTAATAAATAGTTTCTTACCCTCCATATATAACAATAAAAAAATATAAAGGATGTAAATAATAAATAGACTAGAAACCTATTCAAAAAAGCTGGCTTTAAAAACAAATCTTTAAAAAGAATATTAAATATACTGTAGTCTTAAATAAACTAAGAACCTATCATAACATCTGAGCCACATGTGTGATGATATACTTTAGCCAAACTGTCTTGATAGCTTAATTAATTACTCTGAAACTCCCACTGAAAAACTTTTAAGATCTTTACTGGTGTGCATGCTCTACCCTCAAGAGCTTAAAACTTCGGACCTACGTCAAACAAAAATGCAAAATAACAGAAGTCTATATTATAGATAACTACACATACAACTATCCTTAAAAAGAAACACTCATCACGAATTTAAGCTTTCCTAATAGTATCTAAATGACACCAATTTGTGCCATCTATACTGCCAAGTTATGTCAGTATTAATAACATTAGCTACATATATGCGTGTATGTCTATCTGCCCCTGAAAAATATCACTATCTCAAAAAAAAAAAAAGCTCCAGACTTACTAGTTTTGCTTGTTGAGCATTTACTGGATCACCATACTGGAGAAGAGCTTGAAACTGGTTATTTTTTGTAAATGTGATTATCTTCAATACAGCACCAAACTTAGAAAATATCTGTTAAAACATTAAAATCAAAGTATTATTTATCTGCTGTATCATTATTTCTCCAGTTTATGGGTAAACATGAAAATTAAGTTAAACTTACTTGGTGAAGAACATCAAGTGTTACAGGGTAGTACATATTGTCAATAATTATTCTAAGCACTGGACTCTGGGCTGGAGTCACCGCACTCTCACTAACTGTGGTGCCACTAAGAGGAGTATTTGCTGTCTGGACAGCTGTCACAGCTTGAAGAACTGCTTGAGCACGCTGAAAATTGAAAGATAAACACTTTAAAACACACTCAGTATTTTCACTTCTACTCTGCTGCATGTTACACTATTAGCTCATTTCTTTTCTAGGACACATACAGATGAAACAAAATTTAAGTCACTCAATAGCCAGGTTTTATCTGTTTATAATTCAAGTATTCTACTAGTATTTACTTCAAAACAATTATCTAGGGTTTGGGACCTATACTGAACAAGCAAAGATAGGCAAAGTAATTTATTTTCAGAAGAACAAAATATAAGGACGCCTGGGTGGCTCAGTTGGTTAAGCGTCTGCCTTCGGCTCAGGTCATATGATCCCAGGGTCCTGGGATTGAGTCCCACATCGGGCTCCCTGCTCAGCGAGAGTGTGCTTCTCCCTCCCTGCCTCGGCTCCCCCTGCTTTGTGCTGACAAATAAATAAATAAAATCTTAAAAAAAAAAAAAAGAAAATACAGTTTGGCAGATTCACATAATCAGAAACTTTTAGAGACCAATAAAACTTCAATCTAACATTATTCACTCCATGAGAAAGGCACATGGTAAACCTCAGCAAGATTACTAGATTACCCAAAAAAAAAACTCCCATAAAGCTTATGTCTAATACAATCTTAAAGGAGGAATACTCAGGATACATATTAAGTTCTTTTTCATTACTAGCATAAATTCTAAGATACTGCTAATTAAACCAGGAGAGATCCACTACTATTGAGACACAATTTCTGAGTTTTTTTTGGAAAAAAAAAAAAAAAAACAGAATAGAATATTACTACTGTGACAGGTTCATTGATAAGGAAATAATTTTTCTACCTATCTGGAGTCAAAAAACCTATATAAAGGCAAATAACTATTAAGTAACAATGACAAATACTGTTACATTGCTTTAGAGTTTGAAAAAGCTATGCTGGCAGATGAATAGGAATATTAACTGAACACCATCATAAATGAAAAGGAAGGAGAACATAAAAGAATTAGGCCAACACTTATGAGAATAAACAAAAATAGTGCTCCCTCTAGCAGCACATTTGCTATGGCGATAATCATTTTGCAATACAGAAGTGTATCAAATCAACACATTATATACCTTAAATTACACAATATATCGAATATATCTCAATAAATCTGTAAACAAAAAAGAAATAGTTCACTGAAATGTCACATAACCAGGAGATCACAGAGTTTGGAATTCAAAGAGACCATATGCCCATCTGGTTAAACCTCATTATTTAAATGCTCATGAAATAATATGACCTACAAATTTATATATTGGCTAAGTGACTCAAAGTATTTTAAGTAGGTTACTGCAATATTACTTCCTTCATTAGTAAAGCATGCCCTTGGATATATTTGTTATTACAAGCAAAGAAATAGCACAAATTAGGAAAACACTAACATCTCCGCTTTCAAATAATGGAATGTCTTTTTAAAGGAATCACATGATCATATATATACTATCCAAATGGTACAAACGGTAAAGTTTCCTCTGCAACCCTATCACCCTACCTGCTTTCCCCTACCCATTCCTCACCAATATTATTGTGGGTATCCCCTCCGGAGATACCATCTACACATATGAGCATATATGTATCTAGTCTATATAAGCACACAGGTATATGTCTACTCCATACCTTCTTCCCCAATATTATTCACTTCTCTCCACCTTCTCTTTTTAGCTTAATAATTAGGTTCTCCATTATCATTAACAATAACTTTCTACATTTTTTTAATTGAGGAAAACAGAGTTGGCTTGCCAACCTAGGTTTTAATTAAACTTAGAGAACCATTACATACACATATAAATGGACACAAATCAGAAGTGTATAAGCTCAATAAAACATCACAAATTAGACAGATCTATGAAATGACTAGATAAAAAATAGAACATTATCAAAACTCTAATTGCATCACATAGTATGTATTCTACTTTGGTCTGGCATTTTTTGTTTTGTTTTGGCTTCTTTCAATAAATATTACTTTTATGATGTGCATCCATGTTTTACAGGTACCAGCAGCTTGGTCATTCTTTTGTATTCTAACAAATTCCAATGAATGAATATGCCACAACATATTCTACTGCTGCGGAACATTTGGATCATTTCCAGCTTTGGACTAATGCATTAGTGTTCCATGAGCTTTCTCATACATATCTTTTGATGCACATATAATGTTTTTTCAGGTATGTAACTAGGAATAGATTTACTACGTCAAAGAATATGTATATGCTCAGCTTCACTACATATTTCAAGTTTTTAAACATGATTCTATGAATTTACATTCCCATACGTATATATGAAAGTTCTAGCTTCTCTACCTTGTTACCAACACTTGGCATCACTTATCTCATCAATTTGATGGTACATGGTACTATTTCACTATGATTTTAATTTGTGTTGAGGTTTCTTAGTGCAAACCTAATCCACTCTTTGTGGATCAAAAGATAACTTTCTGGAGGGAACTAAGATGAGACATGAAGATGTGCAGCAACTGGCCATGTGAAGTGTGGGTTGGAAAAGTAGTACAAGGGCAGGCAGGCCGGCCATAATAATCCAGGCAAAAGTAGCTTCACAGAAACACAGTGGCCCCAAAAGATTGGAAAGAAGAGAAAGCATGCCAGGTTTACAATTACTTTTGGGTAGAAGCATAGGCAAATATATAGTCAATAAAACAGAAATAGTAGCCACCTCTTCTGAGGGCCTTTATTGTGAACATGAAAAGGATCTGCTGCAGGGCAGTAACTTAAGTCAGATTTGTTTGACGGGAAGGGGAGAGGAGGAAAGAGGAGGGAGAGGTACTAGGGAGAAAGAATTCAAGAGGGGAAAGTAAAAAATAGATCAGTAAGAGCTATTATAACAATATAGCCAAGAAGTGATTGTGTGTGTATGAGCTATTCAAGTAACAAGAAAGATGATGAAAACTAGGCAGATATTATAAGAGTAAATTGAAAAGAGTTGGTAATCTGATGAAGATCATGGAAGAATTCATGGTTGACTCATATTCATTTGCCTCTCCTATTATGAATGCCCATGAAAATGCCTATAAATGAGGTGATGGGGATGAAAGTACACTCTTATGATGAGCACTGAGTAATGTATAAAATTGCTGAATCACTACACTGTACACCTGAAACTAGTATAACACCATGTTAACTGTAATGGAATTAAAATTAAAAACTTAATAAAGAGGAGCCTGGGTGGCTCAGTCGTTAAGCGTCTGCCTTCGGCTCAGGTCATGATCCCAGGGTCCTGGGATCAAGCCCAGCATTGGGCTCCCTGCTCTGCAGGAGGCCTGCTTCTCCCACTCCTGCTCCCCCCCGCTTGTGTTCCTGCTCTCGCTATCTCTCTGTGTCAAATAAATAAATAAAATCTTTAAAAAAATTAATAAAAAATGCCCAAAAACGAATACAAAATGGAATAAACCCAAATACTGAATAAGAGAGAATGTCATTAGCTGAGAATACTTTCATCAAATTTCTGGAATACAGAAAATGAACAGAAACAAATGACACAGAAGACATAGCAAACAGGGTTTGCACTGACAGCCACATGAATCAGAGAAACTGGGAGAGTCACAGAGGGCAGAGGGGGGATATAAAAGGGTTAATGGAAAGTCTGCCTAATGAACAGTTAAACTCCTCTTCCTCCTCTCCCGCATCATCTCCTCTCCTTAACCTTTAAAAAACAAAAACAACAAAATGCTCCCTTCAAAGAAACAGGAATTCTAAAGGGAGTTTTATTGGCCCAGACCTTCTTGGTATTTGGGGGATCCCAGCTTAGTATCCAAACTCATTACTTAATCTAGAGGAAAGCATACCAGTCCAACAAGTAAAACCTAATTCTGAAATATGAAAAGACTACTGGGGGAGGAGGGACAGACAGATGGATACAAAACAAACGTTAACAGCTAACACTGAAGGAAATGAAATAATTTATATATAGTGAAGGATTTTTTTAAATACTGTTAATTACGGGCACCTGGGTGGTTCAGTGGGTTAAGCGTCTGCCTTCACCTCAGGTCATGATCTCGGGAGTCCTGGGATCAAGCCCCTATTGGGCTCCCCCCGCATGCTTTCTCCCTCTAATAAATAAAATCTTTAAAAGAAAGGTATGGTTTTAAAAATTAATAAATAAAATAAAGTACTATTAATTAGTATACTGAAAGAACTGTGAAATCATAAAACACAACCAATTTTAACAAAAAAAAATGACCAGAAAAGATTAAAGGGTTTCTGAAAACTAAAAATATGGCTGCAAAACAATGTTTTTTTTCAACAGAAGCAACTTTGCATTGATTGTTCCCTGTATCTGGAATAACCCAAACCAGAATAAGTGCATTTATTTCCTAACCTTATTTAAGATTACAAAGATGCCTTATTTTTATCCTTTTCATGTTTCTTGCATTGGAAGCTTTTAAAATGGGAATGCCTTCATGAATTACTTTACTAAAAATACTAATATATAAAACAAAATTGAAATATAAATACCATTTTAAATTCTAAGTAAAATGAATACAGAGTATTTTCTTTTGGTATATTTCCAATGATAAATTTTTAGAAGTACAGTTTGTGGTTCAAAATTAATGAAAATTATTACCAAATTAAAACAAAAAAATCCAGAATATTTCGCCTTCAAAAAAAAGTTTTAAATGCTTATTTATAAACTATCAAAATGATCTTGAAAGGTCACTTTTTATGATGGTTAAAATCTATGAGGAATTATTAGTCCATTACATTTTCAGTAAGACAAAGAATCCGATATAGTTTAGATTTTACTGAAACAGAAAAGATATAATTAGCTAAAAACTGTATTAAAAGAGCTAAAGTTTTTAGACCATTCCTGCAATGCTATGTATTTAGGCATAAACCCATTCTTATATTTTTTAGAAATATATTAATTTTAAATAATATCTTCTATATCATATTTTTAAAAAATAAATCCATATATTCATATATCCTCAATTCTTACATTCCCCAAGTAAAACCACTCATACATCTTCAATAAAATTATTTCCAGGAGAAACCTAAGACCTATAAAAAGTCAAATAACTAAAGGCATTAAAAATCATACCTTACAAGTCTAAGCAGCAGAGTTCTACAGTTTATGCTAACAGTGAGCCCTATCTCATAAACAAGTTTCTACACAAAAATCTGAACTTGCAACGTGGAAATGAACATTTTGACCAGAACCTTAATGCTCTGAAAAAATATTATTTAATTCAAGTACCAATTTAAAACATGAAAATAGACTGCACATACTTTTTGTAAATTAACATATTTAATATTTAGGGACATATCGCAAGAAAATATCTTAAAAATAACAAGATAATGCCCATAGTTACATCTGTTAATAAGTTTGAGCTTAATATGTCCATTTTGTTTATGTACCCACACATACTCACTTGGTTTAACGTATTATCTGTTTTTAGTTCTTTGTGATTGGAGTACTGGATATAAATTGGTTGGTTACGGAGATGAGGTGTCACAGCAGAATAGTAATTAACCATAGTAATAGCTGCTTCCTCTGTTGCTAGTTCCAAAAATGCCTGAAAATTTAAATAGCAAAAATTGGAATACTATGAATTATATTCAAGTAAACTTCAATATCTGTGTAATCTATTCAGCTAATGAGAAAAATCAGTCTCTAGAGTACAACCTTTCCAGTTACATTTAGACACTAAAATAAGTCATCCTTACTTATCCTTATTTTCCATACACCACAAATGTAGTCCAACAAAAGCTAGAGAGAATAAAATCTAAACATTTTTCAATATCAGAATTTTACCATTCCGATACTAGAGAACATAAGAGATCTCAAAGTCATTTTTAAAGCAGTATAACTCAAAAGAGACAAGAAAAAGAATTAAAAATTATCAGATTAGTGACATTAATTATATTTATAGTTCATTAATGTCACTAAATTCTTCTAAATGGTATCATTAGAAATTTTAAAACAAAATCTTATTTTAATATGCCTTGGTCTTTCTGCCACAGGTACATTTATCCAATGAAGAATACCTAGGATTAGTGACTATTTTCTTCTAATGCTATCAAATAAATATTTCCATTGGATAAGCTTAAAGGATAAGATGCTACTAGTGCCCCCACTGTTTTCTGATATTACAAAGAGTAGAGCCACAATAAAAGAAAGCCTCCATTTGTATTTTTGTATTTTCCACAATCCAAAATCTAACAATCCAATCTATAACAATCCAAAAGTGAATTCAAAAGGCAAAATTGAAAACTACAGTGATTTATTCATTTTGGCTCCTTAGCATTAGTTTCTCAAACAGCATTACCAGGAAAAGTCAGAGTAAGATTTCTGTTATGTTCTTTTAGAAAAGTTAGGACCTACTATAGTCTATCCTTTTATTAGAAGTTAGCTAATTCATGCATGCTGGGTAGTTTGGGGCTTAACATTTTATAGGTCCTGAAAGAAGCATACCTGATTTTTCCCTTTCAGCATAAGGATGTTGGTCACCTTACCAAAAGGTAAGCCTAAAGCAATAACTTCAGTTTCTGTCACTTCACCAGGTAATTTTCGAATATGAAGTACACGAGAAGGAGCACCATCCATTTTATCTTCTCCTTTAAATTTTTTGCTATCATTACCATTGGCTGAAAGACATTAAAAAAGTCTTTATTATTTTTCCTCATTTGTGTAAAAAAAAATAACACAAAACAAAGTTTAAAAAAGAACTTAAAAACATAGCTGAGTACACCTGAATAATTCCTAAAAATTCAAAAGCCGGGCTTCCAAAGGAATAGAGAAAATCATATTTACCAATTACTATTAAATAAAATTACATTACCAATTAAGATAACTATTAGATAAATGTTTCTGAACAGTATATGTAAAGAGTAACAAACGATAAGCAAAAACACATTAAAATACAACTTCATAAAGAAATTGTGCTAAAGAACACAATTATCTTACAATTTAATCATTTTATTACCGACTAACAGAAATACAAAAAATGTGAAACTTTTGACTTGGCAAAAATTAAGGAGATTGTAATTTTACCTGGGAAATTATATATGGTTCAATTTGGAAAATATCACACTCAAAAGTGGGAGCAAAGAAGGCAATTTTGTAAAAGTAATTATGCAGTCAATCCACATTATGGCTTACTTACAATGAGCCTCTCCTAATTTATTCATACCACCACTTAATCTACCTATTTTGTCACAATCAACATCTATATACTATAAAACACTCATAGACTTGATTAACTTAATCTGTTACTGACCTTTAAACTGATATACTTCAATCAACAAATTAGTTACCTGCCTTGATTCCAAAGTCACACCAAAACTAAAAGTCCTACTAAAGACACAATAAAATAGGTGATGTTTTATGTAAAATTGTTTGAAGAACTTGCAATCTACCCACTATTCCGTATCAGTGGTTCCAAATGGTCTAAGGACTAAAGGATATTTCTGAAACTAAACTAAAACGAAGAATACTTAATAAGCTGAGAAATATATATGTATACTCCACTTGTATGTAAGCTTTCAGTAAGTACTTCATGGTACTCCCCAAATCAACACTATCCATAAACATTGTGTGTGTGTGTGTTGTATGTGTGTATATATTCAACAATAGCTATAAAATTCTAATATCAATTTGATCTCTAAGTGTCTTTAAAATTCATTCACACATCGATTAAGAGTTAGTGAGTATTGGAGCACCTGGGTGGCTCAGTCAGTTAAGCATCCGACTCTTGATTTTGGCTCAGGTCATGATCTCAGGATGGTGAGATGCTGCCCCGTGTCAGGCTCTGCAATGGGCATGGAGCCTGCTTAAGATCCTCTCTCTCCCTCTCCATCTGCCCTTCCCAACCACTGGAATGTGCAGCCCTCTTTAAAAATAAATAAATAATAATAAAAGAAAAGTTACTGAGTATCAAGAACGTGTTTGGCACTGTTTGAGGCTCTGGGGGTACAGCAGTGAACAAGATTATCAGTAAGATCCCCAATGCTCTCTTACAGTCTATTGGGAGAGGTGACCAGTACACTACACTATAGGAGGATCTCAAAAACAAGTATCACATTATATACAACTGCTAACAAAAGATCTGTACTTTTCTCCCAAAGACCATGTAACATCAAAACTTACATTCTCTTCATATTCTGATACTCCCTCATTTGGTGAATAGTTTTAGAAGGGGTGGCTACTAAATATTCATATTTCAGTGCTAAATATTATGGAAGTATTCATTTTATATGAGAATGTAAGAACATGAAATGAGGAAATAAGGACTTTTTTAGTCATATGATTAAGCATACTTTCAAACATAAAAACACTCCATCCCTGGAAAAGAAAAAGGACACAAGAAAATGTATAGCCCTTAGCTTATGAAACACATAGGCCATTTATTAGCCTAACAGAGAAGTAAGGAAGACTGAGTCTCTCTGGGTTATAGATCTGTGATTCTTCAGAAGACAAAGTACAATAATTTGGACTTCTTTCCATGATCTTTTCCCTTCCACTCCCCAGGTAAACCCACAAACTTTTGATTTGTGAATGTAAAACCAGTAATAATTAAAATGATTCCGAAGAACTAAGGCAACAACAATGCAGTAATGCTTTTATTTATGCATACAGGTTGTATATAAATGGCAGAAATCTTTAATCACATCATTTTCCATATGTTATTCAGCCTTCTTAAAGCCTTTTGCTTAAGATATTCTTCTCAAATTCAAAACAAATATGTAAAAAAAAAAAATGTAAAAACTATTTCTACCTGAAAACTTCTCTTCCAAACTCAAAAGTGGTTTTTCTACCTCAATTCTATAGTGAACATCTTCACCTTTGATCAGTTTTTTTTTTCCTTGACTGACCTTTGCTCTTTACTGGTCATTACCTGCAGTTTTCACATAAACAGTCTCATTAATTTGTAATTTGTTAAATCCATTCATGGTCAAAATACTGTGAGCCCTCTCATCCTTACCAAATCTCTCTGTTCTCCTAACACCCTTAACAATTCATTTCTAGTTTTCTTACTTCCCTGATTCATCTAAAGCTGCTTTGAACCCTCTGCTTATGTACTCATTCCAAATAATAGTTGGAGTTCCTCAAGCTGTTTTGGCCCCAAAGTCCTATCTTTACTTGCTGATGTGAACACTCCAGCACTTGGGTCTCAAAAACCACCTTATTTAATTTGTAAATCTATTATTTTAGTCCCACTCATTCACCAATATTATAATTCTATACTTCCAACTGTGTATCATCCTGAAGTACATTTCAAAACTTTATACTTCTACTTGTTTATACAGCAGAAACTAACAAAATATAAGTACATGTTCAATCTCTTAAGTCTTTCACACTCAAGCATTTATAAAAAACACTGGTAGCATCCTTTATCAAATGTGAAACTGAGAAGAAAAGCAGTTTCAATTCCAAGCAGTTTTAAGTTAGACTTCAGGGCAAAGCATAATGTTATAGAAGCTGTTGGCTTAAAAAATAAAAAATAAAAAGAATCTGAGTTATGAAAAATCAATGTCTGTACACTTTTACTTTCCTATCTGGGAAAACAGAAATTTCAAAAAAGAGTTAACCAGAAATGCAGGTATATACAGAAACATACTTCTGTTATTCTGCTAGCTGTTTAGTCAAGATCGACAGCCACCACACAAAAAAATCTTAGGTTTATCATAAAAACTGGCTGTAACTGTATTTTTAAGAAGCTGCACAGCCTACTTGCCAAAAGTACCTTACACATGAGCTAGAAAAAATAGAAGTCTAGACTAAACTATAAGTCTCATGTGCTGGAATATTCTCAAAGCATTATAACAAAACCAAATGACATATAAAAATGTCTTCATGTAGAAGTTAAAATGAATATCCCAGAGTTCTGAGTAACATATATCAGAATCTATGGAATGATTTTAGTTCTTTCACATAAAACAAAATGTCACACTTTCAGCAATAATAAATCCTATTATGGAATAACAATTAGCAGCACTGGCAGAAATATATATACCTAACTTAAAGTAATATTCCATATCCACAGCTATGAAGAAATGACTCAAAAAATTTTAATTGTCAAGGCTACTTCCCACTGACAAATAGTTACAAACTCTTTTCAATAAAATCCAATCACAATACTAGTTGGAGCTAGTTGTTTTTTTTTTTGAAATGTTTCACTTTTATTTCTGAAGGAACTACCGTATTACAAATTAATCTCAATGCACTGACTTAGTACATACTTACCTGAGACTGAGGTTCTAATGACATTAACTTTCACACTTCTAAAATTATTTTTTCTTTGACACAAAAAACAAGGTATATGTTTAGAAAGAAACCCTGGACAGATAAGGGAAAGGCCATTGAGATATATGCTTTTAGAAACCAAATTCTAGGGGCGCCTGGGTGGCTCAGTCGTTAAGCGTCTGCCTTCAGCTCAGGTCATGGTCCCAGGGTCCTGGGATTGAGCCCCGCATCGGGCTCCCTGCTCAGCAGGAAGCCTGCTTCTCCCTCTCCCACTCCCCCTGCTTGTGTTCCCTATCTCGCTGTGTACTCTCTCTGTCAAATAAATAAAATCTTTAAAAATAAAAAAAAAGAAACCAAATTCTACAATAAAGTGAATTTGAGGAAACATTGTGGATAAAGCTGGAATTAATGAAATCCTGTTCTGTATCTGATAACCATAAAAGTTTCTTTATAACATGGTCTGTAAAAGTACCTTTTCAGACACCTGGATGACAATGGCATATTTGTCCAGGCAAGTAAAATCACTAGTTCTTAAAGTTCTCTTTTTTTTCCTATTTCCTCTTATATACAACATATTCAAATTGGACACTGTGAGAACATAAACAGACTCTCATCATTAAGAGAGAAAAAAATCTTAAAACTCAGTGTTTCCAAAATTTTGTCTGGTCCCAAGAATTCAGCTAATTGGGATCAAACCATTCTGAACACCTACGAAGTCAACAGGAGATCAAAGAAAAGAACAGCAGCAACTCTCTGAACAGAAAAGCGACCACTTTCTGGAAGGCAGGACATGCAGAGAAGTGAATTCCAGGTGATATACAGGAAGATAGACCGCGGCAGGGGGAGCCTCCGTCAGCTGGCTACCAGCAAGTGATAGAACCGCAGAGCACAAAATTGGAACTTTTAGAAGTTGGCTCCGCTGAGAGACATCTCTCCAGTGGCTAAGCAGAAGGTGGAACCCTCACTGGGACAGTGTGGTCTCAGGACCCTCGGGGTCACAAAAAGACCGGGGGTGCCTGAGTGCAGGGCAGAGCTCCCAGGTATCGGAGCGGGGAAGCTGGCTGCACAAATGGAGCCTAGGAACGGGTTCTCAGCTTGGGGCTACCATAAACCGGGATCCGCAGCACAGTCGGGCCACTGATCTTCCAGCAGGGACCCAACAAGCGGCAGATCCGGGGACACTCCCCTTCCTACCCTGGGAGGAGAGGCGCGGGAGCGCACCGCAGGGACCTGCTGGGTTTGGAGACTCCTAACAGGGCCGTGTGCCAGAGATAGAAATGCTTGGTCACTGGCCTGGTGAGCATGAGTGTGGCCAGAGACCGGGGAGACGGCAGTGATTGACTGCTTTTCTCTGGGGGCGCACTGAAGAGTGGGGCCCCGAGTTCTCGGCTCCGCCAGGGCAGAGATTGGGAGGCTGCCATTTTCACTCTTGTCCTCCAAAGCTGTACGGAAAGCTTGCAGGGAACAAAAGTGCCCAAGAGCAAATCCGAGCAGATTACTTAGCCCAGCCCCAGCAAGGGCGGGGCAATTCCGCCTCTGGCAAAGACATTGAGAAGCACTGCAACAGGCCCCTCCCCCAGAAGATCAGCAAGAACAGCCAGCCAAGACCAAGTTTACCGATCAATGAGAAGGGCACAACACCAGCACTAGGGGAATACAGCACATAGAATTCATGGTTTTTTTCCCACTGATTCTTTAGGCTTTCAAAAGTTAATTTTTTTTGAATTTTTCTTTTTGCCCTTTCTGAACCAATATCAGTCCCTTTTTTAAAAATCTTTTTTGTTTTTCATTTTTAGAGTCATATTCTAACGCTTCATAGTAGTTACCCTTATTTTTGATATACATATAAGTTGTTCTCTCTTTAAAATTTTGGGATACGTTTTCTTATAACAGACCAAAATATACCCTAAATCTCTAGTGTATAACTTTGTTCCAGTCTCCTGCCTGATCACATTCTCTCCCTTTTTTTTTAAATCCTCTTTCTTTTTTCAACTGATTTATCTTATCAATTCCTTTTATAAAATCTTTTATAATTTTCATCTTTAGAGTCATATTCCATCCCTTCATTGTATTTACCCTTATTTTTGTACATATATTTTTCTTTCTTTAAAATTTTGGGAGGCACTTTCTTCTAACTGACCAAAACACGCCCAAAATCTAGTGTGTGGCACTGATCTATTCACCAGCCTGATCATATTTTTTTTAACTTTTTTTCTTTTCTTTTTTCTTTCTTTCCCTTTCTTTTCCCCCGGTTTCAAGTCTCTTGTTTCTTTAGTGCATATTTTTCTGGGGTCGTTGTCACCCTGTTAGCCATTCTCCTCTGGACAAAATAACAAGACAGAAAAAATCACCTCAGAAACACACACACACACACACACACACACACACAAAACCAAGAGGCAGGACCAAATGCCAGGGACCTAATCAATACGGACATTAGTACGATGTCGGAACTAGAGTTCAGAATGACGATTTTAAAGATACTAGCTGGGCTTGAAAAAAGCACGGAAGACATTAGAGAAACCTTTCTGGAGAAATAAAAGAACTAAAATCTAACCAAGTCGAAAGCAAAAAGGCTATGAATGAGGTGCAATCAAAAATGGAGGCTCTAACTGCTAGGATACATGAGGCAGAAGAGAGAATTAGTGACATAGAAGACCAAATGATGGAAAATAAAGAAGCTGAGAAAAAGAGAGATAAGCACCTACTGGATCATGAGGACAGAATTCGAGAGATTTGTAGGTCTCTAACCTACAATGGCAGACACATTAGATTGGCAACAGACCTATCCACAGAGACCTGGCAGGCCAGAAAGGACTGGCATGATATCTTCAAAGCACTAAACGAGAAAAACAGGCAGCCAAGAATACTATATCCAGCTAGGCTGTCATTGAAAATAGAAAGGGAGATAAAAAGCTTCCAGGACAAACAAAAACTAAAGGAATTTGCAAACATCAAACCAGCCCTACAAGAAATATTGAAAGGGGTCCTCTAAGCAAAGACAGGACCTAAAAGTAACATAGACCAGAAAGGAACACAGACAATACACAGTAACAGTCACCTTACAGGCAATACAATGGCACTAAATTTCATATCTTTCAATAGTTTCCCTGAATGTAAATGGGCTAAATGCCCCAATCCAAAGACACAGGCTATCAGACTGGATTAAAAAACAAGACCCATCGATATGCTGTCTGCAAGAGACTCATTTTAGACCCAAAGACATACCCAGATTGAAAGTGAGGGGGTGGAAAACCATTTACCACATTAATGGATACCAAAAGAAAGCTGGGGTGGCAATCCTTATATCAGACAAATTAGACTCTTGATCTCGGGGTCATGAGTTCAAGTCCCACATTGCGCAGAGAGCTTACTTAAAAAAAAAAAAAAAAGCTTATTCTCTAAGACTGAGTGCTATTTCATGGTATGCAATGGAATACAATGCCAAAACTGCAATCTGTTTATCCATTCAGCTGTTGATGGACATCTGGATTGTTTTGGGCTTTGGGTATTACAAAAAAAGCTACATGAACATTCACCTTAAGTTTTTTAGCTTTATTTTTAATGAACATATGCCTTCCTTTTTCATGCATAAATAACTAAGAGACAAACAGCTGCATCATTTCATAGATGTTTAAGTTTTTAAGAAACTGCGAGATTATTTGCCCAAGTAGTTCTACAAGTTTACATTCCCACCAACGGTATATGAGAGTTTTGGTTCAACCACATCCTTTCCAACACTTAGTATGGTCAATCTTTTAAATTTTAGCCAATAGGGGGGTAATGTTATCTCACTTTAGTTTTAATCTATATTTCTCTAATGATTAATACTTTTGAGTATCTTTTTCATGTTCTTACTTGCCATATGTTTTTGCTGAACTATCAAGTACTTTTGCCAATTTATTACATTGGGTTGTCTCTTGCCTTGTTAAGTTTTAGAGTTTATACAGTCCAAATTTATATATGTTCTGGATCAAAGTTCTTTATCAACTATATGCTTTACAAAGACGCTCAGATATTCTATGGCTTTTTTCATTCTACTATCAATGTGTTTTGAAAAACTTGAAGTTTTTCAAAAGAACAAAGTCCCACTTGTTCTTTTACATATTATGTTTTTGGGGTCCTAATCCAAGGTCACAAAGATTTTCTACTCTGTCTTCTTCTAGAAGTTTTATAATTTTAGACTTTATTTACATCATGTATGGTTCACTCAGAGCTAACTCTTAACTATGGTATGAGATACAGATCCAAGTTGTTTTTTTTTTAAACATATGGATACCTTAGTCAAAAACCAGCTGTCCATAATTATGTAGGTTTATTTCTGCATTCTATTCTGTTCTACTAATCTATCTGTCTTTATGCCAATATGACACTGTTTTGATTACTCAGCTTTACAACAACTTTCGGAAACAAGGAATCAGTCCTCCAACTTTCTCTCTATTCACATTTAACTATACTTCCTTGTATCTTTTTTTTCTTTCTGAAGATTACATGCAAACTTAATAGAATCTACGTTAGAGTTAATATTCTATCATTTCATATAAATAATAACCCTACAACTGTAAAATTCTATTTATTTTCACTTAGTGCTAACTGTTGTCACAGAAACATCTACATACATAAACGACATAATACAAAGGTTTTGTTTTGTTTTCTAATGTACATAAACAGTCTTTCAAAGAGATTTAAAGGATTAAAAGGGAGCCTTTTTAATTTACACACACATTTACCATTCCTGGTACTCCTGGTTACTTCCTGCAAATCCAAGTTTTTATGTAGTGTCATTCTATTCAATCTAAAGTTAGCTTTTTTTTTTCCCTTTTAGTGAAGTGAAGGTGTTGGTCTCCTGTGAGATGGCTTTTTCCTTGCTGTAAGATTTACTCTTTACCATCAGTTTTCAATATTTTGACTATTATGTGCCTAAGCGTGTTTCTTTTTATTTATCCAACTTGGTATTTTTCTTAAAATTTTAGAAGTTTTCAGCCATTATTGCTTCAATTACATATACCTGGCCCCATTCTCTTTACTTCCTCTCTGGAACTCCAATTATACATGTATTAGACAGCTTACCTGTCCCTATATTTTCGTCTTTCTGGGAAACTTAATAATGTCTATCCATGTGTATTCAAGTTCAATAACCTTTCTTCAGTTGTCTCCAATCTGCTGTTAGCCCCAGTGAATTCTTCATCTCAAATATATTTCAGAAATTTCTATATGCCCTCTACTTGTCTTTTCTCTCTTAACACATGCCTCTATGTGTTCACTATTTAGTATTTTCCTTTACAGCTTTAAAAATATTTAGTCTCTTTGTCTGTTAATTCCATTATCTAGATCATTTTGGTATCTGCTCCTATTTAATGCTTCTCTATTTTATGGAATGTTTTCATGATTTCCATAATTTGTAATTTTTAATGGTACGGTGGATATTGTGAATGACAGTTTACAAAATGAAGACTGAATCATGTCTTCCTTAGGGGGTACTGTTTTGTTTAGGCAAGCAATTAAATTACTAGTGATCTTTAATGTGTTGTCAGCCTAAACTATCTGTTTCTAAACTTAGTCTTAAGGTTGGCACTTACAATAGTGTGTGATCCATTCTCTTAACGACTGGGCTTTCTGTAGTCTAAATTAAATGCCTGAGGTTCTCTCCAAGATGTCTGCATTCTGACTTCCCAGAACTCTCAGGTCTCAGAGCACTAAACAACCTTTGGAACCACGATTCTAGCTCTCAGCCCCAAAGCACATCAGTTCTGACAGACCATGCAAAGTTCTCAACCTGCACACAGGCAGCCCAGCTATCATTCAAAAATGCTGATCAAATGAATACCCACACTGAATTCTGACCCCTGCCCTATGTTCAAACCCCCAGAGAACTTCCTTTTTCAGGACCCTTCTCCACAAATCCCAGATGTCTGAGCAGCTTTGAATTCCAATCTGTCTTTTTGGCTCACTGAGACTTCCATACTCAACTTAGATTCCCCTTTCCTGTGCTATAATAACAGAGTACCCCAAGGCAGAAAGCCAAAGTGATTATGGGATTCACTTCATGTGATAATAATCCTATTCCCTTCTTTCAGGGATCATTACCTAGTACTGTCTGCTCATCAATTCCAAACAATTGTCCAATATATCTTATACAGTTTCATAATTGTTGATTTTGGAGGGCATATTGGGGGAGAAGAGAAGGCTGCTATCAGTTATTCTGTCATAGCCCTACATATTAATTTTTAAAACATTTCAACTGTTCATCGCTATATATATTGTTTTAAAAAATGAAACTAACAAAGAAGCATTACAGACATTTGAACCTGTTTAATTATTTGTATACCGTACTTTGACTATCAAAACCATGGCCTAGTGATTTTGCTTTGTAACCATGGAAAAGTCAATAATAATGATGTGTGGGCAAATTCATTTTCACATCATGACTATATTTGGTAAGTACTTCATCACAGTTTTTATTTTTAACTGAACTGCCAAGCACGTGTATGTGTGCACCAAGGTGTACATATACATAAGCAATAGCTACCTGAAGTAAATCAAAATGCTTCTAATCTTTTACAACCCTCTTAGTATCCAGTACAATTAATTCCTCAAGCAAGTAATTCAAGAAAGGAACTCTGGTTTTAGGTAAACAATGTAAAATGCAGGGTTATAAGGTAAACTAATTCAGTTGTTGTCATCATCATCAGATTCAAATTCTGGCCCATAAAACTAGGGTCCAAAATTAGTTTATATTTGTTTAGACAGACATTACAAACAACCCACAATGTTATTTCAGACATATACAAGAAAAATACCCTAAGTATGAAGATAATAGGGAGATAACATTAAGGAACTCAATTCAAAGAATTAAAATATTGTTAGAGCAAAGAAAAAAGGGTGAAAGCACACAGAAAAGACAACTATGCCCCTGAATCTTTTTATTTTTATTTAGTTGGGCTTCAGGGCTTGTGGGATGTAGAATACTTAAAACACAGTAATTCCCTTTATCTGCAGCTTTGCTTTCCATAGTTTCAGTTACCAGTTATCAACCACAGACCAGAAGCAGATGATCCTTCTTCTGAGATACTGTAGCTTAATACTGTATCACAATGCCTACATCATTCACCTAGTTTCATCTTATCACACAGCCATTTTATCATCTCACATCATCATAGGAAGACAAAAGGTGAGTATGCCTTTTCATTATACTGTATTGTTACATTGTTCCATTTTTAGTTCTTGTTAATCTCTTAATATGCCCAATTTATAAAACTAAGCTTTATCAAAGGTATCTATGTATAGGAAAAAGCATAGTATATTTAGGGTTTCGTACCACCTGCAGTTTCAAGCATCCACTGCAAGTCTTGGAACATATCCCTCAGGGAGGCAAGGGGACTATGTAAAAAATATTCTAAGAAACGCAAACACAAAAACTAAAAAGTAAAAAAGGGGCAAGAATGAGGGGACTTAGAATATGAAAGAAAAAGCGTTATATTTTTGTGATTAAAAAAAGGCAATCAGACTTAGGTGCCTGCCCACAGAAATCATCAAGTTTAGGTTTTTTACTTTTTTAATACATTTTTTTACACACTTCACACACTTTTTTTTTTTACACATATATACTCTAGTAAAATTTCCTCTGTAGTGTTTCAACAGAAACATTTAAAACATTTAACATAAATTATAAAAGGCTATTCTGATAAAAGACTAAATTTTCATTTTAACATTCTGCCCCATAAAATGGCAAATAATTAAGCAAAACTGTTAAGAGAGATACACTTACCTGTAACCACCATGCTGCTCATATTAGAGTTCGGACTACTGAGAACACTGCCTGAGAGTAGTTCGTCAGATCCTCTCTATAAAAAAAAAGAAAAAAACACATTAGCATAAGACATCTTTAACTTTACAAAAATATGAATCTGTCACTTATCTATATCTTCCAAATACTCACTGAAAAACAAATGTCACCTGTTACACTACTGGGAATCATTTAAAATTTTAACCCCTAAAATAGAAAACTAACTCCACTTTCTTGTCAATCTCTCTCCCTTTTCCACAAAGCCAACAGTTTTTCCTTCTTTCCTTTCGCCTAAGTATTGGTTCACTATCAACAATAAAAATGTTTTCTTTTTTTGCTTTTATTTTTTAAGAGCAGTTTTAGGTTTACAATAAAAATGAGAAGGTGGCAACAGAGATTTCTATATACTCCCTGCCCCCACACATACATTAAGGCCCTCATTATCAAAACCTCCCAGCAAAATGGTACAGTTATTACCAAGGATCAACCTGCAGTGACACATCATAATCAGTGAAAATCCAGTTTATCTGAGGGTTCACTCGATGTTGTACATTCAATGGGTGTGAACAAATGTATAAAGACATATTTCTATCATTATAATGTTGTATACAGTATTTTCACTGCCCTAAAAAATTCTCTATGCTCTGCTTTATTCATCCTTCCCCCAAACCATCCCTGGTGAGGGAGAGTTACTTTGGAAAATAGTTTGGAAGTTTTATAAAACAAATACACTCTTACCACATAATCCAACAATTGTGCACCTCGGTATTTACCCAAAGGAGTTGAAAATTTAATGTACACATAAAATCCTGCACACAGATATTTATAGCAGCCTTATTCATAGCTGTCAAAACTTGGGAGCAACCAAAAGTCTTTCAGTAGATGGAATAACTAAACTGTGGAAATGTCCAGACAATGGGATATTTTTCAGAAGTAAAACAAAACGGGCTATCAAACCACGGAAAGATGAGGAGGAACCTTAAATCCATGGAATTAATTTTTCTTAAAAGAGTGTTAACTGTGTCTTGATTCATTCTTTTGCAAGTGGATGTCCAATCATTCCAGCAGCACTTAACGGGACTGTATTTGCTCCATGGTATTGCATTTGCGCCTTTGTCAAAGATAAGCCAACTATATTTATGGGGGCTCTACACTGGGCTCTCTATTCTGTTCCACTGACCTATTTGTCTATTCTTTCACCAAAACCACACTGTCTTGATTACTGTAGCTTTACAGTAAGTGAAGCTGGGTAGTGTCAGTCCTCCAATTTTGTTTTTCTTCAGTATTGTGTTGGCTATTCTGGATCTTCTGCCCCTCCCCAGAAACTTTAGAATCCGCTTGCTGGTATCAACAAAATAACTTGCTCTAATTTTGATTGGGACCGCATTAAATCTACAGATCAAGTTGTAAAGAACTGACATCTTGACAATATAGAGTCCTCTTTTTTCTTTTTTTAAGATTTTATTTGACAGAGAGAGACAAAGTGAGAGAGGGAACATAAGCAGGGGGAGTGGGAGAGAGAGAAGCAGGCCTCCCGCCGAGCAGGGAGCCCGATGTGGGGCTCGATCCCAGGACCCCGGGATCATGACCAGAGCCAAAGGCAGACGTTTAACGACTGAGCCACCCAGGCGCCCCCAATATAGAATCCTCTTATCCACAAACATGGAATATCTCTCCATCTGTTTTTGGGTTTTGTTTGTTTCATTCATCAGAGCTTTGTAGTTTTCCTCATATAGATATTCTTATATTTTGTGTTAGATTTATACCTAGCTATTCATTTTCTGGGGTGCTGTCAAGAGTATTGTGTTTTTCATCTCAAACTGCATTTGTTCACCACTGATATACAGAAAAGCAACTGACTTCTGTATATCAACCTGTATCTTTCAACAGTGCAATAACTGCTTATTAGTTCCAGATTTTTTGTCATTTCTTTCAGATTTTCAACACAGGCTATCACGTCATCTGCAAACAACAATTTTATGTTTTCCTTCTTGTCTGTATACCTTTTATTTCTTTTGCTTGCCCTAGCACATTAGCAAAAACTTCCAATAGAATGTTGAAAGGAACAGAGAGGAAATGTCCTTGGCTTGTACCTAATCTTAGAAAGTATTGAGGTTCTGACCATTAAGTATGATGTTAGCTGTAGTTTCTTTATAGATTTTTTTTTTTAAGATTTTATTTATTTGTCAGAGAAAGAGAGAGAGGGAGGGAGAGTACGTGGGCGCACAAGTATAGGGAGTAGCAGGCAGAGCAAGTAGAGGGAGAAGCAGGCACCCCGCTGAGCAGGGAGCCCCGACTCAGGGCTCGATCCCAGGACCCTGGGATCACGACCTAAGCCAAAGGCAGACGCTTAACGACTGAGCCACCCAGGCGCCCCTGTAGATGTTTATCATCAAGTTGAAGAAGTTCTCTTAAAACTAGAAACTATTACTGGTTTTTATCATAAGTGGATGTTGGATTCTGTCAAATGATTTTTCTGCATCTATTGCTATTATCGTGTGATTTTTTTTTTTTTAGTCTGTTGATATGAGAGCTTAACCTAATTTTCATTGTTTTTATGGCAAGTATGTGATACGGCATTAAGAAAAGGGGCTCTGTAGTTTAGCTACCACCTACCAGCTATGTAACTAGTAAATTACTTAACTATTCTAAGCTTTAACTTCCTCATTCGTAATATGGAGAGAACATTTACGTCAAAATCCTTGAGATTAAATGTTATAATACATGAACAGTGATTACCAGACAGCATGTCTGACCCACATCAGCAGTGTTCACTATAATATTCCCAAGGGTCACCAAGCACATGGTCCACATATAATTGTTGACTAATTAGTCAATGAATGACTATTAACCATTGCCCTAGTTCTCAAAAAACAAAGACTCCCATACTTTTCAAAAGTATACCTGACTTCTTTTCAAATACGTCTTATCAGTTTACTTTTTAAATACTTGTGTGAGTCAAAATCCTCCCACCCCAGAGGATTCAAAGTAATTCTGGAGATGAGGAGTGAGGAATATTAGATCTACTGAAGTATAAAAGAAAGCCTGTAATTCTGACATGATGCATGCAGGACACTCCTTCCTATAATGAATGTTCGAGAATGGCAAAGTCTTGTCAATTTTTTAAAAATGCTTTAATTTTTGTGGGCTTTTTTCTCCCACAAATGATTTCACACATACTGCTAGAAGAGTAGGTTTAGCGGCCTTCATAACTGAGTCAGCAGAATATCAAGTTATTTGAAATTCTAGATATTTTTACCAAAATTATTGAAAATGTTTATAAATATTTTTAAAAAAATTATGTTGGTCTTTCCAATGAGTATAAAGCTTACCAGTTCTATGACCAAAATAAGTGATTCTACAGTACTGAAAATATTAATGTTTCCACATTAACTGATGGGACAATTTTATTTTATATATCTTGGCATAGATGCTTAAGCTGGAAGAGATATAAAAATCAAATGACTCAATAAAAACAGTAATTGATAGCTGTTCCACAGTTGTGGCTACTGAAACAAACTGAATTAGAACTTAAACTCAGATTAACAATCTCTACTAAAAATATGTATTCTTAAAATTCATCTAAGATGGATGTCAATTGATCTTAGATTCAATTTAAAAAGGAAATGAAATGTTAAGATAGGCACTAATGTCCCTTTTTAAATCTGACCACAGAAACTTTTTCTCCTGTGTAACAAAAATGACCATTTCAGGAGAAGTGAACATCCCACAAAAACAATCAGGAAAATGCTAATATGCAAAGATACAATCTATACGTAAAAGAAAAAAGTAAGTGTAAAAAATAATATGAGTACAAAAATTGAATCACATTTTCATTCCAGTACTTGAAACTTTTTTTTTTTTAATCTTGGTTATTAAATATCCTGTTCATCATAATAGTTTAATCCAAGTACCCAGGTAGAAAAGCTGCTTAAGCTACCAGGAAGGCAAGCAAGAATTGAAGACTGACGTTGACAAGAGTCCCTGGGCTCTGTTAGGTTTCAGGACTGAGAACTGCCCAAAGACTTTCTTTTCTGGAGAAGACGAAACCATGACCCAAAGTCATAGGGACAAGGATGCCAACAAACATCAAGTTCCTGAGAAAAGCTAGATTCTCAGAAAAGAAGGTACTCGGGTGAGTATTTCTTTAAACACAGAGATGCTGCCAAGGAGACGTGCACTGGATGCTAGCCACCTACTAGAAGCTGTGGAAGCACTAACTCATACAACCAATAAAAATACAGAATACGGATGGCAATGATACTCTGAAGAGGATCAATAAAAAACAAAAGTTGAGTTTTAAACAAAACAACAGAATAGACAAACCTCAGGGTGAGAATAACTAAAGGAAAAAACAAACAAAAAGACAGCACAATTCTATATTATCAGACCCTGCAGACAAGAACAAAAACTTAGAAAATAATGAAGGAACAAGATGAAAGAAAGTTGGCCCAGTGAATAACCTCATCAAGCAGACTGATACCATTTTCTTAAACCAGCAGGACTTTAGCTTATGAGAAATAAACTTGTCTACTTATACCACTATGTTCTGCATTTAATACAGTAACCTAGCCTTTACCCTAACATATATTTACCTAACATATGAAGAAACTGCACTGTAATTTTAACTGGCTATCTCTATAAGGGGGGAAAATGAAATTAGATCCCTAATACAATATACAAACAAATTTTCTGATGTTAGAAACCATCGTAAAAGGCGTAACTAAAAATTTTTGTAACGTATAAAAATACCTTCATGATCTGAATACATAAGGACTTTTTAAATTAAAAAACAAGAACACAAACCATTAAAAATACTGATAAATTCTCCTACAGAGTGGAAACAAAATCTCTATGAAAGAAACTATTCCAACAACAGATAAAAACTTAAAAACCACTACTGATTTCCAACAATCAACAGCTAAGATTCCCATAAAAACAAGGGAAATATTCAAATGGGTGGAAAAGGAACACATAAATAATTTTAATTATGATGGCACAGGGAACTTGTGGCCATATTGAAACTCTATCCATTAAAATTAGCAGCTTTTGTTCATCAAAACACAGCATGAAGTGCCAAGGAAAGCTACCGACTAGGAGAGAATATTAACAACACATATAACCAACAGAGAATCAATACATTAAAAAAACCTACAAAATTCAAATTTTTATTAGGCAAAGATACAAATAGGTATTTCATAAAATTTCACAAAAGCAGAAACACTAATGGCCGTAAACATGTTGAGGGAAAATAAAGATGTAACACCTCATTAAAAATGGCAAAATTAAGGGATTTAATACTTGACCAGGTGCTGGTGAGAATGTGAAACTGCAAGAACTCTTCTATACTACCATTAACATAAATTGGAACAATACTTTGAAAAATAATCTAGTACTACACCTTGCAAAGTTCAACATACTCTACATCGTACCAATATTTATTCTTAGATATATACTCTCAAAAACATTTGCACACATGCACCAAGTAATACAAAACTATTCAGAGCACCACTGTTAAGTCAAAAATGGTAAATGAGCCAGGTGAATTCCAACAAAAAATGAGACATATCAGGGTATTTTCACAGACTAATACTACACTGCAATGAATATTACATAACTACAAAAGCATGGCTGATAATTAAAAACTGTTAAAATAAAACACAAGTCACAGAAAACATAAAATGGGCATACCATTTTCATAAGACTCAAGATAACACAAAATAATACATTTTTGCTATATACATGACAAAATCATATATAAAAAGGATAAAATAATTCCTGGCAGTCACTACTCATGGCAGGGTGGAAGGGAGATTAAAGAACACATAAGCATATGCAACAGCACTGATAACATTCAATACTAATTAATTCCAAATATTCAGAAAATTCAAGTCCAAACAGATAGAAATGTGAAGTTCTTCCCAGTTCAAAATTATCACTAAATTTATTACAAATCCTTTCCAAAAATTTGTATTTCTGTTTCTAATATTCATACAAAAGAGAATCACACCATAAATGCTGCTTCACATCATCTTCCTTTCATTTAATAAAACAGCTTAGAGATCCTTAAAAAACTCAACACTACTAGTGAACTTCATTTTATCAACATTTTCATAGCATTCTAGTATACTGGTGTACCATGGTTTTTTAAATTCTCAAGCTGATATGTTTCAGTTATGTGCAATTCATCCCTGTACTTAAATACCCATGAAAGTCACAAAAACAGATCATAATCTATGTAACGAGTAACTCAAGAAATTCCATAAAGAAATTGTACAAAACATATTTGCTCACAGTAAGACATTTTGATGAGGAAAAAGAAAAACCAAAAAATTCAATTGTTTTAGTTTAATCTGATGAAACTTGGATCAAAACGAGCATATAAACTTCAAATACAGACTACTGTGAAAAATTACAAAGTTACCCCATTAAAAAAAGATAGGCAAAAGATTAAACTGAAAAGCTATTTCATCTTGCTCACAGTAAAAACCAATTCAAATGAATACATTTATGTGCCATCTCATATATCGGACTAGCAAAAAACCCCAATTACTGAACAATATACTCTACTGCGCAGGCTATCAGGAACAGAGATACTCATATACTTTCCATACAGCAGTACCAAAAAAAAAAGACAAAAAATTCCTAGCCATGGAGTGATTTCCAGAAGTTATAGCTGTTATAACCTGTATACACTGCCACTTTCTCTCTAGGGTGATGGAAGGGAGAATGAAGGAAGCAATTCACACTTGTTTACATTACATCCAAAAATTAATGAAAATGATGAGATAGAAAAAGCAAATTAGAGTGTACAGGAATTTAAGAATCATTATAAACGTAGTTTGTTTTACTTTTTACTTGGGGAAATTAAGCCAAAAATTGGGGGGGAGGGGATCCTAAAAATCAAAACCAAAATGAAACCATTAAACCTAACTATCAGCTTGACAGAACTACACACAGAATTCTCTCAATAAACTTCAGAATTCTGTAATTATACTATAAGGACAAAAGTAATTGCAAAGAAACTTTATATCCAGTAATTATAATGCCAGTGTAGTACCGATGTTTCCTTAAAAAGAAAAACTAGGACTAGAGGGGCAAGATGGTGGAGGAGTAGTAGACCTAAATTTCGTCAGGCCTGAGGAACTCAACTAGAGAGGGATCAAACCATTCTGAACACGAAGTCAACAGGAGATTGAAGAAAAAAATAGCAGCAACTCTGAACAGAAAAAAGACCACTTTCTGGAAGGTAGGACATGTGGAGAAGTGAATCCGAGGCGATATAGAGGAAGGTAGACGGTGGGGGAAGGGGCCTCCGTCAGCCGCTACTGGCAAGTGATAGAACCGCAGAGCACAAAATCGGAACTTTTAGAAATCTGCTCCGCTGAGGGACGTCACTTCAGTGGCTAAGCAGGGGGTGGAACCCTCGCTGGGACAGTGTGGTCTCAGGACCCGGCAGAGCTCCCAGGTATCAGAGCAGGGAAGCTGGCTGCAGAGATGGAGCCGAGGAGTGGGCTCTCAGCCTGGGGCTGCCATAAACCGGGATCCGCAGTACAGTCGGGCTACTGCTCTTCCAGCAGGGACCCAACAAGCGGCAGATCCAGGGAGACTCCCCTTCCTCCCCCGGGAAGAGCACCGCAGGGATCTGCTGGATTTGGAGATTCCAAACGGGTCGTGGGCCAGAGAAAAAAACGCTTGGTCACTGGCCGGGTGAGCACAGAGTGCGGCCAGAGACCAGGGAGACCGGAGTGATTTACTGCTTTTCTCTGGGGGCTCACTGGGGAGTGGGACCCCGAGTTCTCGGCTCCTCCAGGGCCGAGATTGGGAGGCCGCCATTTCATTCTCGTCCTCCAAAGCTGTACGAAGAGCTTGCAGGGAGAGCTTTGCTCCCGAGAGCAAAACCGAGATTACTTAGCCCAGACCCCGCAAGGGCAGGGCAATTGTGCCTCCAGCAAAGACATTTGGGAACCAGGCAACAGGCCCCTCCCCCAGAAGATCAGCAAGACCAGCCAGCCAAGACCAAGTTTACCGATCAATGAGAACGGCAGAATTCCACCGCTAGGGAAATACTGCACATACAATTCATGGCTTTTCCCCCATGATTCTTTAGTCTTTCAAACTTAAGTTTTCTTTTAACTTTTTATTTTTTTTTTAATTTTTCATTTTCCCTTCTTCAACCAACATCATCAATCCCTTCTTTAAAAAATCTTTTTTTATTTTTCATTTCTAGAGTCATATTCTACCCCTTCATAGTAATTAACTTTATTTTTGGTGTATATGTGTATATATATACATCTCTCTTTAAAATTTTGGGATACAGTTTCTTCTAACAGACCAAAATATACCCAAAATTGCTAGTGTATGGCTTTTTTCTAGTCTCCTGCCTGATCACATCCTCTTTTTTTCTTTAAATCCTCTTTCTTTTTTCAATCAACTTCTTACGAATTCCTTTTATAAAATCTTTTATAATCTTCATCCTTACAGTCATATTCCATCCCTTCATTGTATTTCCCCTTATTTTTGAACATATATAGGTTTTTCTTTTCTTTAAAATTTTGGGAGGCACTTTCTTCTAACAGACCAAAATACACGAGAAACTAGTGTGTGGCACTGATCTATGCACCAGCCTGATCATATTTGATAATATTCTGTTTTTGTTTTGTTTTTATCTTTCTCTTTCTCCCCCCCCCCCCCCCCGTTTCTTCTGATTTATTTAGTGTGTATTTTCCGGAGATGTTGTTACCCTGTTAGCATTTGTTCTCTCATTCATCTATTCTCCTCTGGACAAAATAACAAGACAGAAAAAATCACCTCAAAAAAAAAAAAAAAAAAAACCCAACAGGCAGGACCAAATGCCAGGGACCTAATCAATACGGACATTAGTACGATGTCGGAACTAGAGTTCAGAATGACGATTTTAAAGATACTAGCTGGGCTTGAAAAAAGCACGGAAGACATTAGAGAAACCTTTCTGGAGAAATAAAAGAACTAAAATCTAACCAAGTCGAAAGCAAAAAGGCTATGAATGAGGTGCAATCAAAAATGGAGGCTCTAACTGCTAGGATACATGAGGCAGAAGAAAGAATTAGTGACATAGAAGACCAAATGATGGAAAATAAAGAAGCTGAGAAAAAGAGAGATAAGCACCTACTGGATCATGAGGACAGAATTCGAGAGATTTGTAGGTCTCTAACCTACAATGGCAGACACATTAGATTGGCAACAGACCTATCCACAGAGACCTGGCAGGCCAGAAAGGACTGGCATGATATCTTCAAAGCACTAAACGAGAAAAACAGGCAGCCAAGAATACTATATCCAGCTAGGCTGTCATTGAAAATAGAAGGGGAGATAAAAAGCTTCCAGGACAAACAAAAACTAAAGGAATTTGCAAACATCAAACCAGCCCTACAAGAAATATTGAAAGGGGTCCTCTAAGCAAAGACAGGACCTAAAAGTAACATAGACCAGAAAGGAACACAGACAATACACAGTAACAGTCACCTTACAGGCAATACAATGGCACTAAATTTCATATCTTTCAATAGTTTCCCTGAATGTAAATGGGCTAAATGCCCCAATCCAAAGACACAGGCTATCAGACTGGATTAAAAAACAAGACCCATCGATATGCTGTCTGCAAGAGACTCATTTTAGACCCAAAGACATACCCAGATTGAAAGTGAGGGGGTGGAAAACCATTTACCACATTAATGGATACCAAAAGAAAGCTGGGGTGGCAATCCTTATATCAGACAAATTAGATTTTAAAACAAAGACTGTAATAAGAGATGAGGAAGGATATATCATACTTAAAGGGTCTATCCAACAAGAAGATCTAACAATTGTAAATATCTATGCCCCTAACATGGGAGCAACCAATTATATAAGCCAATTAATAACAAAAGCAAAGAAACACATTGACAACAATACAATAATAGTGGGGGACTTTAATACCCCCCCCTCACTGAAATGGAGAGATCATCTAAGCAAAAGATCAACAAGAAAGTAAAGACTTTAAATGACACACTGGAACAAAGGCACCTCACAGATAGATTCAGAACATTCCATCCCAAAGCAACAGAATACACATTCTTCTCTAGTGCCCATGGAACATTCTCCAGAATTGATCACATCCTAGGTCACAAATCAGGTCTCAACCGGTACCAGAAGACTGGGATCATTCCCTGCATATTTTCGGACCACGATGCTTTGAAACTAGAACTCAGTCACAAGAGAAGAGTCGGAAAGAACTCAGATACATGGAGGCTAAAGAGCATCCTACTAAAGAATGAATGGGTCAACCAGGAAATTAAGGAAGAATTAAAAAAATTCATGGCAACGAACGAAAAGGAAAACACAACTGTTCAAAATCTTTGGGATGCAGCAAAGGCAGTCCTACGAGGAAAGTACAGAGCAATACAAGCCTTTCTCAAGAAATAAGAAAGGTCTCAAATACACAACCTAACCCTACACTTAAAGGAGCTGGAGAAAGAACAGCAAATAAAGCCTAAACCCAGCAGGAGAAGAGAAATAATAAAGATCAGAGCAGGAATCAATGAACTAGAAACCAAAAGAACAGTAGAACAGATCAACAAAACTAGGAGCTGGTTCTTTGAAAGAATTAACAGGATTGATAACCCCCTGGCCAGACTGATCAAAAAGAAAAGAGAAATGACCCAAATCAACAAAATCATGAAAGAGGAGAGATCAAAACCAACACCAAAGAAATACAATTAAAAGAACATATTATGAGCAACTATATGCCAGCAAATTAGATAATCTGGAAGAAATAGATGCATTCCTAGAGATGTATCAACTACCAAAACTGAACTAGGAAGAAACAGAAAACCTGAACAGACCGATCACCACTAAGGATAGTTAAGCAGTCATCAAAAGTCTCCCAACAAACAAGAGTCCACGGCCAGATGGCTTCCCAGGGGAATTCTACCAAACATTTAAAGAAGTAGTAATACCTATTCTTCTGAAACTGTTCCAAAAAACAGAAATGGAAGGAAAAGTTCCAAACTCGTTTTATGAGGCCACCATTACCTTGATCCCCAAACCAAAGACCCCATCAAAAAGGAGAATTACAGACCAATATCCTTGATGAACATGGATGCAAAAATTCTCACCAAAATACTAGCCAATAGGATCCAACAGTACACTAAAAGGATTATTCACCACGACAAAGTGGGATTTATCCCTGGGCTGCAAGGTTGGTTCAACATCTGCAAATCTATCAGTGTGATACAATACATTAATAAAAGAAAGAACAAGAACCATATGATCCTCTCAACAGATGCAGAAAAAGCATTTGACGAAGTACAGCATCCTTTCTTGATCAAAACTCTTCACGGGTATAGGGATAGACGGTACATACCTCAATATCATAAAAGCCACCTATGAAAAACCCACAGTGACTATCATTCTCAATGGGGAAAAACTGAGAGATCGCCCCCTAAGGTCAGGAACACGGCAGCTATCTGGTGATAGCCACTATCACCACTGCTATTCAACATAGTACTAGAAGTCCTTGCCCCAGCAATCAGAATCGGCAAGGAAGAAGTCAAACTCTCACTCTTTGCAGATGATATGATACTTTATGTGGAAAACCCAAAAGACTCCACCCCAAAACTGCTAGAACTCATACAGGAATTCAGTAAAGGGGCAGGATATAAAATCAATGAACAGGAATCAGTGGCATTCCTATACACCAACAACAAGACAGAAGAGAGAGAAATTAAGGAGTTGATCCCATTTACAACTGCACCCAAAACCGTAAGATACCTAGGAGTAAATCTAACCAAAGAGGCAAAGGATCTGTACTCAGAAAACTATAAAATACTCATGAAAGAAATTGAGGAAGACACAAAGAAATGGAAAAATGTTCCATGCTCATGGATTGGAAGAACACACACTGTGAAAATGTCAATGCTACCTAGAGCAATCTATACATTCAATGCAATCCCTATCAAAATACCATCCACTTTTTTCAAAGAAATGGAATAATCCTAAAATTTGTATGGAACCAGAGAAGACCCCGAATAGCCAGAGGAATGTTGAAAAAGAAAAGCAAAGCTGGTGGCATCACAATGCCAGACTTCAAGCTCTATTACAAAGCTGTCATCATCAAGACAGTATGGTACTGGCACAAAAACAGACACAGAGGTCAATGGAACAGAATAGAGGGCCCAGAAATGGACCCTCAACTCTACGGTCAACTAATCTTCGACAAAGCAGGAAAGAATGTCCGATAGAGAAAAGACAGTCTCTTCAACAAATGGTGTTGGGAAAATTGGACAGCCACATGCAGAAGGATGAAACTGGACCATTGCCTTACACCACACACAAAAATAGACTCAAAATGGTTGAAAGCCCTAAATGTGAGACAGAAGTCCATCAAAATCCTAAAGGAGAACACAGGCAGCAACCTCTTCGACCTCAGCCGCAGCAACTTCTTCCTAGAAACATCACCAAAGGCAAGGGAAGCAAGGGCAAAAATCAACTACTGGGACTTCATCAAGATATAAAAAGCCTTTGCACAGCAAAAGGAACAGTCAACAAAACCAAAAGACAACCGACAGAATGGCAGAAGAGATTGTAAATGATATTATCAGATAAAGGGCTAGTATCCAAAATCTATAAAGAACTTATCAAACTCAACACACAAAGAACAAATTACCCAATCAAGAAATGGGCAGAAGACATGAAGAGACATTCTTCCAAAGAAGATATCCAAATGGCCAACAGACACATGAAAAAGTGCTCCACATCGCTCGGCACCAGGGAAATCCAAATCAAAACCTCAATGAGATACCACCTCACACCAGTCAGAATGGCTAAAATGAACAAGTCAGGAAACGACACATGTTGGCGGGGATGCGGAGAAAGGGGAACCCTCCTACACTGTTGGTGGGAATGCAAGCTGGTGCAGCCGCTCTGGAAAACAGTATGGGGGTTCCTCAAAAAGTTGAAAATAGAGCTAACATACGACCCAGCAATTGCACTCCTGGGTATTTACCCCAAAGGTACAAATGTAGTGATCCGAAGGGGCACGTGCACCCCGATGTTTATAGTAGCAATATCCACAATAGCCAAACTGTGGAAGGAGCCAAGATGTCCATCGACCAATGAATGGATAAAGAAGATGTGTTGTATGTGTGTGTGTGTGTATATATATATATATATACACACACACACACACACACACACATACACAAGGCAATATTATGCAGCCATCAAAAGGAATGAAATCTTGCCATTTACAACAATGTGGATGGAACTGGAGGGTATTATGCTGAGCGAAGTCAGTCAATCAGAGAAAGACATGTATCATATGATCTCACTGATATGAGGAATTCTTAATCTCAAGAAACAAACTGAAGGTTGCTGGAGTGGTGGGAGGTGGGAGGGATGGGGTGGCTGGGTAATAGACACTGGGGAGGGTATGTGCTATGGTGAGTGCCATGAATTGTGTAAGACTGTTTAATCACAGACCTGTACCTCTGAAATAAATAATACATTATGTTAAAAAAAAAAAAAAAGCAAGAAGTGAAGAATGAAGCGGGGGAAAGACGAACCATGAAGGACTATGGACTCTGAGAAAGAAACTGAGGGTTCTGGACAGGAGGGGGGTGGGGGGATGGGTTAGCCTGGTGGTGGGTGTTGAGGAGGGTGCGTACAGCATGGAGCACCGGGCGTTATACGCAAACAATGAATCATGGAACACTACATCAAGAACTAATGATGTAATGTATGGTTATTAACATGACATAATAAAAAAAAGAAAAATTAGTATACATATGTAATATTTTAATATTAGGAAGGAAAAATATTCAATGCACAAAGGATACAAATATAAAATCAGAGTAATAAAAACTGTAAAGTTAAATATGAATTGGAAATAACAAATGAGCTCACAGTATTTGTCTTCAAAACACTGCTAGCTCTGTCCACTAAAAGAGCTTTGAAGTAATAACAACCTAACAGCAATTATTTGCACCTTTGCACCCACATTATTGTGGTCTCTAAGGACCACTACCCACCCAAAGGAACCAAAATTTTCTTAAAGAAATGGCTAATTAAAGGTCTGGAACAAGAAAAGGTACTTCAAGCAAATAAGTATCAAAGCCACCCATGTTACGAGCTCTCACTGACTCAAGATGAAACAAAGACTTTTTAATCACTGCTGTAAAACTGGAAAATAAACTAAAAGTCCTTGCCACCACAATGATTCTAACAACAAAAAAAAAAACCAGTGGCTACACTGGAGGTTACTACAGTACCAACTCATCAGGAAATGTTTTTAAAGTCAAAATCTATCCTGTTTTCTTATAAAAAGGGTATTCCAGTATGACAAATATTTGATGTAAAGCCTTAACAGAATAATCTCAAATATGCAGGGGTGAAAAAGAATATCACCATTTTTGCAATGCCCAATGAAACTGCAATCATTAACTAATAAAACCAAGGAAGTGAAAGGATGATGGAGCACTCTATTCTAGATGCATCATACTGACAAAACCCGAACCTACTGATAAATGTTAACATCACAAAGAGATAGACATATTTTATTCCTCCTGGTGTGATACAATAGAAATTACACAGAGTGCACCTACAAAATATTCCTGCTAAAAATTAAGCCTGAATCTGATCAAGCCTCATCTCAGAAAATAGGATATGAGATACGTATAAAATGACATGGAAGTATAATCACCAAAATCAACAAGGTGGAAAATCATACAGAATAGATGACCCAGTTTCTCTAGTAATCAATAAAAGAAAAAGGGAGAGGAGAAGGTAAATCGATTTATAAAGAGACTTAAAAGACATTAACTAAATCAACATATTGACTTTCCTTGATTCCTGATTTGAAAGGGGGAAAAACATTTTTGAGGCAATTGGGAAATTATGCCTACTACTGGAAATTAGATAATATTAAGAAACTATTTTAAATTTTATTTAGGTATAATGATGGTATCAATATCATCCTTAGGAGATTTTATCTGTTAGAGACACAATAAAGTATTTAGGGATGGTATGAAATTATCTGAGATTTCCTTTAATATTCTCCAAGAGGAAGGATTTGTGTATTACTGTACCTTCATACTACTTTTGTGTATCTTCCAAGTTTAATAGTGAAGCTTAAAAAAATTAAAATGAAAAAACTGACACAAATATATGGAAAGACATTTTGTGCTTGTGGATCAGAAAAATCAATATTGTTAAGATGTTCATACTACCCGAAACAATCTACAGATTCAATGCAATCCCTACCAAAATTCCAATGGCATTTTTCACAGACATAGAAAGCACAATCCTACTATTTGTATGTAACTGCAAAGGACCCAAATAGCCAAAGCCATCTTGAGAAAGAACAGTAAGGCTGGAGGCATCACACTCCGATTTCAAACTAGTAATCAAAACAGGATGGTACTGGCATAAAAACAAGATACATAGATCAATGGAAGAGAAATACACCCACATATACAGGATCAATTAATTTATGACAAAGAAACCAAAAACATAAAATGGGGAAACACAGTCTCTTCAATAAATGATACCAGGAAAATGGAAGAGCCACATGCAGAAGAATGAAACTAGACTACTACCTCACACCATACACAAAAATTAACTCAAAGTAGATTAAATACTTGAATATTCAAGACCTGAAACCACAGAACTCCTAAAAGAAAACAAAGGTGATAAGCTCCTTAACATAGTCTAGGTAATGATTTTTTGGATTTGACACAAAAGCAAATGCAACCTGAGCACCTACAGAATGGGAAAAAATATTTGCAAGTCATACACAGTTGTCCCCTCTTACCTATAATTTCAGTTACCCATGGTCAACCATAGTCTGGAAGCAGATGATCCTTCTTCTGAAGTATTGTCAGGTCAATACCATCCTAATCCTACATCATAATGCTTACATCGTTCACCTCACTTCATCTCATCACATAGCCATTTAATCATATCACCAGAAGAAGGGTGAGTACGGCACAATAAGATCGTCTGAGAGATCACATTCACCTAACTGTAAATGGTACTATTTTATTATTGTTGTTAATCTCTTACTGTACACCTCATTTGTAAGTTAAAGTTTACCACTAGTATGCATGCACAGCAAAAAACACAATATATATAAAATTAGGTACTATTTAGGGGCGCCTGGGTGGCTCAGTCGTTAAGCATCTGCCCTCGGCTCAGGTCATGATCTCAGGGTCCTGGGATTGAGCCCTGCATTGGGCTCCCTGCTCAGCAGAAGCCTGCTTCTCCCTCTCCCACTCCCCCTGCTTGTGTTCCCTCTCTCGCTCTGTCAAATTAATAAATAAAATCTTTAAAAAAAAAAAATCAGGTAGGTAGTTTTAGGCAACCACTGGGGGTCTTGGAATGTACCCCCTGGGAATAAGGGATACTACTGTATTTGATAGTAACCAAAATATATAAAGAACTCATGACTCAGAAAAAAAATAATCCAATTAAAAAGGGGAAGATGATCTGAATAGACATCTTTCCAAAGACAGGCATATGGCCAATAGGTACTTAAGAAAGTGCTCAACATCACAAATCATCAGAGTAATGCAAATCAAAACCACAATGACGTATCACCTCACACCTGTTGGAATGACTACTATCGAAAAGACAAGAAATAAAAGTGTTGGTGAGAATGTGGAAAAAAGGTATCCCTTGTACACTACTGGTAGGAATGTAAATGGGTGCAGCCACTATGTGGCTAGGTAGGAATGTAAATGGGTGCAGCAAAGGTTCCCCCTCCCCCAAAATTTTTTAAAAGTATCATACAATCCAGCAATCCCACTTCTGGGAATTTATCTGAAGGAAAGGAAATCACTGTCTCGAAAAGATACCTGCATCCCCATGTTCACTGCAAAATTTACAACCAAGACACGGAAACTAACCTAAATGTCCGTCGATGGAAGAATGGATAAAGACAATGTGGTGTGGAATATTATTCAGGCATTAAAAAAAAATAAGGAAATCTACCATTTACAACAACATGGATGGGTCTTGAGAGTATTCTGCTAAGTCAGAGAAAAACAAATACTGTATGTACAATCTCACTTATAGGTAAAATCTAATTTAAAAAAATAATAAAATAAAAACTAAACTCACAGATACAAAAAACAGATGGGTGGTTGCCAAAGGTAGAGGATGGACAAAATGGGTGGAGGTGGTCAAAACATACAAACTTGCAGTTATAAGATAAATGACTCCTGGGGATGCAATGTACAGCATTGTTACTGTAATTAACAGTACTGCATTGTACACTTCAAAGTGCTAATAAAGTAAAATCTTAAAAAGTCCCATTATAAGGAAAAAAATTTTAACTATATGTACTGATGGATATTAACTAAACTTATTCTGGTAATTGTTTCATAACATACACATACATCAAATCATTATGTTATACATGTGAAACTAACAATGTTATATGTCAATTATTTCTCAATTAAAAAAATAGAACTCTAAAAACAAAAACTTATTGCCAGGGGCGCCTCGGTGGCTCAGTCATTAAGCATCTGCCCTCAGCTCAGGTCATGATCCCAGAGTCCTAGGATTAAGCCCAGCACTGGGCCTGCTTCTCCCTCTCCCACTCCCCCTGCTGTGTTCCCTCTCTCAATGTGTCAAATAAATTTAAAAAAAAAAAAAAAAAATCCTTAAAAACTTATTGCCAAAAGTATCACCTAATCTTTCTTAATCTTGAATATATTTTTTAAACAAGAAAGTCAATGAGTTCAGGAGTCAAAGTGGACTAAAAAACAAAATCTAGCATGAGGCAGAAAAGTAAGGATAAAAACAGACATTAATGAATTGTGGAAACAAAAAAAGTATAAAAGCTGGTTCTTTGTACAAACTAGTAAAATAAGGTCTCTGATAAGAGAAATAAACAGAATATCAATGTTTAATATTAGCAATACAAAGGGGAGAATTAACAACTGCTATACAATGCTGAGAAATCTGAAGCCCAGTAAAATGTAATTTTCTAGAAAAGCACTGAATAAACCAGTAACTTTGGAAGAAAGTGAACTATTTGTCAAAGAAGTATCCCTCTTTCCTCACCCTTTACATGTAAGCTGCTCAAAATCCTTGTAATATATAGGGGAAATGATGGGAAGTACGTATTGTGCTGATTAACCGGGGTAAAATCACTAGTAATCTATTTTCCTTTTTGCCTAAAGTATTAAGCACGACCTCTATAATTAGAGAAAATATTATGCGGAAGAGGTAAATTTTTCAAAGAAATGTTATAGTTCTCTCCCTTTGAGTTCAAGCATTGCCATCTTATTTTGTTGATAATGTAAATACTCCTCCAATTATCTTATGAACTTAGTGCAATTTATTCAAAACCCAAAAAGTCTTCATGGAAGTCAGCCAAATGATCTTAAAATACACATGGTAAAGAAAACGTTCTTCAAAACAATTTTGAAGAACAAAGTTCTGAAATTCACTCCACAAGATTCCAAGATGCTACAGTAAATTAAGACACTGTGGTACAGACAAATTAAACAGAACATATAGTTGAAAAAAAAAGTTCCATGCACGTATGGAAACCTGACAGGTGACACTGCAGATCATTGGGAAAAAAACATGAACTATTCAATTAAGTTGGTACTAAATTTGTTATCCCCAAGGGGAAAAAAAAAATCATTAAACCTTTATCATACACTATACAAAAATTAAATTCCAGATAGACTGAAGCCTTAAATGTGAAAATCAAAATTTCAAAACTTTCAAAATAAAATCCACTGTATTAAGACCCTGAGTTAAAGAAAACTTTCTTAAAACCAAAACATAAATGAGATGTTAAAATTTCCAACTTCTATTCATCAATAAAAAAACAAGCCATAGACAGGAGTTAATCATGGTATATACAGGTAACATGGCTTTAGTATCCATAATACGTAAAATTTCAGTCACCCCCATCCTCCAATTATTTTAGAAGTTACAAAGCCTGTTCCTGTTTTTACTATGCTGACCCTTATCTGATTCCCTTTGGACTTGAAATTTACATCCTAGTGGTCATGTCCAAAAGAAATGTAAAATGAGCAACACGTAAGATCTTATGAATGGTCTAATAACCATTTTTTAAAAAGTAAAAAGGATACAAATGATATTTTATTTAATCCAAAATATTGTCAACATGTTAATATGTATAAAAATTACATTTTTTATCATACTAAGTCTTGGAAATTTATGTGCATTTTACAACTGGAGATTAGACTAGTTACACCTCAAGTCCTCAATAACCATGTATGACTAGTGGCTACTATAATGGACAACACAGCTCAAAACAATACTAGAATCATCAGAACTTAAACATCAGTTACTCGACTACTCTTACATGTTATTATTTAATATTTCTGGTTCTATTTTTTAAACCCCAAATCAAACAATCACTGCCATTACTCTTATACTGTCAGTAACTAAATTTACCCAGTCTTACCAATTTCTTGGTTAACCTTACTTCTACCTCAAACCTCCTTTCTGGAGTCATTGACCTTCTTCCTAAAGTACAACCTCTAGAAATTCTTCAGTGGGTCTGTTGATCAATTTCCTCAATTGCCTTTCTTGGGGCAGAGGAAGGGGCAGTGTTTCTGAAAATGTCACTATTTTGTTTTTCTCTTTAAGTGATAATTTAGCTGATTATAGAATAATAGGCATTTTCATTCAACACTCTGAAGATACAACTTCACTATCTTCTATACCCATATGTTGAAGAAGCACATTGTGTCTTTCCAGTTCTTATTCTTTCTTAAGAAATCTGATTTTTCTATGGCTGCTTTAAAGATCTTCTCTGTTGTCTGGTGGTCTGCTCTTTAACTGTGATGTGTCTAAGTTTTCCTGTGCTTCCTAAACCTAAAAATTCATGAAGCCCATCAGTTTTGGAAAATTTTAACTCTTTTAAACTTTCATATTCTGCTTCTCTGCAATCTTTACTTTCTCTTTCTGGTACTCTAATTAGATATTTGTTAGAATTCCTCTTGCTTTTCTCTGTATCTTTTAACCCCTCTACTATTTTCATCTCTTTGTTGTTCTCTGTTAAATTGAGTAATTTTTTTCTTTTAGTTAACCAATTCTCTTTAGTGTTATCTGACTAGCTGTTTTTAACATGGACTCCAGGCTTTCTTAAAAATGCACACTTGAAAGGATGCCTGCCTGGCTCAGTGGGAAGAGCATGTGACTCTTGATTTTGGGGTCATGAGCCCCACTCTAGGCACAGAGATTACTAAAAACAAATAAACTTTTTAAAAAATTACATACACTCAAAACTAATACTGTAGGTTAACTACACTTCAATTAAAAAAAATTTAACTTTATTTTAAACAATAAAAAATTTTGTCTCTAATAGCTATGTAAAAAATTTACATTATTTGGCATCTAGAGGTGCTCTTTCCAAATAAGCTATATAAAAAGCTATAGTAACAACCATGATCATCATGTGCCATTCTGTGCAAAATCTTACGTGTTATTTCATCTCATCTTCAAAATAACTTTTGAGGTAGGTCTTATTAAATTAAAACCATTTAAAAATTTGTTAAACTAAAGCTTAGAGATTACCTTCAAAGTTAGAGGCCAAACCCTAGCCTGCTAGCAAATTCTAGATCACATGTTCTTAACCCGACAGGACCTCCACTGAAAAAACATTCTTGTCCACCACCAATAATTTCAGGTTACATTAAATGTTAATATTGCATTTCGATTATACAAATTTTAAGTGAACTTTTAAGATACACTTCTTTTACATATCCTTTAAGAACACTGATGAACAGATGTTTACTGAGCACAGACGATGCTGAGCACAAACAAGGTGAAAGAAGTTATTACAAGAATTATTATTGGGAATAACATACACACACACACACACACACAAATCAGACAGCATATGTCTTCTAGTGGAAAAACATACCACAGCTTATAAAGTATTACCAAAAACAAAGAGAATATGATAGTCTCTAGATCCAACACCAATGACACATGAACATTTTAAATTACAACATCAGAACACAATCATCAATGCAGACTGGGGCCACTCTGTGGGACCAACAAGTTTTCTTCAAAAATAAAATGCCATGTAAAACAAAACAAAACAAAAAAACCCACAGGGTGAAAAGAGAACTTGCAGATTAAAAGAAATAAAATAGGCATATCAATATATTGAATGTGTTCATCTTATTTGATCCTGATCTCCACCCCCCACTAAAAAAAAAAAAAAAAAAACTATAAAAGTACTATGACTTTTATGAGACAAGTAAAATTTTAACACAAATTTGGCACTTGATAACATTAAGGAACTGTTCATTTTTTTGTACATTCTAACAGTATTGTTTAAAAAAAAACAAACAGAAGAGAGTCCTTATCTTTTAGAGGCACACCAAAACATTTACAAATAAAATAATACAGGGATGCCTGGGTGGGTCAGTCAGTTAAGCATCTGACTCTTGATTTCAGCTCAGGTTATGATCTCAGGGTCGTGAGATCAAGTCCCACGTCAGGCTCCATGCTAAGCGTGGAGCCTGCTTAAGATTCTCTCTCCCTCCCTCTCCCTCTGTCCCTCCCCACCTTTTGGCACACACTCTCTCTCTAAAAAATAATAATGAAAATAAAATACAGTATTTGCAACTTGTCTCAAAATAATACAGGAGAAAAGTAGAGTGGATATCACAAATTTTACCAATGATTGATGATTATTGGGACTAAGTGACAGATAAATAATGGTTCATGGCAGCTATTGTCTTTTTCTATGCTCAAAATTCACAATAGTTATATAAAAAGAATCATTCTTCAAAAACACTTGTCTGTCGTAAGTTTTTTTTTGACATATTACTTCTAAAGTAAAAATATTACTTAGCCACATTAGCCCCTAATGCAGCATGTCTAAAACTAAATTAAGAAAGCTATTACACTTTAGCAACACAGACCAAATGAGAGATTAAAATATTAACATTTACAGAGACTCATTATTCTAAATCATAGCACTCTGTGTAATACCAAAGCCAATCTCTTCAGAGCTCATTCTCCAAATTCCCAAAAACAGCATAACAGTGAGCTACTTTTATATATGGGAACTTACAGGTATACACAGTGTCTACCAGATGAAGTACAAATTTAATAACCTGCACTTGAGACCTTCTACAACCTATCTGCCATCTTCTCTTTTTCTCATGTCCAAATACAAACCCATATACAAACCTACTGGCACAAAAGCTGTTCAGTGGTTGTGAATTTGTGCCAGCCCATCAACACAACTTTGGCCATGCCATTCCCTCAACATATACTACTCACCTCCCATCCCAAACTATTCACACTGCATATGTCACAACTCACTACTTTTGTGAAGTGTGCTCTGATCCTACCACACCGAACTAATCTCTCCCTACAATGGCCATATGGCACATGCTTAAACCTTGTGCACTTATCTCTTCAACTATATGAGGACCTAAAAGACACAGCTCTTTTGTATCTCCAGCAAAAAGGAAGAATGTTGTGAAATAAAATTGGTTTATCTTTTTATTGATAAGTGGCTCATAAGATTATAAGAACACTGAAGCCAGAGACCCTTTAGTAGTCATTAAATATTTACTGAGTATGTACTATTTAACATGTACTACTGATGATGGAGGAGCAATAAAACATTGTTGTTGAATAATATCTACCTCTACCCTCAAGGAGTATGTATTCTCTCAGTCTCTTGAGTTACAAGTTAACAGTGTTGTCATTTAGTAGACACACTAAAAATGTCCGCAACTTGAAATTCTAATGTAAATACCTAAGCACGCACGAATATCTATACAGCATTTTAAGAAATACCAGAATCTAAAAACCCCAAGTTTTTAATAACATATCTATTATAAACAATGTTATGTTCAATCGTTACAAAAAGTTAACAGTTGGCATTATTTCATTGCAACTATCTAAACAGCCAATGTTGGTAAATTCAATAGCTATATCAAAACTTCTACAGTAAGTTCAGCACTTTACCACCATGCTTTCAAAATACTAGTGAAATTCAACTTGGAAAATGCTAACAGCTTATTTTAACAACTATGTTCTTTATTAACTGTCCAGTCTTAAAGCCTTCTTTTAGTTAACTTAGAAGAGAACTACTACAAATTTCACTATTTAAAATATCCATCCAAAAAGTTAACATTTTACCATACTGAGCATCATCCTGAACTACTATGCAATCACTTCAGGCATTTTTGTTTTCCTAAGTAACAGGCCAATTGTTTTGCAAAGATTTCACAGTGGCAAATGGTTAAGGGTATAGAAATGAAACCCTGATATTACAAATGACAAGGAATCTAAAAAACCATTTTAAAGAAATGCAACAAACCTCTTATTAAAAATTCACAAATTTCCTTTTATACTCTCACTAAGCTAACCAAAGAGGAGCCTAAAATCAACTAGGTACAGCAAATTTATAGATAATGAAAAATGAAATTTCAACATATCCTAAAGCTATACAATTTGAATATTCTGTATGTAGTGTAAATCGGTTAATGTTAACTGAAAACCTAGTTGTGAAAAATACTTTTTCTGCATAATCACGTTTAATCTTCAAAACTATTATAATCCCATTTAAAAGATAGAAGAAACAGAAGCTAAAAATGTTTAAGATCAAATAAACTAAAAAAAGAAGAAATTATACTACTTAGTAATACAAATAAATCTATATGCCCAAAACTACATGAAGAAATTCAAAGGAAAAAAAATTCAAAGATTAAACTGAAAGAAAATGTACCTACAATGAATATGATACCAATTTTTACACAGAAATCTAACAAAGATGATCATTAAAATAGGTCAGGTATACAGAGGCAGTTCACAGGACAAGAAATACAAAGTCAAATTCTTAAAATCTCACCCATTTCAAAATATAAATTATAAAGCACTTTTTTAGCCTAAAATTTGCTAACATTCTAAATTTTTGTAAAACCCAGAATTGGGTAAGGGTGTGGAGAAACAGGTACTCCCATACACAGCTGTGGAAAACCATTTAGCCAAGAATCCTTTTGGCAATGTGGTTTTCATATACTTAACTAAATTTCAAGTGACACAACATTTTTACTTCCATCGTAAATATTCCCACACAGTCTTTAACTGCAAACTGGAATCAAACCATAATGCCATCAATGTAGGAACTACATTGTGGTGTGTCCATGTAACAAAGAATGAGGCAGATCTAGAACTGCAGACCATATTATGTAATTTTTTTAAAAAGAAAAGAAAGGTGGACTTCTAGTCTCAGGCAAGATGGTGTAACATGCACCAGTCTGCCCTGTTGAAACAACTTTAAAAAAATCACACATGATGTATACAACAATGGTTTTCAAGACCACTGAAGATCAAACAACGATGAACAACGATCCCTGAAATTCAAAAAACAAATGAGGTGAGTCCATGACTGCCCCCAGCTTACTCTCTTGAGAGAAAGACCAGGCCGTGGCACAGCTCAGGTGGAAAAAATGGCCCAACTTCAAAAACTCCGAGTTAAGTAAGAGGACATGAGTCCAAGGAGACCAAAGCAAGGAGAGTTTGTACAGCAGAGTACCAAAGAGAGTTGCACAGAAACAACTCTGGGAATCCGCAAAGAATCCCCCCTGAATATTCAATGCATACACATAACTGTATTATGGGTAATACAGAAGATGTTTTTCTTATTAAGTCATGTTTAAAAGTTAACTGGCTGTTTCAATAAACAGTATAGAATTTATAACATCTATAGAAGTAAAATGTATGATAATGACAGCACAGAGGCCAAGAGAGGAGAAATAAAGTATTCTAATACTCATATAATTTATGTGAAGTGGCATATATACTCCTTGAGGGAATATTGTGGTGAGTTTGAGATCTATGTTACAACTCCTAAAAAACAGCCACCAATATAACAAAGAGTTACAAGCTAATCAACTAATAAGAAATATAATGGAACTAAAAAAAATACTCATCAAAAGAAAGCAGAAAAAGGGAAGAACACAAGGCACAAAAAGAAAAATAGCGAAGTAGTAGTTTTAAAACTAACCATATTAGTCAAAAGAAGAGGGTAAGTTGGATGTAAAAATCAAATTCCAACTTTATGCTACATACAAAAAACACATTTTAAATCTGAGGACACAAACAGGTTGAAAGTGAAAGAATGAAAAAAGATGTATCATGTGAACCCTATTCAAGAGAAAGCCAAGATGGGTATACCAATATCATAAAAAGTAGATTTTAAAGCAAAGACTATTACCAGGGATAAAAATGATCACTACATAAAAAAAGGAGTCAATGCACAAAAAGGACATAGTAATCCTAAACATTTATGTACTAACCATAAACTTCAAAAAAAAATTAGTAAATAAAACAAAAACTAGTAGAAGTGCAAGCAGAAACAGACACATGCACAAGTAAAAGAGATTTCAATATCCTTCTCTCAATGTGCTAGCACAGTAAAAAATCAGGAAGGACAGAAATCACTTTAATGTTATCAATAATTGACATTTATAGAACACTACCCAACAGCAGCTGTTGGGTAGTGTTCTATAAATGTCAATACACATCCCTAATACACATCCCTATAAAATACACATAAAACTTAAGATACATATTTGGGTCATAAAACAAGTCTCAACAAATTTACAAAAGATTCAAGTCTTTCAATATGTTCTCTAGCTACAGTGAAGTTAAATTAGAACAACAGGAACACCTATGGAAAACTCCAAGTATTTGGCAATTAAATAAATACTTCTGAATAACACAGGGGTCAAAAAAGTATACCAGAATGTATTTGAACTGAATAAAAAGAAGGGTGCATGTCAAAATTTGAGAGATGCCATGAAAGATGTACTTAAAAGGGAAATACACAGCACTAAGCCTCTATATTAGAAAAGGTATGTCAATGATATCAGCTTCAACATAACTAAGTTGAAAAAGAAGAAATGCCAAGCAGAAGAAAACTAAAACAGCAGATATCAATAAAATAAGAAACCAAAAACTCACTGAAACCAAAAGTGATTTTTGAAGAATATTAATAAATTAATCTCTAAAGTGATAGGGAAAAAAAAGACAAATTATCAGTATCAGGAATCAGAGAAGTGACATCACTAGAGTCTACAGATATCAACAATATAAAAAGGTTAATATCACAACTTTATGCAAATAAACTCAGTAACTTGGATGAAATGGACTAATTCTATGGAAGGTACAAATTATGAAAGTTCACTTAAGAAGAAATAGAAAACCCAAATAGTCCTATATCTAGTTAAATAAATTAAATGTGTCATTTAAAACTTCCACAAAGAAAACAAACAGCAGGTCCACACAACTTCACTGGTGAATTGCCTCCAAACATTTAAGAAAGAAATAGTATCATTTAGTGTTTCACCCTGATATCAGGAACAAAGTAAAGATGCTTGCTCTCATCACTTCTATTCAGCACTGTACTAGATGCCACAGGCAGGAAAAAAAAAATGGTATCCAGCTAGGAAATGAGTTAAGATAAACTGTGTGTATAGAAAATCTGATGATATCTACAAAAAAGCTATTAGATCTAACAAGTGAGTTTGGCAAGAGTAAAGAATACAAGAACATGCAAAAATATTTGTATTTCTTTGCACTAATAACTGGAAACTGAGATTTTTTTAAAACATCATTTACAACTGCACCAAAAAACACGAAATAGGGATAAATCTGACAAAAATGCGCAAAAACTGTACTTTGAAAACACTGCTGAAAAAAATTAAAAGATCTAGGTAAATGGAAAGTTAAATTGTGTTCATGAGTGGGAGAACTCAAGATCGTTAGGATGTCAATTTACCTCAAGCTCCTTCATACGTTCAAGTTAATTCCAATAAAATACCAGCAAGCTTCTTTGTAGAAACTGACTCATAAAAAAGGACACGGGGAGAGCCAAAACAACTTTGAAAAAGAACAAAGAGGACCATGACTGCTTGATTTCAAGACTAATATAAAATCATAGTAATTAAGACAGTATGTTTTTGGCATCTAGAAGGACAAAAATGGGTCAATGGGAAAGGAAACAGTACAGAAATAGAATCATACATAGATAGTTGATTTTTGACAAAGGTGCAAAGCCAATTCAATGAACAAAGGACAGCCTTTTCAACAACTGGTGCTGAAAAAAGTTGAAGTCCATACCCCAAAACAAAATATGCCGACATATTTTGCACCATATTAAAAAAGAATTAACTCAAAAAAACTTAAATGCATAAACTGTAAAAATTGTAAAAAACTGTAAAAAAAAAAAAAAACCCCAAAACTGTAAAACTTCTATTAGAAATCAAAGGAGAAAATCTTTGTGACCTTGGGTTACACAAAGATGGCTTAGATATGACACCAAAAGCACGAGACATACAAGATAAAATTGGTAAACTTCAGTTGATTAGAATTAAAAACTGCTGTTCTTCAAAAGACACTACTGAGAAAGTGAACACAAATAGTAGAAAATATTAACCATATATCTGATAAAGGACTTATAACCAGAATGAAGATCTCTTAAAACTCAACAGTAACCCAATTTAAAAAGTGGGCAAGCGATATAGAGACAGGTCCCCCAAGATGATACACAGCTGGCAAAAAGCACATGAAAAGATAATTAACATCACAGACCTCAGAGAAATGCAAATTAAAACCACAAGGAGATTACCACTTCACACCTACCAGAAGGTCTATAATCAAAGACAATCACAGGCATTGGAGAGAATATGGAAGGACTAGAAATCTCATACCCTACTGGGGGCAAGGTAAAAATAGTACCACCACTTTGGAAAATGGTCTGCAGTTTCTTACTTTAAAAAGTTAAAAAGCATATGCCTACCATATGATCCAGCCATTCCAATCAAAGGTATTTCCCCAAGAGAAATGAAAGTTCAAAGACTTTTACAAGTACGTTCACAGTAACTTTATTTACAATAGTCAAAAAAATGGAAACGACCCAAATGCCCATCAAGAGTTGAATGGATAAACTGCTGTATATCCATAAAATGTAGTATTACTAAGCAAAGAAAAAGGAATAGACTATTGATAAACAACATGGGTAAATTTCAAAATAATTACACTGAGTAAAATAAGACCAAAAAACAAAACAAAACAAAAGGTACATTTTGATTCATTTAAAATTCTAAAAAATGCAAACTAACCTAGAGTGACAGAAAGCAATGGTTGCTTGAAGAAAGAAAGGCAGAAGGGAGGGATTACAAAAAGGCAAAATGATACTTTTGGGGGTGACGGATGCTCATTATCTTTGTTGTGGTAATGGTCTCATAGGTGTATTCGTATGTCAAAAAATTGTACACTTTAAATATGTGCAGTTTACTTTTTGTCAAATTTTATCACAATAAAGCTATTTTTTTAAAAAGGCAAGATGTCGGCCACTACATGTGGTATGAACCCATTTGTATAAATAAGCAAGGATGCTAATGTTTGATAATATACAAACTAATAACACTTCAGGAAAAAAATGCACCAGAAAAAATTTAACGTAATCACCTACACCTGAGAAACAGCACTAGGACTCAGGGAGAAATACTTACCACTACGAATTTTTTTAACCATGCACATTAAAAAAATATATACATAGAAAAACTTAATTACTCGTACACCGGCATGACTCCCAAGCAAAAATTCTTAACCACTATCTCAGAAAACTTCATAAAATAAAACTTCAAATTTTGATATTAAACAATGGATTAAAAAAAAAGGTTGGCAATTATTTTTACATCATTTTCCAATTTTTTTCTCCTCGAACTACTAATACAGAAAACTGGTAAAACCAATAAACCATACCTGGACATCCAATTCTTTGTCTCCTCATTTCTCTCCCCTCTTGTCTAAGCTCCTTCTCTCCTCATCCACTAACAGTGGACAGCTCAGACTTGTATCATTCATTCTTTTACAAAATTCCAGAGAATACCTACTTGGATGGTAACTATACATTCTGTATCTTGCACTCTTGACCTATTCCTGATTTCAAATCCTGCAACTACCTCAACTTACAAAGTATCATTGCCAAATAAGAATACCTTCCCTAGAAAAAGCTCACTATTTCTCTCCCGATCTATGTAATATGAACTCAAAAAATAAGCCTAAATACTAAAGTATGGACAAATTTCTAGTGCATTATAGGGCAGAGAACTTGAAAAAACAAAGTATCTCCTAAAGTATTCTAAAGAATTTCACAGTGTTGTGGATGAAATTTTAAGAATTCCAAAAAATACGGTAAATAGTCACCATCACTACACCAAGGACACACAGCCTGTCAAGACTACTCACACTTGAAAGGGGGAAATGTCATTCCATCAACAAGTATTTGCGTATGAGGCCTGGAAGATGTGCTAGGTTTGAAAAATTTAAAAAAACAGAAGGACCATGCCCCAACAAGGTGGATAGGTTTGCAAAAAAAATTTTAACATATTACACTGTAAAAATAAGCAAGAACTCCAGGAAATAAAAAGCCTAAGCATTAGAACTAAGGTTCAAAGGAGTAGTTTTCCTGGCCAAAAAGTGAGGAAAGATTCCAAATGATCTCTACCATAAAGCCCATTTTCCTTTCATGGAAAGACAAACCAGCCCTTAACTTCTGACTCCAATTTGAAGCTAATGGCCTTAACAAGTTTCTTTTAAGTAACAAGATAACTGATTTCTAATGTCGCTCATTACTGAAATACATATTTTAGTATTCATAATCAAAAGTAAAAAAAAAACCCAGATTAATAAAATTGCATGATTTAGGTCAAATCACTTATCTGTCCATTTAAAATCATAATTTCCCCTCAGAAACCTGGGATATCATTTATACAGTCACAAAAAGCCAGGTCTGAAAACATTTTTCAACCCTGAACAGCATTCATACCTACTTTAAAATGTTCTCACTGACTGCCTTTCTAGAAAAACTTAGCTTTGTCTACACAGATTATAAACTATATAACCCAACTTTTAAAATTCAACAAAACACTTTATACTTTTAACTGTTAACTTTCAAAAGCTAACTGAAAATTTTCATTAATGATAATAGTAGATACAGCAATTCAGTTTGCATTAGTTTCAATTTTTTCCTACCTTCACGCCAACTGCAACCTCAGTGACAATTCTGTAAAGAAAAAAAAAACAACAGTTTCAACCTCATTCTTTTTCTAATGATCACTGTTGGACTCTAAAACTTTTTAGGGTAGTTCATTCATAAATCCTCCACTCACAATGCAAATGGAAAACAAATACACAGGCTGTCAGTGACACTTCTTTGTACTATTTTCAACTTGGTTTTCTAGAAATTGCTTTCAAACTTGAGATAAATTCACTAAACTTCCAGTATTTTTTAAACAACCCTTTAAATATCAAAAAGAACAAAACCCCAAGCAGTATAATGCCATTTCTGCAAAGCCTGTACACTTAGATTAGTAATTTAAAACTTAAACCAACTCTTTAGTTATCTTGAGAGAATCAGGAAACATTAATTCCACTACCAAGTTTTGTCATCAATTTCCATGTTTATCTGGTGAAACAGTGAACTGCTCCAGATTTATGTTTCATGGGGAAAACAACCTCTAGGATAATTTAAGTTCTGTTACTTTGTTAACTTTGAAAAGGTCTTCCCTTAGTATCTTTTAAAAACACCAAACTCCAAACACTTAATCAAAATAAATCATATTTTATTTGGCTCTTCATATGTTGTCACTGATTCTAACAAATGTGCTTTTTAAATGATACTGTTTTTATACCGCCAGGAGGGCTGAATACAGCTGTATTTTCGCCGTCAAGGGTGCCTCTTTTCCAACAATTAGTTAAATCCTTAGGAGTCTTTTCAGATGTAGAGCATTAAGTACCAGGGAGACCCCGGTCCGAGTCATTTCCCAAAGCCCTTGCCTCACCTCACTCAGCATTCTGTCTCCACTCGGGCTCTCAAAGATGCAGCACGGTTCTGTAGCTTTTTGTAGTTGTTTTTGTTTTTCCAGAAACTGGTCAAAGTGGCTTAAAAAAATGGCCCTGTGTTGACTATCTGCTCTTGTTTCTGCCATGGCTTTTGGCCTTTGCCCATGTGACTGATGTCGACCACAAACACTTGGTTTTTTAGATGATTTAATTTCTGGGCCCTCTTGCCAAGCCTTGATTATTCTTAGGCCCCCACAAAAAGGCATTTTTCTGTCTCCCGCCCCCACTACCAGACTCAAGTGAAAACAAAGGAGTATGACATCTGCCTTCCCCCTTCCTCCCGCCGCCGCAACCCTCCCCGCCCCCCCGCCCCCCCCGCCCCCCCACCCCCGCCTTCCCAGCGGCTCCCACTTAGCTTTCCCCCGAGCTCCCGCCACCGGCATCTCCCCCAGCCAGGGCGGGCCAGGCGAGGCCGGGGAGGTTGGGGACGGCTGGGGTGCACACAGATGCCTCTCTTCCCTCCCCCAGCAACACCCCCCACAGGCTGGCACCACACTCGCTTCCACAGGCGCGGCTACCCAGGGTTCGGGTCCCAGGTTACGGATCGAAATGGCTCCTAGAGGGGGCAGGGACGGGCCAGACGTTCTGGGGTTCCCACCCCATCCCCCGCCGCCAAGCCCGTACCCGCTCCCGCTCCGGGGTCGCCACCCCCGCCATCGCCCCAATGCCTCTCCTGCCTACAAGCCCGCTTTCTTTCTCATTTTCTCGACCAGAGCCCGCCGGGGGAAACGAAGGGAGGGGTGTGTGCGATGGGGCGGGGGTTGGGTAACGGCAGCCCAGCCCTGGGAGGGGCCGCCGGAGGGTTTCTGGCCGACCCCGAACCGGGCTGAAGGACGGTCCAACTCCCCTCTCACACACCTCCTCGCCGGCCCCATTACATACCCGTCCATTGCCGAACCGGACAAAGCTTCGCTCACAAGAACCGAGCCACGCAGCCAGCGAGACACACAAGCGGCGAGAAAATGGCGGCCAGGGCCCGACGGAAATTGCCGAAGGTGCCGGAGCGCACGGGGCAGCGCGCGGCAGCGGCGGCGGCGGAAAGAGCCGAGCGTGCCGGCGCCCGGCTGCAGGAGGCGAGCGGCGGGGCGCGGGGACGAGGGGGAGTGGGCGCCGCCGCGGTCGCTTCCTCCGCGCCGCCGCGCGCCTGGGGCCCTCCGCCCTCCAGGCCCAGGCCTGCTGCTGTGGAGCTCGGCGGCCTGGCTTCCTTCTGCACGCTCCTCTGAGAAGTCCCTGATGTCCTTCTTGGGAGGCGTGGGTGGTACACCTCTCAACCCTCCACACCCACTGCCCTGCACCTCAGGAGGGTGGTCCCGGGACCGTAGGACTGTTCCCAGGCAGCCTCCACTTTTCGCTCCAAACCAGGTCCCAACTTGGCTACCCTCGACCTGCTCGGGCCAAGGAAAAACTATTTTATAGCTTTCCTCTTACGCCATCTTTTATTTGCAGACCCTCTCCATCCTCTAAAACAAAAACAGATACAAAAAACAAAACACCTTTACCCCCCTTAAATGAGACCACTGCTTATTGGATATCAGACTGAAACCTAGGCTTTTGCTTCCAGACACTTGTAGTTCCACGCCAACTGGAGGAAAATGTGATTCTCACTTCAGCTGATGATTAGTGGGCACCTGTAGGAAATAGTCAAAATGCCCTGGATGGAAAAGAAGACCGGTTGAGCCATGTGGTAGAGGGTAGTTATGAAAAATGCTAGGATAAATTAGGATCTACCATTTGGGGGCTTGAAAGGGAAAGTGGGGATGAGAGTGGTACCTCAGTCTTCACCATTGGTTAGAGAGGAAAGGAACATTAAAATGGGCTACACAAATTGACTCCCTTTTCCATCTATCTCACGGTCTCCATTTTAATTCTAATACCATATTGGACCTTTTCTTTAACTTGTTTTTCAGAGGTTCAACAAAGTTTGAACAAGCATCCATTTGGGAGAAATTCGCTCAGTGGGTGAATTGCTTTACCAGCAATTTACCCTCTTCGCCCATCACCCCCAACCATAACACAAACACAAATGTACTTAAAATCCTGAGAAATGAAAAATATTCCCTATATTTCTCCAGTTACTCTCAGTGCCCAGTTTGGTTTTCCTATACATCCTTGATGCAACCCTCTTACCCCATTCCTAATGGGAATTTCACTGTACTAAATGGTACTTTCTGTATAATTCATAAAATTATATTATTTTTAAGGTGGACAGACCTTAAAGAGCATCTTGTCCAAATATTTTGCTATAGAACTCTTCAAAGCACACAAATGTTAAAAATTCTTGACTTACCTCAGGGATTGGCAATCCTTAAAAATATCTATTTCCAACAATGCCTTTCCTTTGCCTTCACCATTGACTTACAGTACATAAAGGACCCATTATATGCCATTAATAATCACTTTTCACCTGTTTGTGGTTTTGTACGTGTATTTTCCCTCAACAATATGTAAGCTCCCAAAGGGCAGGAACTCTAGCAAAATTTTCTGTATTCTCCACATTGACTCAATCAATATTGATCTATTGGCAAAGACAAACTGTCTCCCAAGGGGAAGTCTGTCCTTAGGTGCCAAAAGAAATTACAGTATTCACAAAAACATGTTTTTCTTTATTTTTTTTCTCCTAATAAAGTACAAGACTATGAACAAACAATAGTCAATATGCTTGCTTATTTAAACCCATCACTATCTAGAAAAAATTTAAGATTCTTTACAAGTCAAGTCATATAAAATATCAGATGAAATAAAGTCAAATAAGAGGGAATAAGGCAAAAGGACAAAAATATAATATGGAGTCAGGAATTGGGCTAATGCAGCAATGTATATCACAAAAGCATGTTGATTAAAAACTGGGTTCAAATTTGAGCTCTTTCATTTAGCAGCTGTGTGACATTAGGCATGTTCATTAACCTCTCCAGGAAAAAGTTTCCGTTACTAAAAATAATGGGATTTACTTTACTGAAAATGAAAATGGGATTAAAAATAGGGCCTTCATCCTAGACAGTTCTGAAGTCTAAATGCCTTAATGTATGTAAAGCACCTCTCTAGTTCAGTGATGGGTTACAGTAAATATTCAGTAAAGGGTGCTATCATCATACTTATTATTTTTGTTATTAAGTATCATTATTCACTTGACAAGAAACCAGTAACAAATTTAGCTCTTGGATTGTTAACAGCCAACAATATTGGTATAAATAAATCTATATAGAGATTTTCACAAAGGTTAAATATGTCACTGAAGTAATTAGATTGGCTGGTATCTAGTGGAATAAATCTGGGAAGATGTCATTGATAAATTTCTGAAACCTCATCCAAATCTAAATTTGTATGATTTTATGAGTTAACCATGGGGCAGATTATTAATCTCAACATTAGCAGATGGCCAGCCTTTTTAATATATGACAAGATTATATTAGTGTTTATGGATTCCTAACAAAATAAGGCAATAAAAAGTGAAGTGCCTTTACAGTGTCATTTTCATACCCATATCTTTTTTCAGTGTAATGATTTGTTCTTTCCCTTCTGAGTGGTAAATGTTTTGACCTTTTACAGAGATTTACACTTATGTGAACAATGATTAAATCTAAATTTCAGTGTATGCTAAGTGAAAATGAGATCTAATATGGATGCAATAAAAGTAGGAAATAGGATCTTGTTCATAATGTTTTGATTTTATTTCTATCTTCACCTCTCATCTGCTTGTAGTACCAACAACTTCCTTTAACTTTTTCATAAAGCAGTTTCTTCTTATGAGAAGAAGGAATAATAATATGATCAATTAGATCAGGTTTTTTGGTATGTATTTTTGAATAGGTGATATAAATTCAAAATAGGGAAAGTTAATTCAAAAGATATAAAAGTATATATAAAATGCCCAGAAAAGGTAAATATAGAGAGACAGAAAATAGACTAATGGTTGCCTAAGGCTGAGAGTGAAAATGGGGACTAATTGTAAATGGACACAGGTTTCTTTTTCGGCTGATGGAAATATTCTAAAACTAGATTGTAGTGATAGTTGTACAATACACTAAGTATACTAAAATTCATTGAATTATACAGTTAATATTGGTGAATTTCATAGTATATAAATTATATATCAATAAAGCGGTTACAAAAAGAAAAAGCATATACCTTCTACGCCTGCTCCCCAGCTACTGTATTCCAGAAGCAACCCATCTTACCAGTTTATTGCATAATGTTCTACTGCATAAATTGATTGCATATATAGTTTTAGTTTTTATTTTGAAGTAATAATTATAGTATACACTTTTCTGTTTTTTATGTTTTAACTTAAAAAATATGTCATAGAGATCTTTCCTTATCAGTACATTTAGAACTGTCTCATTCTTCATATATGGCTGCATAATATTCCACCAAATGAGTAAATCATGATTTATTTCACTGGATCTCACTGATGAACATTTAGGTTGCCTCCAATCTTACTATTTACAAGCAATTCTACAATCAAAACTCTTGCTTCTAAGTCATTTTCCATATGTGTGAATATATCTGCTGGAAAAATACCACAAACTAAATTCCTGGGTAGAATGCATTTTTAATTTTTAAAAATGCTATCAAATTATCTTCCAGGTCCTTGAGCCTTTGTGAGAAAATATTAGCAATTCCTATTGTAAAAAGGGGGGCTGATTTCTTTAATATTTAAGGAGTTCCTACCAATAAAAATGTCAACAACCAAATAGAAAAATAAGTAAGCATACAAATAGAATATGGATAAATATTACAGAAAAGTAAAAACAAATGCTCAACCTCACTTATAATAAGAGAAATTCAAGATAAAACTGTACTAAGATACCCTTTTTCACCTGTCAATGCCCACCTGTCTCCCTCCCCAGCAGACATAGCACAGAGCTTCCTAAGTACTGAGAACAAGGATTCCTTTCCACACTATCAATTTGTATAAAAATAGAATAAACATACTTCTAAATATACTACATTTGTATGTCAGAAAGTGTGTTCCCTATGCATTTCTTCTTGGAAATCTTCTGGAAGATGTATTTCCCAATGAGGGAATACATCAGTAAAGAACATATGGTATCCAGGAAGCCAGAGATCCAACATATAAGAGAGGAAAAGTAAATTAGATATTGATCAAAGAAGACCTAGGCCAAGAGCTATGCAGTGGTACAACAGTCCTTGGGTTCCAATACAATATGAGAACAGAAGGCACCAGGAAAGATGTCTCCAAGAAAAAGCCTGGAACTTATATAGACCAAAAATGTCTGACTATATTGAGCAGAGTTTTGTAGTGCTGTTGGCAAGCTTAGGGGAAAAAAATTAACTCTGAGATAAATAAAAAATTGTAAGTAAATAAATCACAATGCACTCTGGATCAATCATAAAAATAGTTACATCTTCATAATAATGTAAGCACTGAATATTAATAAAATTAAGGTTATGAAACAATTTCATGGGAGGATAGAAGTGTGGATGTGTGCATGTGTGTGTGTGTCTGTGTGTGTGGCGGGAATATAAATTCTCATATTCCAAAGTAGGAAGTAAATAGAATATGTCTAGAATTGATAGCTGAGAAAACAGCAAGTGAGCATATCATTCAGAAGCATAGAGGTAAATACCAGGAGAATCAGGGAAAAGAGTTCAAAGTGGTTGTTTCTGGGAATGGTACTTGGGGAGAAGAAAAGGGTGAGACAGAAGAGTATAGTTTTGGTTTTGTTTATTTCATAATAAATCTTCCAGAACTATTTACTTGTTAAGCTTTGTGCATGTGTTACTTTGATAAAAATACATTTTACATTAAAAAACGAAAGGATTAGATGGCAGCGAGCAAAGGACTGTCTTAGCACAAACATTGACTCTTTTGTATTCAGCAAAAGTGACTGCTTATCTACATGCTCACTGAAAAAAAGCTCAGCATAGCTGGCTGTCCTTCCTATACTGTGCGTATAATAGAGATTATTCTTGGAAGAGAACACAATAGTTTGAGTGGATCAGCAGTTTTTAGAATGATCATGCATAAAGGACTAAACTAGGGGAGAGAATGAGAAAAGTAAAGAAAAATACACAGAAAAGTAAAAGATGAGAAAAAAAATCCTACATACAAAGAAAACATCATTTTGCTTTAAAATATTATAAATTATGAAATGTTACAAATATATTATAAAATCCACATTATAAGTTATGTGGCTTTATGTAAATAGCCACATAAATGATAACTGACAAGCGATTTGCAAATAAAAATACAGGTTTTAAATTCATTCCTGGAATGAGTAACTTCCCAGCTGTATTCTTCTTTGATAACTTCACAAAGAAAGGAACCAAATAACAAATGGAAACCATCAGCTTTTTCAAAATCTTTCAATATTTTGAAAGTTTTAAAGGTAGTTTGGATACATTCGCTCCTTAACACTAGCAATGAAAAACTGAGAATTGAGAGCCGAAAATAGTTCAGATTTGGTTAAGTCTCTTAATTATTTTACAATAGATGTCTCTCTTGGAGCATTGTCACCTCTGTCTATGATTCCCTGATCCCCTACACCCATATTCTATTAGAGAAACAAAGTGTCTTTTTAAGAAAAGAAGAATACGATTTTGTCCTTATTTAATATTTACAATGAAGTATGTTTACCAAATTTGCAAATCACAGATAACCTACACTAGGAAGATAGAATCATCATTCAAGTTTATATTGAAAGGAATGCAACAGGAATATAGGTGTAAGTTCTCCTATTTAGGTTAAAAGAAATAGCTGCAAAATACTCTACACATTAGGGGATACATGGTTTGATGACAGACCCTATAAAGAAATCATAAAGTATAATTATAATCTCAGGATTTGTTAACGAAATGAAAGTATTGTACTCAAATTTTGCCCACAGATTATGTTTAGTTAGAATAAATGTTAAGAAAATGTTAGACCAGGATAATTGTAGAGGGCGTTATTGTTGGCAGCTCAACGTTCATTCAGTTTTCCACTGTGGAAAAAGTTGAACCTTCATTCCTAGTTTCACAGATAAGCCAGTCAAAGTAATCATTTCCCTTCCATGGTGATAGTTTCAGGTAATTCAGAAGTAAGGGCAATCACAATATGGCGTTCCTTTGAACCCAGGGATTGGTTCAGGGGTGGGTCAATCAGCATGAAATTTGCCATCATTTGATGGTGGTAATAATCATCATCTCCCGCTTGATGGACACAAATGAGAAGCATATAGCTCTGATCATTGCGGGCAACCACACTATAATCACAAAAGAAGCTGGTTACCTAAATGTAAAGACTACAGAAAAACAGAAAGAAACTCTTACCTCCCAACAATCTATTTTGAATAGGAGCCAGGGAGATTCTTTTAAAATGTAAGTAAGATCATGTCGCTCCTATGCTCAGAACCCTGAAATGGAATCTGATTTCATTCTGAGTAAAAGGCAGGGTCCTTACCAAAGCTTATAATCCTATGTGATCTGGTCCCCTGTCCTCTGTCTTCAACCCTGATGACTCCCCTTCACTCATTTTTTGCCATGTAAAAACTGGCTTGTTTTGCTGGTCCTAGAACATGCCAGGCAGGTACTGCCTCACTTTAGGGCTGTCACTTAATCTATTTCTCTGCTCTGCTCTTCCTGCAAATTTTTGCATGCACGCCCCCCCAAATCTCTCCTCTTGAAGTCTTTATTCAAATCTCAATGAGATGCACACTGAGCACACTACTAAATACAGCCACCTGCCACCCTGCTCCAATCATCTCAGTCCCCCTTTCCTTGCTCTATCTACTCTTTTTATTAAAGGCACTCACCACATTCTACTGTACTATATAATTTTATTTTTTTTACATTTACTGCTTACCATCTGTCTCCCTCTGTTGGAATAGAAGCTCTATAACCAACAATTTGTTTTGGCCTTGATGTATCTCAAGGGCCTAGAACAAATGCCTGGCACAAAGTAGATGTTCCCCAAACATTTGCTGAAGGATGAATGAATAACTGAACTGCTGGATCACCTACATTCTGAAGACTGACTCTAGTAGACTTGCCAGTGATGTGAGCCAGGGAGATTCCTTTACTGCTTTATACATTTGGAGTAGGAATATCTTTTCTAGACAATCGAAAGCAAACTAGCCATTAAAATAGGGAAGGATGAGGGATTCATATCAGAGAAAAGATGTTTGAAAGAGTTGGAGGTGTTTACCCTGGGGAAAACCAGCGAAGAACATGTTAGTCATCCTTAAATAAATAAAGGGCTGTCATGTAAAAAGAGGAATTAAGCATATTATTTATTGTTCCACAAAGTAGAATGGATTAAAGTTACAGAGAGGCAAATTTCAGCTCAGTGCAAGAATGAACCTTCTAACAATAAAAGTGCCTCACACTGGAATGAGTGGCCTCATGCTTTAGTCAGCTCTCTGTTATTATATGTTCAAGCAGAGGCTGAATGCATCCATCAGAGACAGGATGGAAGAGATCACTGCACAGGGCAGTGGATTGAACTAGGTGATTTTTTGAGTCCCTTTCTACTCTTGAATTTGCTATGAAGTATTTTGATGTGGGCACTTATAGTATATTTGCTTAGCACATAAATACATGTTCTTTCTCTGTGAACTATCTTTTTCTCAATTCCCTGACTCTCTTCACATGATGGACTTTCAGCAGCCCTATTTGTAATGTGAAAGCCCAGTTCCTTTGGCCATAGCTGGTTAGACCAAGAACGGGCAGCTTAGCAAAGTGTGTCAATCAAATTCTTCCACCTAGAAACTTAGATATAGGAGGAAAAACTCTCAGTCGGTGTTCCTAAGTGATTAGAAAGGTAACATCTTAACTCAGAAGTCATGGACAACTATATTGTACCATGTGAGCTAAGGAGTGTAGGTAACTGGTCTGCAGAAGGAATAAAGGATTGAAGCTGCTAACAGAGACTATACTTGTACTACCTGGCTATCAGGCTTTCTAGTTCCTAGTTCCAGTCCTTCCTAAGGTCTTTCCCTTTCTCTCTTTCTTTTCTGTGAGTCAGTCAAGTTGTTTCTATTACTTGCAACCAAAGAGTTATAATCAGTAACACTTTATTTTGCTTTAAAGTATTATTTATGTGTATAGGATCTGGGTTAATAAACTAAATCTTCTTTCATTTATATAAAATGGGTAAAAATAAGATTCTGTCTACACATTAACTGTAACTGCATATACTGTCAATTAATTGAAAAAATACGTTGTATGACATTTTTTTGCAATGTATTAGTTGCCTCACCATCATTTCCATCATATTAATACTTGAAATAAAGTCTTAAAAAATTGTGATAACAGTTCTAAAATGTTGAGTATTTGGGGGCTTCACAAATGAACTGTATATTTTTATTTAGGTACCTTAATGCTGTTATTACGTTCTGTTCATTTTTGGCGGGAGCAGGAGGTGGTGGTATTTTCTGTTCGGTCCTCCACTTAGCTTTTTTATTCTTTCAGGTTTAGTTGGTGGTGGTACTGTGAACATGATAAAACAGGTGTTATGGACTAAACATTTTTAAAAAATTGAGAGTGGCATAGAAGTGCAAGGGTAGGGAGGAAGGGCTTTTTCACTGATGCTACTTACCAATTACTCAGAGCAGTGACTACCGAGGTTACTCCCCCACCTCAAACACTGGGGTCCAGGAAGTGATACATAAAGAAACAACCAGAACCTTTTGGTTAGGTCTCCACCAAGAGAACTGGTCTCACAGAAGTCGGATCTGGCCCCTATGGAAATTATTTCACCTCTACCACTCTCCCCTCCCTCAGTACTTGGGAACAGAGTCAGTGATATGTCAGTGAATGTTTAAGTGGCTCTCTGGGAGAAAAACTCTGATTTGTTATGTTTGTTGACTTACATGACATAAATACTTCCACCATGGTTGATTTCAAGCAACAAACATGACTAAACATGGATTAGCATAATCGATCCTAGCATAGTTGGCTCTTGAGGTTATACCTACTGATACAGGCTACCTTGTGTCTAGAACCCACTGCCAAAGAAAGTCAGCCTCAGGCAGTGCTTTCTGTCATGAATGCTCTTCTCTACATCTTCACAGGGTTTTCTCCTTTACTTCATTCAAGTCTTACTCAGAAGTGACCCTCTCAGATGGGCCTCCTTGGAGAATTTTATTTAAAATAGCAACTCTATCCCCTCACTCTATTTCCTTCCTTACTTTATTTCTCTTCTTAGGAATTAAGAGCCTAATATTATATTAGGCTATATGTGTATCTATATGTTTAGTTGATTATTATTTGTCTCTCCTCCCGAAATACAACCTACATGAGAACAGTAAGTTTGCATTTTTTCTTCTTTGCTGCCCTCTCAACACCTAGAACAATGCCTGGCACAAAGTAAATAGTCAATAAATAATTGTGGAATGAATTAATGAATAGACTTTCTTAAATATAGTGGTAATCATCTCTACATCCTAAGTGCTTACTTAGCACAGTCCCTAGACCAGAACTGGCACTCAATAAAAATGTTTGAATATATGAATAAGTAATTACATAGATATATAAGACAAATGAGCTAGAGTGGGAAGTTAGCAGAAAGGTTCATTTAGGAACATTATATTTCTAGTGATATGCCTGCATACCAGATGGCAAATCTTTTCTTCCTTATCCTATTTCATAGCTTGGAAGACTGAAATACAGAAAAACAAGTTGACTTTACCTATATACATAAAATGTGCTGTCTTTCCATAAGGCTAGTAGGTAAACTCAGAAATGAAAGTTTGAATTTGAACCAGTCTGATATAATGGAAAGAACAATGGACTGGCAATTTATCAGAGTTTACTATTCCTCTAGCTGCATATACTGAGTGGGATGAAACATTTAGCTTTTTTTTTTTTTTTTTACATTAGGTGAAATATCCCATTCAAACAAAATAATTTGTATTCCAAAGGTTTCCGTTCATGTTGTAGTTGTTAGTGAGCTGAAGTTATTTAACTAATCCAAGTTTAAGTATATATTAAATAGCTGACCATATGCAATAGAAGATATTCATTCATTCATTGAACAAATATGTATTATTCAATAAACATTTATTCATAAATATTTATTTGACCACCCTATTTAATAGTGTAAATTGATCCCTTAGCACACCTGATCCTCTTCACTCTGTATTCATTTTCTCATAACATCTTCCAATATAGCACATATTTTCCTTATTCATTATGTTGATTTTTTGTTGTTTTTTTTTTCCTCCCTCACCACTGCCTCCCCGGGCCACTCACAAGGGAAAGAGCTTACTTTGTTCACCAATGTACCCTGAGCACTTAGAACAGTACCTGGCACTCAATAAATATTTGTTAAATGAATGAAATTCATACTTTCTATGTTTCAGACACTATTTTAGAGACTAGAGATATAGTAGAGAACAAAACAAAGACTCTGCTCTCAAGGAACTTACATTCCAGTGGGAGAGACAGAAAAAATATTTATGCATGTATGTATGTATGTCAGGAGATGATAACTGCTGTATCGAAAAATAGCAAGGCAGTGTAGAAAGAGGGTAATAGATGAGAATTGAGTGATAGGTTTCAATAGGGAGATTAGGAAAGGCCATCCTGATAACATGACATTTAAGCAGAGACTTGAAAGAAGATAAAGAGAAGAGAATGAGACTACAGGTATGATAATCCAGGTTGTAAAGATAAAGAAATATATTGACTGTGGCTATTCAAAATTTTTGAAAGTTAAGGTGTCTAACATTTATTTATTTATTGAAAAACTATCATATTTCAATCTCTGTGCAAGATACTGAAAACAAACAAAAAAACCCAACTGTCCTCAACCTCAGTTAATTTGATTTCTGGTAGAGAGAAGAGATGAGAATATCGATTATTAAAATTCAGTGCAAAAAAAAAAAAATCAGTGCAGCACCAGCACAACCAGGAAAAGCACAAAAGATGTCTCCCACACAATGTTTTTTTGAATGTAAGCTAGAGAAGGTTGAGGATACATGATCAGGTTTTCTGGGGGGGCTGAAGCTTTAACTGTCAGGTTGCCAGTAGACGAAGCAGAGAAGGCATCACCAATAGAGGAAACACCATCTGCAAAGCAGGGAGTCAGGAGAGAATATCAAATGCTCAGAACCTGTACACAGAGAGATATTAATGGTGTTGAGAATTTTGGTGTAAGGAATGGAGAATGAAGAGGAAACCTGATCCTGAAATGTCTATATATACCATGCTGATGAGTTTGAACCTTATCCTAAAGGCAATGCAGTAAGAAGTTGGAAGGTTTTAAGCAGGGGAAGATATGGGGTCCTTATAAGATATTTGGGTAGACATTTAGGGTAGACATTGAAATTTTAACTTTTTTTTTTTAAAGATTTTATTTATTTATTTGAGAGACAGAGAGAGTGAGAGAGAAAGCACATGAGATGGGGGGAGGGTCAGAGGGAGAAGCAGACTCCCCGCTGAGCAGGGAGCCCGATGCGGGACTCGATCCAGGGACTCCAGGATCATGACCTGAGCCGAAGGCAGTTGCTCAACCAACTGAGCCACCCAGGCGCCCTGAAATTTTAACTTTTTTGAAGTCATAAGACTATTTCATAAAATTGTTACCTGTTGGACACATTTGATATCTCAGAAGGGAAAAAAGCCAATACAATGAATTTATAGTTTCTCTTTTAACATTGGAATACATCAAGGATATTTAAGCAAGATACTTATATTAGCTGCTTTTTCAGGAGAGTATAGCCTGGAAACTATCTTTGATTTGAAGCTTCTATAATAGGCCAATAGGATATTTTCCCACTGATATTATTGCTAATAATATGATAATATTGCCTTGATTTTACCTGGTAAATGCAATGGACTGATGGACTTTCTTTTGGTATTAACGAGAAAAACAGTTTATTTATATCTCATAAAAAAACTATCCCTTTCTCACAATTTCTATAAATACAGAAAGGTTTGTGAAGTTTGGGCAGGAATAAGCAAAATCTTGTCCTTGAAGCATAGAAGAATTTGCCACTCAAAATACGCCACTTTGGCAAAAGGATGATTTTGAGCTGAAGGCAATTGAGAAGCAAATATATAAAATGTAATCTGCTCTCCTCCTATTTGTCTAAAAGCAGGACATAAATTTATAAAGATGTCCTTCCTCCCCTCCACTAGGAACAACAAAAGTGAATCACTGGAGACAACTTTAGACCCTTATCAGCCTGGAAACAGCACCGGAAGAATCTTCATAACAACTTTACTAAATAGCCTTTATCTATTGTTAGTTTTCCAGATATTTGCCTCCTCATGATTTGAGTCCTAGAATCTTGAGGTATTTTCCTTTGTCTTGCTACTTCTTTAAAAAAAGTATTATTCCTTTGTTATAATGCTATACAAGCCCAAGGTCTAGTCACCCCTTTGAGTTAGTAACCCCTGAGTTTCTCTCATGTATATATGAAATACACATATTAGTAAACTTCTATTTGTTATTCTCTTATTAATCTGTCTTTTGTCAGCCTAATTTACAGGGTTCCAGTTGGAGAACTTCAGGTAGGCAGAGGAAGAGATTTTTTTTCTTTTCCTGTATCCCATAGGGCACAAGGATATAGTTAAAAAGAAGATACCAATCTGGCCACTCAGATGTTATATAGGTTGTGGAATGCAATGTGACCAGTTAGGGCATATTTTAAGATAAGGTTTTAATAATTTATGAAATAAATCTTTGGACCTTTTTTACTCATGTCAAGTATGAGCACATCTTCTGGAATTCCTTCCTGATATCACTAAAAAGAGAAAAAAAGGAAAAAAAAAGAATTTAACAGCTACAATAAAACCTTTCAACGTACTCCACAATATTCAGATTTTGTGTAATTTAGAAGGTCTGAGCTTGAGTTAAATTTAAATAAAGTTCATCTTTGTCAAAATAATTCCTTGCTTATGAACAGTACAATTTAATTGTATAAATGTAAGCAGAATGTTTAAGATAACATAGACTATCAACTGTTTCTAAGCACCTTCAATACCCTCAAATACTTCAGAAGTAATTTACATACAGTTGATATGCTAATTATAATTAATATGTGAATAATTCTTATCTATTCATTAAATCAGTCCCCCAAGGATTTTTATCAGTCAACATATTGTCAGCTGTTAAGCTTGAGTTGCTTAAGACTTGATAGCTGAATGAGTAAGGCAAAATTCTGACGTATTTTCTGCCCTTTATCTTTATCAAACTGAACTTGGATATTTTCTTTTTCCTCAGGGACTATTCCAACTTGTCGGCTACCTCTCTATTTAGGATGCAACGCCATTGTGTCTGCCGAAAATATCTACCTACGGTGTAATTTTTGAAGACATAATTACTAACAAAACTAACAAAAGTATGGTTTCCATCTTACGGGGTCCAGGACATGCTACCGCAAAACACGGGGACTTGGCATGCTGAACATCTTATGCTGGAAGATTTTGAGAAAAGGGCAGAAGCAGGAATATCACGTTGACCTTCCACCATCCCCCTCACCCCTATTCCCTGAAACAGATCATGAAACTCCCATAAAAGACATTTTCCCAGTACAAGGAAGAAGGATGACATTCTTATCACCAGAGATGGAGAATTTGGGGTCAAGAAATCTGTACAACTCATCCTTATCTTCCCAGTGACTGCTTTACCACTTGCTACCCCTAACTCAAACCTCTCTGTTTTGTCAATTCTTCCCAAATGTATTGTTTCTTTTCCTAAAAGGAACAACAGCTTCCTACTCTGGTCACTTCTTCAGTTCTTCATTCTCTTGTGAAGGCTTCCATGTACATGTAAAAAGTCAATAAAATGTGTATACTTTTCTTCTGTTAATCTATCTTTACCAGTTTAATTTTCAGACCGAGCCAAGGATCCTAAGAAGGTTGAGGAAAACTTTTTCCTCTCCTACACATCTCATCAGCTCCCAGTATAATCTAAAAAACAAAAAGTAAACCTTGCCCAACAAATTTTCCCAAAAAGTAAACCTTGCCCAACAAATTTTCCCATACTATACTTGGAAGCCTTTTATTAAAAAAAAAAAATGTGGTGCCCCAGCTTTGCTGGCATCCTAAACACAAACTTAACCTGATAATTAGTTAATCCAGTATTAACTGCTGTACTGACCAACCTAACAAATTTTTTTCCAGACAGTGACCTCAGCCAGAGAGCTGAGAGCCAGCACTTACCTTTAAGAACAGGTATCTGTGGCTTTTGGTACAGAGTTGTTACAAGGGTGGCTTTCCTTGTAGCCTAGCCACAGGAATTTATAATAGTTACTGAATGCACATATGTTTCTGGTTATACAGTCTCTCTTAGAAAATTTACATGTGCTATCACAGTATTCCAATGTTTGAAAATGTCATGCCCTTGTTATTTGAAAATGACAGTGCTGAGCTGTGCTTTGAGTTGTTTATTTGAAGGCAGTGAAAGGTCAGAGATCCAGTCACTTTTTTTCCTTCTGTTCCTCTTGTAAAGGTAGCATTCATCCTTGAGAAGGATGACTCAGAATAGAGTTCATCTATTGAATGCTTCCTCTGTGTAAGGCATATGCTAAGCAGTCAGGAGATACAGAGGGATCAGTTTGAATCCTGTCCTTCAGAAGCTATTAGGGGGGCTTTCCTGACACTGTAGGTAAACTTGTCATGGATCACCAATGTCCGTTCCTGGGAGCTTGAATTCTCATCATCTACTCTGTCTTTAATTCCTATGTTTGTGTTTCCTGCATTTGTACATTTTATATTAACCTGTATGTGAAATTCAGTCCCTTGTCTAATTGACATGATAAATTAGTTTCTACCAAGTATTTTTTAGATTGTCCCTGAATATTTAGAGGTGACAATGAGGAGTTATATTGTGCAGGTTAGATATCTGCAGCCCCTCTCTCTTCCTTCTTTATTTCTTCTTGTTTTTATACTCTCCCTTCTCTCTGTTGAAGCAAACCAGAATTTCCTCCCTTGCTCATGAGTATCATTTTAGTGAGCATCATTTATTGCTTCAATATACAATTGGAGGTCACAACTCCAAGAAATAATTCTTCCAAATATTTCTATACTTTGTTCTTCCCAAGAGGACCCCTGATGAATACATTTTCTTCCCTCCTTATAGGCGATGAGAGAGAAGTTTTAAAAGGTAGGTTTTGATTATCAAAAGAAAGCTTTTAATTGCTACTCAGAAAAATTCTGAACCCTTACTGTCTCAACTCAATGCAACAAAAACCGAATCAGAGCTTTAATCTACCATCTACTCTTTCCTACACCTGAGCAGTTGAGTGCCACTAGGTGAAAAATCTCCCAGTCTTATAGATGCTGCCACCATAAAATCACAACTTCAAACTGCAGCTGGATCCTCAGCTTCTTCTACTAATCCCTTGAGCTGTATTTTGTTTCCTCTCCCTCAACTACTCTTCCAAATCTGCACAAATCTCACCCAATTCTCCACTCACTTTCAGGCCACTTTCATTGACAACAGCGAGGCCATAATGCATAATCTCTCTGAATTTGCCAATCTCTCACCTATGAAATAATTTACATAAACCATTCACATGTATACCTTTCCTCTAGTTTTGAGGATGAAGGGTGACTTTTCCAGTTCCTTGATGCTATACTATCTGGGCCCTTGATCTGTCAATTATTCCCCCTCTTCTATCATTAAACTTTTTTTAGGGACAGGCATCTTTTAACTCAATTACTATAATAATCATTTGACTTTTCTAACCACTGTTCTTATTCCTATGAATGCTACACTCCATGACATCTGTGCAAAAATAAGTCTGTATATGGAACTAACTTTCTTAAAATCTTCTAATGGCTCCATTTCACTGTAGGTGAAGTCCAAGTTTGTTAACATAGTGTAAAAACTCTTCATAGTGTTGAGCCTCATTTCCAGACGTTGCCAGTCTCCCACTTTATGCTCCAGACAGATAGAACACCAATATCCTGCACCCATCATTCCATTTTTGCCTCAATGCCTTTGTTTATGTCTGTTTACGACTTTTCCGACTTTCCCACACTATACCATTCCACACCACACCACACCACATATGCCCTTTCCCTAATTTAATTTCTGCATATTTTATCAGAGTCATTTAATATGTCGCTTCAACACAAAATCTTTCCTTTTGTGATGTAATAATATTCTGTGGTTCTCCATCACCCATTCTTATCTATTATTTTCCAATTATCTCCTTAAGCTTGGGGCTCCCCAACTCCACCACTACATATACCCTGTAGATCCTTAAGGGCAGAAACTACATTTTTTCACCTTACTCCACCAATTCTTTTTACCATACTACAATATGAAATATATTTAATCAAATTCATCATAATAATTAAAAATTTCCTCTGGATACCTTTAGAGTTCATGGTCCATTGGCAAGTAAGTTTTTATGTCTTGGTTTGTTTCTTTGCTTGCTTGTTGTTTTATGGTAGCACTGTGCCCACCAGAATGTGTTTATCTCACAATGGTTAAAATACAAAATGTGAACTTCATAATTCCAACATTTTATCCTTATTGTAAGCAAAACTCTTAATTTATATTGTGAAATATTTCATACATACTGCACACAAATGTTCGTAAACAGTTTAGAGAGTGTAATGAAATTAACCATTAATACCATTTGGTTTAAAAAATAATGGCAAAATTCCTGAGTGAGACCCTGGTAGCAACAAAGTTCACCAGTCTGGGCATCTGGCTTAGCTGCACTGGGGACAAGATCCTTGAGCTACAGCAGAAATAATGGTCACAGGGAGTAGGCCACTCTATTTTCTTTTTCTTTCTTCTAAGATTGCTATGTTCCATCTCCAGCTCTCAGGAGTAAATCAAATAGAACATACTTCTGTATAATAAAATGAGGGTTCTCAACTAATATAGCAGCATGCAGGGGAAAACAATAACTTCCCTAACAAACAGTCAAGACATTTCAACCACAGATAAGAATCTGGGCTAGGCTCATTAACATCCTTAGCCATTAAAGAATAACTGGGACCTGACTTGCCCTCCTACCCTAAAATGAACACTAGAGGGGCTCCTGGGTGGCTCAGTTGGTTAAGCATCTGCCTTCACTTCAGGTCATGATCTCTAGGTCCCAGGATTGAGCCCTGTATGGGGCTCCCTGCTCAGCAGGGAGCCTGCTTCTCCCTCTCCCTTTGCCCCTCTGCCCTGCTCATGCTCTCTCTCTCTCTCTCTCTTGCTCTATCTCAAATAAATAAATAAAATCTTTTTTAAAAAATACAAAAATAAAATAAAATGAACACTAGAAAACTTGAAAAAATATAAAGAAACAACTGTTTTCATACATTGGACAACAGGCAGTGCATAAGTGAGAAAAAAGAAAATAAATGAGGTGAACTTTATGATCTCTTCAGCTTTGTGCCTGAAGATACTTCCTGGAATATGGTAAGGAGAAAAATAAGCAAAGCAGAATATGACATTCTCAATAAATTGAGGTGACAGATATGAGACTTAAAAGAGGCTAAACACCTGAAATTTGAACTGATGAGAACTGGAAAGGAAAGAGAACAGAGAAAGAGCTCCAAAAATCTGCAAGAGTTATTCTTGAGTCTACTGGTGAATACTGAGCTACACATGCATAGGGTGAAACTCCATAAGGCTGGTCAAAAATGATTCAGGAGCTATAGGCTAAGCAATGTCCATTACTCACACAGGGCCAGGAGATAACACGGGAGTGGGAGAGATTTGAGTTCTCTAATAAGCCACAGTACAGAGCCTTTGTTGAACTCCGTGGACATTCAACAGAAAACCCAAAAAGCTCACACCTAACAGTAGGGCTAATTAGCACTAGTGTTAAGAATGCTCTTGACCATCCCTGACCAAGTCACAAAAAGAAAATCATGAAAGAGTCACATTGATCCAAAAGTAACCTAAATGCCTACCAAACTGAATTCAACACTCTTTAAAGACAACAAAACACAGACACACAGCAACATAAAATTTGCTGTCCAGAACTCAATACAAAATTACAAGACATGTAAATAAGCAGAAAAATGAGACTCATATTAAGAGAGATATCAATCAATCAATAGGAATATACCCAAAACCTGTAGAGATGAGGAGTTTTAGCACATACATAAAATAGATATTATAAATAGAGTCAAGCCCTTAAAGGAAAAACATAAATGTAATGACAGAAATAAAAGCATAAAGATTATTATATATAAAATTATTATATAACATATATAACAAAATGAAAAAATCACATGGAACTTTTAGCGCTGAAAAAGATAATATTTAAAAGGAAAAAACTGGCAGATGGGCTGAATGGAGTTTTTAGAGACAGCAGATGAAAAGATCAATGAACTTGAAGACATAGAAATCAATAGAAACTATACAAACTGATACACAAAAAGGAAGAAAAGACTGAAAAAAAATGAAGAGTTTCAGGGCCCTATGGTACAATATTTAGTCTGAAACACATGCAATTGAAGTTTTGACTTGGAGGGGAAGATGGGAATTTTAATGACTAAAAATTTTTCCAAATTTGATAGAAACTATAAAACCACAAGTCCATGAATTCAACAACAAAAAAAGCAAGATAAACACACAAAAACCCACATAAAGACACATCAAAAGCAAGTTGCTAAAAATCAATGATAAAGACAAACTGTTAAAAGCAGCCAGAGAAAATAATGATTGCAGACTTCTCACTGGAAAAAAAAATGGCAATCCAGAAATACGATGACATCTTTCAAGTGTTGAAAAAAATTGCTGTCTAACTAGAATTCAATATTCAGAGCAAATATCTTTCAAAAATTAAGGAAAAAAATTCTTTTTCAAACAAAGCTGAAAAAATTTCTCAGTCAATCTACACAACAAGAAAAATATTTCTCAGATAAAAAGAAACTGTACTAGATAGAAATTGAGTCTTAATAATGGAATAAAAAGTTTTGGAAAAGGTAAATATGTGGGTATGTTTAAATTTTTCTATTTTTAGAATTTCTTCAAAAGATAATTGACCACTTAAAGCAGAAATTAATAACAACTTACTGTGAGTTAAAAGAAAGTCATTAATATTGGTTGAAATGTTATATAAAATGATAAAATTGGGTCTTTTCATGTATTTAATTTCAATTTATTTTATTTATTTCAATAATAAATTTGTTTTCCAATGTTGTAATGAAAAAAATATCATATGTAGAAGTAAATGTATGACAACAATAATATGTGGGATGGAAGGGGAAGAAAGGAAGAATAATGTGAGCTTTTTAACATTATGCATGAAGTGGTATAATATTTAAAGGGAAACTGTGATCAAAGATGCATATTGTAAAACCTACAGCCACCACTATAAGGATATAACAAAGAATTATAGCTAAGCAGTCAGTAGAAAAGATAAAATGGTGTCATAAAAATACTCAATCCAAAAGAAGGCAAGAAAACTAAAAGGCAACCTATGGAAAGGAAGAAGATATTTGCAAATGACATATCTGAAAAGGTTTAGTATCCAAAATATACAAAGAAACATATATTTTTTAAAGATTTTATTCATTTATTTGACAGAGAGAGATACAGTGAGAGAGGGAACACAAGCAGGTGGAGTGTGAGAGGGAGAAGCAGGCTCCCCACTGAGCAGGGAGCCTGATGCGGGTCTTGATCCCAGAACCCTGAGATCATGACCTGAGCCAAAGGTGGACGCTTAATGGCTGAGCCACCCAGGCACCCCTAAAAAGAACTTATAAAGCTCAACAGCCCCAAAAAAGAAATGATCTAATTTAAAAATGGGCAGAAGACATGAATAGACATTTTTCCAAAGAAGACATATAGATGGCCAACAGACATATGAAGAGATGCTCAACATCACTCATTGTCAGGAAAATACAAATCAAAACTACAATGAGATATTTATTACCTCATACCTGTCAGAATGGCTAAATTCAACAATACACGAAACAACAGGTGATGGCAAGGATGTGGAAAAAAGGAAACCCCCTTGCAATGTTGAAAGCAAACTGGTGTAGTCACTCTTGAAAATAGTATGGAAGTTGCTCAAAAAGTTAAAAATAGAACTACCCTGGGGCACCTGGGTGGGTCAGTCAGTTAAACAGCTGCCTCTGGCTCAGGTCATCATTTCATGGGTCCTGAGATCGGGCCCCCTGCTCAGCGGGGAGTTTGCTTCTCCCTCTGTCTATCCCTGGTCATGCTCGCACTCTCTCTCTCTCAAATAAATAAATAAATAAAATCTTTAAAAAAATGGAACTTCCTATGATCCAGCAATTGCACTACTAGGTATTTACCCAAAGAATATAAAAATACTATGTCAAAAGGATATATGCACCCTGATATTCATAGCAGCAGCATCTACAATAGCCAAATTATGGAAATAGCCCAAGTGTCCATGGACTAATGAATGGATAAAGAAGATGTTGTATATATATAATGGAATATTACTCAGACATAAAAAAGAATGAAATCTTGCCATTTGCAACTATGTGGATGGAGCTATTATGGAGTATTACGCTAAGTGAAATAAGTCAGTCAGAAAAAGACAAATACCATACAATTTCACTCATATGTGGAATTTAAGAAACAAAATGAATGAGCAAAGGGGAAAAAAAAAAAGACAGAGAGAGGGAGGCAAACCAAGAAACAGACTCTTAACTATAGAGACAAACTTGATGGTTACCAGAAGGGAGGTAGGGGGAGATGGGTGAAATAGGGATGGGGATTAAGGAGTACACTTGTGATGAGCACTGGGTGTTATATGGAAGTGTTGAATCACTGTATTGTACACCTAAAACTAATATTACACTCTATATGAACTAACTGGAATTTAAATAAAAATTTAGAAGCAAGCAAACAAAAACCAAAAAGAAGACAAAAAAAGAAAACGGAAATGATGAAGCAGATAGGATAAAGAGGAAGCAAAACTAAGGTGTTAGAGTTAAACCCAATTTTATCAATACTAACATTAAATATTAATGGCTAAACAGTTCAACTAAAAGGTAGATATTATCAGTTTCTGGATAAAAAGCAGAACCAACTATATACTGTCCACCAGAAACATACTTTAAATATAAAGATACAGTTAGGTTGAGAAAGAAAATAAATTAGTTAATATAGATTGAAATGCTACATAAAAATGATAGTACTTGATCTTTTTAAGGTCCATTTTATTTTCAAAGCAAAATCATTTCTAATACTGTAATGAAGAAGTCTAAAACACCATTATTATTGTCATAGTTAAATTACCTTCTCATTTTGTAAGCAAATTATCATCCACATAAATGAGAAATTTTTTTCCCCTATTTTCCTAGAATTAAAGCAATAGTAAGTATTTTCACAAGAAACTTAATTCTAAGTAATAGAAGAGGCAAATTCTACCCTGTGTTTGACTGGCTGTTAGAAGATGTGCATCTGGGTTTAGTCTGAAATATTTTATAGAGGTTCTTTCTGATATATTGATCTTTAATTCACTGTTGTTCAATACCTTTTGAAGCTCTAGCCAGAGGAAACAATTATTTTTGAAGAATTGACTGAAAGCTATGTCATCCATTTCTTTCCTTATATACTGTAAAACCTATCCCTATAGTATGACAGAACATCAGAAAACATATACACCTGGACACATTACGTTAGCCCCATGTTATGTTGTTAGTTTATATTAAGGCATATTGTGGATTATATACAGAGTGGCCATATAACCTAGTTTGTCTGGGACAGTTCTGGATTCCACTTGTCCACTCTCAAAAGTGTCTGTGTTTGGACAGTAAACGATATGCTTATCCCAGTTATAGTCGACTTTTATTTCCACTTTCCTTTATTGTCAGTTTTCCCTAGCATTCATGTACTACTGTTAATGCAGGAAAAAGAGCTATACATACTATTTTAAAAAAGAAAAAAAAAATCTTTCATACTCTTTGTATATCCTCACAAAATATCAAACTTCCTACAGAATTTTTCATCCTTCTGGCAAAAGTTACTGAATTACTTAAAATCATAAAATATTAAAGTTAAGAGTTTGTTTAGAAAACATTTTGTCTGATCACTTCATCAAATAGGTAAGGGACCTAAGACTAGAAGGCTTATATGACTGACCCATCGTCATTCAGCTAGCTTGGGGCATAGGTGAAATTATCAGTCTAGACCTGTGCTCTTAGGCTAATCATTAGCCACATGTGGCTATTTAAACATAAAATTAAAAAAAATTGAATACTATTAAAAGTCAGTTTGTTGTACAAATTAGCCACACTTCAGTGCTCAATAGCCACATATAACTATTGGCTACTATTGGACAGTCCCGGTATATTTCCTCCACTACAGTAGCCTAAAATAGCAAAATTTTCAAACACCTAATGAGAGTAACTTTGAGGGACATATATGTATGTGACTCTCACCCTATAGGAACCCAAAATATGGCTACAAAGGAGAGGCAATCATTGTATCAGTTAAAACTCTGATAGACATGAGAGATAGGAAACTAGACTTAAATAAGCTTGACTAAAAAATGAATGTATTGCTTCATATAACTGAGGCCTCTAAGAGTAAAACTCAATTTAGGCCCATGTGGTAGATTTATTTAAAAACTGTCTCCAATTCTTCATGCCTCCCTGTATCCACATCTGTTCCAATGGGACTTCTATCAAGACAGAGTCTATTCCCTCCCACTTGAATCTGGACTTACCTTGTGACTTGCTTTGGCCAACAGCATTTGGTAGAAGTGATGGTTCTTATACAAGAGTAAACAGTCCTTGTACACTCTGCTCTCTCTTTTGAAACACTGTCATTGCCATGTGAGCAAACATGGACTAGCCTATCAGATGATGAAAGATCAGTTGTAGTTCTATTTAGCCCCAGCCTACAGACAACTTACCACCAGGTACGTAAATGAAGCCATCATACACCAGTCAGTCCCCAGATGACCATGTACATAAAGTAAGCCTAGTCAAAATGAACCAGCCTGACCAGATCAACATAACTATTCAGCCGATGCATGGACTCATGAGCAAATACAAATGCTTATTGTTTTAAGCCACTGAGCTTTGGAGTTTTGTTTTGTTTTACATAGCAGCAGATAACTGATACAGAACACATGAAAACTTTGAGCAAGGGAACTTGAAACAATTACATTAAGATCAGCTTTTTCTTTTAACTCTTAAGCTCTGTTTCTTCTGTGTTGGTCCCATTCTTGGAGAGGATCTTCATCAGGGGACATGGGTGGCTCGATCCGTTAAGCATCTGGGGGTCCTGGGATCCCAGGGTCCTGGGATTGAGCCCTACCTCAGGCTCCCTGTTCAGCAGGGAGTCTGCTTCTCCTTCTCTCTCTGCCCGTCCCCCTTCTCGTGCGTGCTCTGTCTCTCAAATAAATCAATAAAGTCTTTAAAAGAAAGAGAAAGAGAGGACCTTCATTAAGTGTGTGAAGATGATTCTGACCTCTATTCTTTCAACTTCATGTCCAATGGGAAAAAGTAACCCTCTTTTTCTGTAGCTCCTACAAAAGTTTTGGGATTCATTCTGGATTGCTTGGGTCATATGAACATCCCTGAACTAATCATTATGGTTATTGTAATTTGATGTGAGAATTAAGTGAAGAGGTGCATGTCAAAGCCTTAGCATTGCCTGGTATAACTAAAATGATAGCTATTATTTAAAGTAATACTCACCAATTCAATCAACATTTCTTATACTCCTATGTGCCATGATCTTTGGTAGACACTTTCACATATGCTACTTTTGGGTCCTCAGAAGAGGTATTTTAGGAAAATAAGGCACTTTGCAGTGAATTTTCTTATCAGTTGACTGATTAGTGGTTTAATTAAGACATTTTAATAGAATACTTTCAAACCCAAATAGCAGAAAATGAAATTAAATTGGCTTCAACAATAAATAGAATATACTGGTTCATGAACTAAAAAGTCCAGAGGTAGACTAAATTGATTAAAGATTAGACTTTACTTTTTTCTAATTTTTACAGTTTTGTCTTCCTCTATGTGTTGACTCTTTCCTCAAGCTGGCTTTCCTCATGGTGGCAAAATGGCTGCAGCAAATCCAGGTCATAGCTGCACACCACATTCACTCAGAAGGGAGATTTTCCTTTCACAACCATTGAATGAGAGTTCTAGTTTTCACTCTGTTTGGATCAACAGCAGGCAACATGCCTATACTTAAACTATCACTGTGAGCCAGGAATTTCAAGCTCTTAGATTAACACAGCAGGAGGCAAGGCTAATTCTACTAAAAATGCATGGCTAATGCACATTGTGAAGCTGCGGAATACCTTTGGGAGAGGACACCAACAATGTCCTCTCTCAAAACTATATGGTTAGCAACAACAACAACAGGCAACTTTGAGAGTTATTTAAAGTTACCTCCACAATGAGAAATTTTGCTCATAATTACTATGATTTTTCAAATGGGCCATTGACCTTAAAACTTGTTATTTCAGGCAGGATCCTTGTTTGCAAGTGACAGAAAATTCAAACTCTTAAACAGTGAAAGGGAATACATTGGCTCATGAAACTGAAAAGTACAGAGATAGAAAAGGTCACGCAGAGTTGGATTCAGGTACTCAGGCTTCGTCAGAAAGCCTCAGCCTTTCTCTTGGTCAACTCTGCTGTCCTCTCTGTTGGCCTTATTCATGGGGAGGCCCCTGGAAGCTCTTGGCTTACAATCCCTTAGTTTAGTGACCCAGAGGAAAGAGGGTCTCTCTTTTTCTAGGAGTTCCAGCAAAAATCCAAAATTGATCATGATTTGGCCATGTTTGGGTCACATTCCCATTCCTGAGCTAATCACTTAGAGTGAGGGTCAGGATGACCATTGCCCAGCACTGGATTGCTTGCATAACTGATTGTTGCTTCTAGATGAAAGAAAAATACAGGCAAAGTTGAGGAAAAGCAAAGAAGCTGCTATATTTGTCTAGCCAGTTTATCCCTTTATTCACTTAAACAAGAAGTATTTATGGAGAGCCTACAACAGGCCTGGCTAGGTGTCAGGCCCAGGAAACGGGAGGAAACAAGAAGGAACACAAGACAGTCCCCATGTAGCATATACATAGCCCAGCCCAGAAGAGAGCTGTTCAACAATTATTGTAAGTATCATGAGAGGCAAGTCACGGGGTGCCATGGTCGATTCATCTTGCACAGGAACAAAAGGAGACTTTGCAATGTCTCTCCGCATTTTCAAGTGGAAAAAAAAAAGAAAAAAAAAACACCTCACTATTATCTTCCTCTGATCTCTCAAATTTAGCTCTTTGCCCTTTGAAGCACAAACCTGAATTACTTGATATTTACATTGAATAGTTCCCTTAGCAACCTCTCATATATATGGAGAATGGTACAAAATTGCTTTAATAGAGCTGAAAATTAAACAAATCTCAGCTATATCAAAATATTATTATATAAACATATTTCCAAAGATTTTTAAAAGTTTTACTATGGAATTAAATGTATAGTCAACTAAACATCATTTCAAATGGCCAATGATGTGTCAGTGATTGCAAATGTTTTAAATAATAAAAAAGAATTCAACTTATGCTAGCAAATATTTACTAAAGTTGCTTACTGAATGTATTGTAATGGACTATCACCCCCAGTACAGAATAGCAGTTGGAAAGAAGGTCGTTAGGGATCTATGGTCAGACAATATGTCAGGAGTTCAGGAAATTCAGCCAAGCTAGAAAACACAGGTGGCTGGGCTGGAAGAATTGGGGTGATAAGCTACAGAGTCCAGAAAATGAAGATATGATTGCTGAAGGTAGGAACACTCAGGGACAGAAGAAGGGAATCAGTTTGTTGCATGCTTCTGTTACAGGTGGTCTTGACCTCTGACCCCACCTAGTGCTTCTGGCAGGGAGGGGAAAACTGTTGAGCTGTAAATAGGCAATAGGAAGAATCATCACTCTGGACCTCAAAGTGCTGGAATCAGGGCAAAGCTAGAAAGGCTGTATGAGGATTACAGGGTGGTCTTTATGCCAGCATTCTAAGAAGATGCTCTAATAAAAACACATATATTCAGCCTTACAAAGGAAGGAAATTCTGATACCTGATACAACATAGGTGAACCTTGAAAACATGTTAAGTGAAATAAGCCAGATGAGGAAGGATAAATATTGTATGATTCCACTTATGTGAGAAATCTAGAATAGACAAATTCATAGAGACAGAAAGTAGAATAGTGATTACCAGGGGCTGAGGGAAGGGGTAACGGAGAGTTATTGTTTAATGGGTATAGAGGTTCATTCAGTTTGGGATGGTGAACGAGTCTGGTGATGGATTGTGGTGATAGTTGCACAACAATGTGAGTGTACTAAATGCCACTGAGTTGTACATTTAAAGTGGTTAAAATGGTACATTTTATTACATGTATTTGGTCACAGTAAGAAACCCCACATACAAGCATTCACTCATTCATGTAACATTAGTGAGCCTGTTAGGCTTGCCAAAAAATGCAGTGGCTCTCCAGGGGCACCTGGGTGGCTTGCCTGCCGGTTAAGCGACTGCTTTCCCACTCATGTCATGATCTCTGGATCCTTGGATGGAGCCCTGCCATCAGGCTCCCTGCTCAGCAGGGATTCTGCTGCTCTCCCTCTCTCCCTCTGCCCCTCACCCCTGCTCATTTTCTCTCTCTCTCTCAAATAAAGAAAATCTAAAAAAAATGTGGTGGCTCTCAAGTGGTTTTTGTTTTGTTTTGTTTTGTTTTACTCAGACTCACTGTAGTAAATGTATTTTACATTGCAATTAATACAAGCACATACATGTACATAAAAATAAAACGCAACACAATTTTCATGAAAGCACATTTTCCCCTTACTGTGAGTGGTGTAAAATTTCTTTTTTATTGTACTGTATTCTGTTCTTTACCATTCTATTTCATTAAAAGAGAATGATAATGATATCCCATCAGATTGAGTCTTGACCCAATGAGTTACTATTCTCCAATTGAAAACATTGCTTTAATGCTTATCTGAAATGTTCCTTTCTGTGTAAAGACTGTTATCCCCCTAATCACCAACAGCCTTTCCTTTCTCTAAAGTCTGATAAGGGCTTTTTAGTATTGATGCACTTATTAACACAAGACCCGAGGTTAGAGCTATTTTTGTGAATTTTATCCCTTCTTGTAAGATTGTAAATTTCTTTAGGGTAATGTTGATGTCTTATTTATTCCATGTCCTCTTTGGCACCTAGGATGTAGTAGAGTCTCATTGGAAGTTAGTTAAATGAAGGAAACCTGCTATTGGTCATGATATGCCTCATCTGATCTACCCCAAAAGATTTTTTTGTCTCTTCTTTAGCAGTATCTGATTTAGGGATAATATGAAGAGATTATTCATTGAGATGTTCTCTATTACCTATAACCAATTTATAATGTTCTTGAGTAATTCATCCAGACATCACCAATTCTTATAAAATCTCCGACATGAGGTCACATTTCCATGTTGGTTCCTTATATGGGGTAGTAATTTTTATAGTACTTCTGATTCTGATCTGACGCAGGGTGAGACTGGGAAATCCAATTCTAGTTTTATAGTATGTAGGAGGAGCCCTGGTAGAGTAGCATCTTCTATCCCTCTTATTCAACCCAAATAATAAAAGGTATGGTAATAATGGGGAAAAAATGAAAAGAAGCAAACCACTTGAGTGGAGAGTAACATTTTTCAGAAGAGCAGTACTTAGTAACAAGAAAACATTCAAAGGGGGAAATCCTTTCAATATTGTTTTTTAAAAAACTTCAAAGAGGATACCCAAGTCATGCAACTGTTTTTTAACATGAAAATCTTCAAAGCATACATTTCCCATGCAATGCTTAAAATTCTCAAAGGGGGCTCCCTCTGGAGTAAAACTCTTTGAAGGTGAAATCTCTTCAATCATATGAGTTTTTTCAAAGAGAAAACCTTTTCCAAATTTTCTTTAAGCCAGGAACATTCTTTAAGGAGGAATTATTTCAGGAATAGAAAAACTGCCTTTTCAGTGATATGTGCATTTTTAGGTTCCTCCAAGTGAAATGCTAAAAATAATAAAAAATAAAAACTACCAATAATATATACAACAGTTAGGTTTAGCCAGAAAAAGAAAATTCTGGCCAGCACTGACCACAGTGCACTTAATTAATTTCAATGTCAAACATGTGAAGGCTTTGACATAAGGTTTTTAGATACATAGATCTAATTAAAATAGGGGAAACAAAAATATTTTTTTCTAGACTCTTCCTTTAGGTTCAAAAAGAAAGCAAGAAGAAACTTATTATGTGTATCTCAACTTGATTTCTAGCTTTTATACTCAATGTAATCTTTGATGAGATCTTTCTCTCCATTTCTCTTCAACTACCTGTTATAAAGCTAATTTTTCAGATCACTATGACCCCTGAAGAGAAAAACTGCAGACATATTGGGTCAGATCCATTGTCCCCAAAGCCCAATATTCTGTCATTGGTACCAGGAGATATGCTTTTGTGACTTGGCTGTTTAGTCATTTACTTATTAATTCAACAAACATTTATTACAGTTACTATGTGTCAAGTACTATACCATGTCATCCCCCATGACATCAATATAAGTAACTTGATATATGCCCACCAAATAGTCTCTTTCTTATTTCCTCTTTTCTAGCAGCTGCTGAGATCAGTAACTAGAAGGATCAAAACAGGAGCAGGTGTTTTCACCTAACCATTCAATTTAGGCCTTGACCTCCACTCCAGACTAGGCTTCCAGCCTATCTTTGTACATCCAGAATATGTACTAAATTGTTCTGGTACACAAAAAAGCTATCTACCAGGATTTCTAGGCTTAGCACAACCAGAAACTGGCATCAGTTTTGACACATGTTGCACATGATACAAAATGCTCACATTGCTTTGTAAAATAGCAGTTATCAGTTGGAATAATAAAAAAATTAAATAAAAACTCAAGAATGGGGTGCTTGGGTGGCTCAGTCGGTTAAGCATTTGATTCTTGGTTTTGGCTCAGGGCATGATCTCAGGGTCCTGAGACTGAGCCCCAAGTCAGACTCGGGCTCAGCACAGAGTCTGCTTTTCTCTCTCCCTCTGCTCCTCCCCCTGCTCTCTCTCTTTCTCTCATAAATCATAAAATCTTCAAAACAAAAAAACGAAAAAAAATTAATGGGCAAATATAGTTCACCTTTGTGCTGTTCTTTTCCCAAATCTATAGTCTTGTCTAATCATGGCACAATAGATATACCCAACTTCAGGGACGTTCTGTAGAATACCTGACCATGAATCTTCAAGTGTCTGTCAGTCAAGATTATGAAAAACGATGAAAGGCGAGAAATCGTCAGAGGTTACAGGGGACTAAGAAGACATTATCATTAAATGCAGCATGGTATTCTGGATTGGGTCCTGGAATAAAAAAGGACATTAGTGGAAAAAGTGGTGAAATGCAAATAGTCTGTAACTTAGTTAATAGTGTACCAATGTTAATTTTGTAATGTTGGCCAAAGTACCATTGTTATGTAAGATGTCACCATTGGGGGACCTGGGTAAAGGGTGCATGGGAACTATCCTACTATCTTTACAACTCTTCTGTAAATCTAAAATTTCATAGTAAGTAATTGAAAAATATATTAGTGCAGCAGAGGTGCAGGGAGAAGCAGCAACTCTAGAGGTGATATTTAAATGCTTGAGTTCTGGGAAGTGTCGCCCTCAGTCATGCTCTGTCCTGAGAATTGCATCAGCTTCTGTGTGGATGCCATAGAAAAATGAATTACCTTCTCATTCTTGTCCTTGAAACTCACAGCTGATTAGAAAAGTTTGCAGGACACCTGATAATCAAAAGCCATATACATGTGGCTCAAAGATATCTTCCAACGTGCTCTCAATTGTGAGGAAAAGTTTTTTTCTATTAATTCTATTTCTAAATAATCAATCAATTAATTCAACATGTATTCGTTGATGCTGAAAGAGTCTCAGTCAGTGAACTGGATGCTGGATTTACAAAGCCTGATTAAACATGATTTTTACTCCTGAGGGTCTGACAGTCTCCTGAGGGAGTTGACCTATTCATTCAATACAGTTATTTTTTGAGTGCCTACTCTCTACCTGTCACTATTCTTGGTGCTTGGGTGCATAAGTGAACAAAATCTGCAAAGACACCTGCCCCTGAGGGGTTTATATTCTCTCAGGAGTGGCTTCTGGGGGAGAGAACCAATTTACAATGAAGGAAATATATTAATATATGATGGATCTTATGATTAAAACCCAGGGTTTGTCTTTGCCAGTAGCCTTTGGAGGGGGATGTGGTTAACCTGTGTCCTAACTCCCCCTCACCTGCTGGGGTTCCATTATCTCATTTCCACTCATACATGACCAAGAAGAGGTACTGAGTGGGCACATTTATGTTAGACATAGTCATGAGTATATACCCTCCAACGGACATTCCCACTGGGACAAGGGAACACAGCCTTGTACTTAAGAAATAGAAACTGATGTGGCTGGGACCTAAAAATTTGTCTTGGTGGGTCTTTGTAGTGGTTTCCTCTCCAGGCCAGCAAACCCCATACTTATTCTAAGCAACACAAGCTGGCCTCTCATTTATTCACATCTTCCTTCAAAATTCTCAGCACCATTTTATTCTTTTCTTAGATGTCTTACAGATGTCACAGTAGTATCCCATGTTAGTTCATACTAAAAGAATTTTTCTTTGATAGTCTTGCTTTTTTGTAGGTATGCAATTATAATGACTTCAAATAAAGTTTTTTTCTGTTCTGTCAAGCAATTCAAGTATTATATATTGCAGTTTTTGTTATGTTTTAATGTTTTTACAGGTTATACAACTTATTGCTCTCCTCTTCCAGGCATTCTTTCAAAATTATTTTCATGCTTATAATAAAAAATAACAATAAAGCAATTCAATGAAACATGCTTGATATAAAATTATGAAAAAAAAAGAACTGTCACATTGGATAGACAAAGCACATCTGAAACATTGCCACCATCTAGTGAAAATTAATTTTGGAGTAAACTGCAGTTTTTTATTATTTTACTTAAATTCAATTAACTAACATATAGTGTATCATTAGTTTCAGATGTAGAGTTCAGTTATTCATCAGTTGCATATAACACCCAGTGTTCATTACATCACGTGCCCTCCTTAGTGCCCATCACCCAGTTACCCCATCCCCCCACCACTTCCCCTCCAGCAACCCTCGGTTTGTTTCCTATAGTTAATAGTATCCTAGGGTTTGTCTCCCTCTCTGAATTCCTCTTATTTTATTTTTCCCTCCATTCCCCTATGATCCTCTGTTTTGTTTCTTAAATTCCACATGTGAGTAAAACCATATGATAATTTCTCTGACTGACTTATTTCGCTTAGCATAATACCCTCCAGTTCCATCCACGTCATTGCAAATGGCAAGATTTCATCCCTTTTGATGTCTGAGTAATATTCCATTGTATATATATACCACATCTTCTTTATCCATTCATCTGTCAATGGACATCTGGGCTTTTTCCATAATTCAGCTACTGTGGACATTGCTGCTATAAACATTGGGGCGCAGGTGCCCCTTTGGATCACAACATTTGTATCCTCTGGATAAATACCCAGTAATGCAATTGCTGGGTCATAGAGTTGCTCTATTTTTAACTTTTTGAGAATCTCCATACTTAAACTGCAGTTTTTAAAATTAATTAGCATAAGCATATATTCAAGAACTCCTTAGGCATAAGAAATACTACTTTTTTTGAGAAAAAAAGTCATATATTGACTAGTTTAATTTTTTGTGACCTCTACTAAAATAGGGTCATTTTATAAGGTCTTTTAAGATAAACTTTGCTTTGAATTTCACAAATGAAACATGGCTAACCATTAATTTTTTTTAAACTACACTTAAACTCTCTTAATAAAATAATCATTCTTGGGCTCAGAGACATAACGGCAATATCTCCTGGATCTGATTGAGTTCAAAAACCATTATGTTTAACAACTTGAACTCACTTTGTAAGTATTTTAATTGAATTAGCAAGTGAAGGTCTAAGCAGGGACAACAATGGGCTGAAGGAGAAGTAGACCATGTTTCTCTATTTCATTTCCTTTCTCCATATCCAACCTGGGAGTCTAACATACATATGCAAACTTAGTTAGATACCTATTTTGGGTTTGCCTTGCCCTTCTCACTTCCCATTATAAATAAAAGCTCCAAACTGTTGAAACCTATACATATTTTAATGGTTAATACTAATATATTATCTGTATGGGATAGAGTAAGAGTTCTATAAAAGCCTGCATGATCTTCAAACCCTAGAGAAGATCTTAAAGAGAAGAAAATCAATAATATTTCAACTAAATTGAATTATTCAGCTCTGTTAGAATGGTCTAAGAAACAAATGATATGGTAGGATTGGAAGTCCAAGAGATTTATTGGGGGAAAACTCTAAAAGATAAAGGGGACAGAGCATTCAAACTGCCTTGTAAGTTTGACACCTGTGAGAGAGAGAAGAGGAAGGAAGAATCAGCAGGAAGAGACTCAGACCAAAGTTCAGTTCCAAGAAAGTTGTGGTCAGGTTAAAAGAGAGTCCTTGAGTCAAAGTCACTTATTAAAGTAGTGCCAAGTCTTGCAAGACCGAGCTTATCCCTTTCACTCTGTTCAGCCTTTATCTGGAAGCACGGCCATGGTGTGACTGGCCCAGGGTTGGGGTAGATCTAGATGAACATAAGCAGCTGAGGCCTTCAGTGAATTTTGCTCTTCATGGCAAGAGACCTGAAGAGCATGTTTTCATGACCACATCAGTAAAACTCCTTCATAGAATATTTCAAAAATAAATGTATTCATTTACATACTCATAAACTCATAAAGAATACTATTTCATGATTTTCTTATATAAACATTTCTCACTAAGCTTACTTTATTTTTTTATTTTAATTTATTTTTCATCAAACCTACTTTAAATGTACTCCTGACTTATACTTTAATGACGAATCAGTAACTTAAAGCAGCGGTGCTGGTGGGGAAAGAAAAGATTGTTCAAGAAATATATCTAGGACAAATTCATCTTATAAATCTGTATTTAAATCTTTTAAGCATTCATGCAGAAGGAATTAAATACAGATACCCACTTTCTCCTTCATTCAGTCACAGTTCCAATGTTTGTGAGTTGAAATTTTGTGAAATAAAGAAAAATGAGCTAAATTTGTCTTTCAGTCCTTGGTTTTATAGAATTCATTCATTGAGTCATTCAACAAAGATTTAGTGAGTACCTACTAAATGTCATCATTGTTTGCTAAGCATTTCACTTTCCCTATTTGGGTGCCACGAATTATCACCAATTTGGCTTGGTTGTGGAAGACATGGGCTAATTTGAATTAATCAAGCATCTAAATTATTTACTTATTTAAAAGGTTGCAATTATAGGAATGAGAGATTTGACGGGTAGAGACCTGAAAGACCATTGAAGACAAAAATTTAACTCAAAAAATGAAAGATTGCTTAGTAAAAGAGAAAGTAAATATCTACATTTAATCCTTTCCTCAAAAAAATTAAACAAAAATTTATAATTTTTGGATATATTTCTTGGGCAATCTTTTTTGCCCCACAGATACTGCTGCTCTAAGTTATTGATTTATTATTAAAATATAAGTCAAGAATACATTTTTAAAATATTTTATTTATTTATTTATTTAGAGAGAGAGCAGGGGGAGGGGCAGTGGGAGAAGCAGGCTTCCTTCTGAGCAGGAGGCTCAACGTGGGGCTCAATCCCAGGACCCTGAGATCATGACCTGAGCCAAAGGCAGATGCTTAACCGACTGAGCCACCCAGACATCCCAGTCAGGAATACATTTGAGGTAGGTTTAGTGAGATGTTTTTATTCAGGAACATCATGAAAATAGTGCACCACTGCATCTACATAGGCTTATAAGGATACACACACACACACACACACACATGCATATGCATATATATAATATATATGTATGTGTACATATATGTCTCTATCTCTATACCTATATGTCCATCCCCCTCTCTCTTATCTATCTATCTATCTATCTATCTATCTATCTATCTATCTATCATCTACCTACTCATCTATACATCTATCTGTATGTATTTGCAGCAAAGAACTTTGCTGAATTATTCACTTCAGTGGAAATTTTATTGATTTTTTCCCCTTCATAGGTTTTCTAGAGTTTGAGGATCATGCAAGACTTTGAAAGTCTCATTCTTTCCAGTACAGATAAATTAAATATGTGTAGGTCTTAACAGTTTGGAAATGTGGGGGAGTTGGGAGGGCCAGGAAGGCATGGCAAGACCACAAGAACTATTATGCTATGTTTGCATGGGGACTTAACCTTATTTCCTGGGCTGGAAATGGAGAAAGAAGATGAAAAAGAGAAACAAAGAAACATCAAGAGAAAAATGGCCTACTTCTCAGTTAGCTTGTTGCTTCTGCTTGGAGTTTTACCAGCTGATTCATTTAAAATTCTTCTAAAATGAATTTAGATTGTTGCACATGCTGGCCAATCAACCAAATCCATATGTCTCTAAGCCTAAAATTAATGTTCTTTTTAGCAGTACCTAAATAATAAAAAAATCTTAATGGTTAGCCATGTTTCATTTATGAAATTCGAATCAATGTTTATCTTAAAAGACTATAATGTTTCTCCTTTTAGATCATAGAGAAGATAAGGCCCTATTCAATACTCTTTTTTTTTTTTGGTGGTTAAAAGTAATGTTTCTATGTTTAAAGAGCTTTTGAATGTATACTAAGAAATTCATTGGAGAACTGCTGTTACTTTTAGTCAACCTTCACTGGACTATGTTGTGTCCAATGTGCTATTTTTTTATTTTTCCAAATGATAGTGTTATTCAACAGAACAAAGTGAGCATTTCCTATCAAATGCTATACAAAAAAAATGCTATCCATATTCGATTCACACAAAGATGAATGTTATGTTTCTAGAATTAATGTAATGTATACATAAATGTGTATGCCGAGACAATGAACAAATGATACTTTTCCTTTTTGAGAATAATTTACCATGCAATTTGCTTTGGTGTCTGCTCATAGTGAGATGATAAGTAATGGCTTGGTTATATAGTACTCGATTAACTTAGTTTTTTTGGCAGCTTGACTTGCAAAGCTTTTATTGGCCTTTTCATACTTGAGAAACAAATATAGGTAAAGTCTGGTTGGAATAATAATAATTACTATTAAATGTATCGTATGTATTTCTGAATGAAATCAGTAGTGCTCAATAGAAACAAATGATTTCACCTATGTGTATGTGGTAGCTTAGAATACAGTTCAGCAAATATGAGAAGTATATTTTCTGCCCCATTGATGTTGAGATTGGGCATGTGATATGCTCTGCCTGCTGGTATGAAGGTAGAAGTGAATGTGTAAATTTTGAACCTCGGCCTTAAGAGGCAACATGTGTTTTCATGCATCCCTGTAGAAATTTCCTCTTTTATCATGAGAAAAGTATTTTTCAGAAAACTGCTGCCCTGATCAGCCTGCGCTCCTGAACTATGGAGCTGAGTCATTGCAGCAGTTCTAAAAGCTAAAGAAGTTGTCCTAGCTGACCTGTAGCCCCGTAAGCAAAGTAATATTAATAATAATAAAAGTTTATTGTTGAATGTCACTGAGATATTTTGGTTGGTTTTTATTCAGCAAAAACTAGTGTGTTTGTTTAAATACATTTTACATTTTATTTATTCATATTGTTTATCTTAAATTGCTTGCCCTCTGGTTGAACTAAGAAATGGTTATAAGTCACATTAAAGATTAATTTGCACATCTCATATACTTCATTCTTTTAAGAATACATACTTTTACTTTGTAATAATGCTTTATTATTTTTTAGTCACATGACACGAAGACTAATTAACTTCTCTGGGCAATATTTTAACCAGTGTGTCACCTTGATACCAAGAATTTCATAATTTTCATATGGCTAATTAATTCTGATAAAAATGGTAAAAATTGGTTCTTCTGAAGGTTACCATTATATCTCTAGGTGATATGTATTTGCCAGTGCTTGTTGACTTAGACGATATTGGCTGAATCAGTGTTGCCAGTAGAAAGTGATTACAGTGGGCGCCTGGGTGGCTCAGTTGGTTAAGTGACTGCCTTCGGCTCAGGTCATGATCCTGGAGTCCCGGGATCGAGCCCCGCATCAGGCTCCCTGCTCAGCGGGGAGTCTGCTTCTCCCTCTGACCCTCCCCCCCTTCATGCTCTCTCTCTCTATCTCATTCTCTCTCTCAAATAAGTAAATAAAATCTTAAAAAAAAGAAAGTGATTACAGTTACACTATCTTCTAATTTCCCCTCTTCCTTCCTCTACCACTCTGTCTCTGATTTTAATTACTCAAGTAGTTATTATTATAATATTAAATATCTAAAGTTCCACATCTTAATACATCAACTTTAGGCAGAATCTATTGAGTTCTCTTTTATATAACATGAGAAGTTAGCTTCTTTACATGTTTCTCTACCTCTTGTCATGCCATCTTCCAATTGCTGTCATTTTTGTCATTTCTTTCACATAGTAACTTAAATAATTCTATAATATAATCAAAGCTTTTGTGATCTTTGACAATAGTTGATCTAAAAATAAGAAACTAAAAACAGTATTTATAATAATTATAAAACATCATTCACTGATATTCAAATTGTGTGATTTACCTGTAAAGAAGAAAATTTAATCATATGTGATTAAAACTGTGCGGTTCAACACTGAATGTTTTTAGATTAAGTCAAATGGTATTTTTCTTACAGAACATAAATTACTAAAAATCATGCCACATTTTTAAATTCTCATTCTAGAACCTCAGCTTTCTTGTACAGCTATTTGTGCTTCCCTGAGTTTCTAATTGCCTTTCCTTTTCCTTACTGACAGAAGAAATTCACATTTTTCAGTCACATTTTTGTGAAGGAAACCTACTATCTTTTTGAGGTGATGTCTTCACAGAGCCCTCTTGACTTCTGTTTTAATTTGGACCAGTAGTTTCTAGTCTTATGCATAGATGTCATCTGTAATTTTCTTACTTTTATATTCTGTATTAATTCCATAGCTCCTCAAAGCACATTTATATCTCTTTATGATATATATATATATACACACACACACACACATATATAGTTTGTTTTGTTTCATGAAATATATTTTTCAGTACTTTTACAAAAACATCTGTGGGAGGTAAAGCTTTTGAGTTCTTGTGTGTATCTAGTCCTTGGTTAGATTTAGAATTCTAGATTCTAGTGGCACTTGGGTGGCTCAGTCATTTAAGCATCTGCCTTTGGCTCAGGTCACAATCCCAGTGTCCTGGGATCGAGCCCAACATCAAGATCTCTGCTCAGTGGGGACCTGCCTCTCTTTCTCCCTCTCCCTCTGCCCACTTCTCCCTCTGCCTGCCGCTCCCCCTGCTTGTCCTCTCTCTCTGTCAAATAAATAAAATCTTTAAAAAAAAAGAATTTTAGTTTCTAATTTTAGACTTTGTCAGGATCTCCTCTATGGTTCTCTAATATCCAAAGTTATTGATGCAATTCAGAAGAATATAATGAACACCACAGAAGATCAACCAATGATATAGAAGATGAAGCAGAGAAATTTCAAGAAACATAATTCTAAAAATAAATAGATTAAAATATGATAAAAGTAATTAATAAAAAATTGACCCAGGAGGTCTGACATGCAACTGTTAACAGCTCAAGAAAGAGACAGAGAGAGTGAGAAAAGGAGGCAGGGTGGGAGGGAAAAGAGGAAATGAAAGAAAGAATGAAGGAAAATGGAAGAAAAGATACATTATTAACGGAAGACAACTGGAGAAATGGCATAATTAAGCAATAACAGAATAAACTGAGATTCAAGTTTATATTGGAAAGGGTTGAATTTTAGTAGGAGAAGATGTTTTAAAGATATATATGGAGGAAAACTCATGAAATATAAAAAAATCCAAATATCAAGAGAAAATTCCAACATTTTAAAGACAGAAAAAGTAGGTGACCTACAAAGAAGTGAGAATCTCAGTTGTGGTCAACATACTTTTCTACTGTCTTTGTAGAAGAAACCCGTGTCATTGCCCTATGTTAATCAACTTTGTTCTCTCTTCATTAATAGAAATGAAAACTGAGAAAAACAAGACACTTGAGATAAACATACAATGCAAAAAAGAACTAAAGGAGAAAACAGGATAATTAACGCTATGGGAAACAAAATTAATTTAGGATGCTAGTAAAATTCTAATAGTATCCTTTAAGGGATTCAAGAAGCTCTTGTATCATAAGACATGATCAGAAAGTTTTGAAACAAGGGCAGTCAGAGATATAAGATATTGTTGCTAATTTTTTTTTTTCCCGAGAATAGAAACAAAGGGAAGGGTTAGGAGGCTATTTTAGGAGTCTTTATGAGAGATGATGAAACAGTCTTTTAGGCACAAGAATGTAAACCCGTTGAGGGCTGGTTCTGTTGTCACTGCTGTTTCCTTGTTGCATAAAACAACCTATCCTGTAAGAGGTGCTCAATAAACATGTATAGCATGAGTGCATGGGTGACCAGAACAATAGTAGAGTCCTAAAGTAGAAACAAGCCTGACCTTTTCGAGAAAGAACCAAAACGCCATTAACAGGAGGGCTGAGAACAAGAAGTAGAGTGTTTTAGATGAGGTCTGAGAGCTAGAGAGTGACCAGAGATGTAAGCCTTGTTCATCACAATAGTAAGTTTGGATTTTATTCTAACTCTGATAGGGGACTGTTGGAGCGATCTGAACTGTACAATGCCATGGTGGGACTTATAACTTAAAAAGATAACTTCTATGTGAAGAATGAATTGTACAGGGAACGAGAATAAAGACCAGAAGTGTTAGGAGGCTGTTAGAGGAGTGGTGATGAGAGATGATAGTGGCTTGTACTAGCTAGTCATAGTACAGCGTGTGAGAATGGCTTGAACCGGGATTCAAAGTAAATATAAAATTTAAGAAACAAGGCAGAGGATCATAGGGGAAGAGAGGAAAAAAATGAAACAAGATGAAACCGGAGAGGGAGACAAACCATAAGAGACTCTTAATCTCAGGAAACAAACTGAGGGTTGCTGGAGTGGAGGGGGGGTGGAGGGATGGGGTGGCTGAATGATGGACATTGGGGAGGGTATGTGCTATGGTGAGCGCTGTGAATTGTGCAAGACTGATGAATCGCAGACCTGTACCTCTGAAACAAATAATACAATATATGTTAATAATAAATAAACAAATAAATAAATAAAAATAAATATAGAGCTCACAGAACATGCTTCAAGGTTGCAGTAGGAGATGGGAAAAGAATTGAGGGTGATTTCTAGGAATTTGGGCTAAATATACACATGAAGTGTAGTATTATTAATTGGAATGGGAAAGACTTAGGAAAGATCAGGTTTGCATGAGGGTATGGGAACCGAGAGTTATTTTTCGGCCATCTTCACTTTGATAGATCGATTGGATATCAAGGTGGGTATGCTGAGTGGACAACAGATACATGAATCAAGAGTTAAGGCAGGCAAACGGGGCTGAAATACAAATCTGGCTGTCAGTATTAAGATGTTATTTAAAGGCAAGAGAAATTTCTAATGAGTAAGGGTGGAGAGAGGAGAGATCAAGAACTGAACAGTTGGAGCTCTTCAACATTTAGAGAGATGTGAATGTGCCTTCAGGGCTCTATCCCCTCAGGAGGTTTCCTTCCCTAATTTTCGCAAAGATGTTATGTGGTTAGCCCTCTGAATATGAGCTCATCCATGTTTTTTTCCTGAAATTTACTGAAATGTCCAATCCGCAAACAGGATTTTTAATCACTTCCAGTGCTGATATGGATCTTTTCACTTTACTACGTGGAATTCAGGAAAGGATACAATGGATACAAAATTGTGAGCTCAGCAGCTTTTTTTGATAATTTGAACAATATCAATTACTCCAGAATCTTTCACATTTTGATTAAAAAAAGACTGCACTCCAGGTCTAATATTTATTTGGGAACCTCTGAATATGCTTATGACACTCAACATCTTTACAAATCTGAAGAATTTCCACCTCCATAGAAGACTCACATTTCCCTCTCTGCGTAAATGGTTAGTGAAAGTTTGTAAGAAATAGCCAAGCAGGTTGGCAATTAATTAAAACAAATTTAACGGTGATAGTGTTACTCAGGTATTAGCCACAAATACTAATCAATAGGTAGTAATAAACTCATAATTCTTAGGTGCTGAGGATCAGAGGTTTAACAACCACAAGAAAACTAAAGAAGGTGTGTATTATACAATATTTGAAATGACAAATCTTTATTAAGTTGTTTTATGGGGATCACTCAACCATCCAGTGCCTCCCCTTATACATTTATTATCCTTGCAACTTTATTTTTATGTAGTGTTACTATCACAAAAAAGTAGGAAACAGATAAGCAAGACATACCAGATGCCAATGCTCTAAGATTATTATGAGTTCCATTTGACCATCTCAGAAAAAGTGGGTGGTCATTCTGGTCTTCTGCTGGCTTCTTGGGAGGGAGGAACTGAAACACAAGCAAGGAGCAGTGAATCAAGGCAGGCTGCCAGAGCTTCGAAGGATGTGGATCAGGGCAGTGTTTTTGTCCTGGGCCTGCCGCTGCTGTGCCAGACTTCACTGCACTGTTGTTCTGCTAGGGAGTCAGACTTTGAAACTGAGCCCTGTGAGGAACCATAGCTGCAAGTTTTTTTAACATGTATAGCACAAAAAAGCAGCAGAACCACCAGCCACCCACCTTGCAATCTGGCTCTGGTCTCCAGTTCCACTCCTAATTTCTCTAATCAGACATCTTGGCAGTAATAGACAGGACCAGCGTCAGGGACATGCTGCTGAAACAGAAGTAGTAATACCCACATTACAGACAAATTTCACAGATTATGATTATTAGTAAAGTAATTTGAGAATAACAGATGACAGGCATGAAAAGGTCAAATAATTCTGTTACTGGAAGGGAGGATTTTAAATATATATATAGATAGATAGATAAATTTGTTGAATATATATATATTTGTCAAATATATATATTTATTGAATATATATATGTATTTTCAATAAGAAAAGGAAGTAGATTCTAAGATCATAAATTCTACACTTTGGTGGAATTTGACACTGTCATTGCTTGCTGGCATATATTGGAAATATTTAAGTGGTTGGGCAAGTATTCCAGTAGCTGACAAGTTATGGGACTTAATGCACAATAGGTGGATGATAGGTTGTTATTGCTTTCAATTTGGTGGAACAAACAAAAGAAAATTTTGGGTTGTCATTGTGACATTCAGAGTTTTTCCCACCCCTTAACATTGTTGCCTTTTGCTCCGTAGACACTATTTAATCAAGTTTTGCTTTAAATTCAAATTTGGCTCTCTGTGTGGAACCATGGTAAGGCCATCTTTAGAACACTAATGCATCACTAATGGTTTCAGCATGTCATTATAAACATCCATAACCCAGGCCAACTGTGGCAGTCATTTTCTTCACTCTCACTGAATTTCTTATATTTGACTTTTGGCTCCTAATAGAAATTTACTAAGGCTATCATTGTAACCATAGCTAAAAGACTAGTGGCATTTGGTATTCTAAGAAAAAGATGTCTTTTTTTGAAAAGTAAAGCTACTATAATTATTTTAAATTATAATATTGGCACAGAAAATATAGTGACAAAATATCCATATTGAAAATGTACATTGTTGTATAATTAAGTCAGTTTAGAGATTTTTGTGTAATACTCTATACTTATACAATATATCTCTCCTCTGAGTTTCCCAGAATGTGCCATGTACATTAATTAATTATACCTCACAATGTCCTCAAGAGAAAAGTTTTATGTTCATACTCATTTTTATAGTGGGGAAAAAACATGGAGTAGAAAAGCAACACAGGATTACAAGGCAATTTAGTGACAGAACAGGATTAGAATTCACAGCTTCTGAGAACATTTGTAGGTGTCTAAATATATGGGTTCCTATTTAATTGCACGAGGGAGCAGGTAGCTCCAGGAACTATTTAGAAGTTCATTGACCTGGAATGATTTTTGATGAGAGATAATTCATACCCTAGCTGCTTCATAATTACCGTTAAATGTACAATGTGGTTCTAGAATCCCTGAGACCTATGTAGAAAATCCCAGGAGTCACAATGTGCCCAGAGAATTTTCTCTCAGAAATGAAAGCAATCTGATAACACTATTTATTTTAAGATTGTTGAAGTCTAACTTATACTTTTTAAGAAAGGGAACCCGAAACGGATGTTCACAGAAGTTTTGCCCTCTGCTGGGAGGATCATTTTGGTTGGACAGTCTTTTGGCTGACTCAATGATGCCTTTATTTAAAAGCGCTTGATTTTCACAACAGGATGCCTCTGAGAAGACACTCAAGAAGGTCCTGGCTGGTGATCTGAATTCAGGTAATAGTGAGTGGGAAGAGCAAGAGAGATGCTTTCAGAATTCACTCGTGTACTGCTTCAGGCCATTTGGCACGTGTTGATGGCTGGGAAACAAATGGAACCACCATTCAAGCCTGAACTTCTGCTACAAGGAAAAGGATTCTTCTTTTGGAAAGAAAAGTTTAGATTCACAATGACTAAGAAGTGGGCCAGAAAACAGAAACAGACTTTTAAGATGAATGTCTATTTATGCATTCCACACATGTTTATTCAACACTTACTACGTGCCAGACACTAAGTTAGATGTTAGCAACTGAGTAGAGAAGAAGACTGACCCAGGCTTAGTCTCCAGTCTTTAACCACAGGCTACAGAGAAGAAAAGAAGCGATCACGATATTTGGTACAGAGCAGGTCCCCCCAAGATTATGTTAATGAATTAATGAATTTAAAATGCAACTATTTATCCTGCTGTGATAAAACATTAAGTACTATTCATGAGATCTCTATTTGATGTATTAATTGCAATACAGTCACAGACATATTCACAATTGTGGAATCAAGATATATATACAAATATTAAAAGTAGATTTTGAGGTGTTATTTTGAAAATGAAAATTATTATTATCATAGTAAGATGTTGGAGACATATATCCTAAAGGTAAATAACATTTTTTGCAACTATTTTCAGGCTCCATAATAAATGTGTGGCAAACTGTATCTGCATTTTTATACACAAGGGTATAAGCGAGGATAAAGGAGTAGACCAGACAATAGAAAATGTTATTGCCATCCTATCTTGCCTAATTAAAAAAAAAAAAATGTGACAACCAAAGGGAACAATTTGAAACATTTGTTTTCTTAAATTAAACCATATGCTTTAATGTTCTAATAAGTTACTTTTATTTACAAATATGCATATTTTTTATTAAATGTGTATTTTATTAAAACACTTTAGGGAAATACAATAGTATTTGGATAAATTTGTGTGTGTTCATGCACGTGTGTGTAGGGAAAAGAGAGCAAGGAAAAGAGAGAATATAAAAGAAAGGATGGAGAGGAAAAAAGAAAATGAGAAAAGGATCTTTGATTCACTATAATTTTACCCTATATTATAGTGTATCGTTAGCAAATTTCTTCTAGGTACCTTTTAAAGGCTACTAATTGTTTTGAATTCCTCAGATAGAAACAACATTTTTAAAGCCTGTGGTCTAATATTTTTTGTAGCATAATAAAATCAATAATCTCTTCTGTATTTGAAAATGATTATATGTGTGTTTTTGTGAAGGCACTGAAGCATCTGGAATTTTTCTCTCCTGCAGCATCCTCCTTGACATCCTGGGAAGATGAGATTGAGTGCAAGTGTTGACTTTGATTTTGAGAAACAAGCACTTAGGATGGTTGTTCACGTACTGTTACAATATTTAATTCAGTTTTCTCTCCTCTTCCATTTCTTAATGTGTTTCTTTTTGTATTGTCCCCTCCCTGTTATCTTCCCCTATTTATTTCACATACTTTGGCCCTGCAGTATCATGTTTAAGATATTAGTTATTTTGCAAAATGTCTATCATTCGAGAGTTACTTATGTAGTGCCTTAAGTACCCTCATCAAAATTGTAATAAAATGTAATAGATATACATAGAGAAATATATATTTCATGAATATAATTTCCTTAAACTTTAAGAAAAATTCTCTGATTTGCCCTTCAATGGAAGGAGTAATATGTTTGTAAAATTTGTGTCTTCTTCTACTCTAAGGGCTGGAAAGTTAAAACACTTGATTTCTGAGCCATGATTGTAGGCTGGATTGGCTATAAGACACAATTTTGGTCAATGATAACATAAACAGAGACTGCTTGGGTCCAGGAAGTCCAGAGGACAAACTCTGATGAAATGGCAAATGACTCTCTGCTTTCTGCCTGCCTTGAACACAGATGTGATGTATGGAGGTGCAGTAGCCATTTTGTAAATATGAGGACAAAAACTACATGCTTAGCACACAGAGCAGAAAGATAGCTTAAGTGAGCCTTAGTCTGTAATGGCACTGTAAAATAGCTGCAGTACACTTCCTGCCTCTAAATTTGTGGTTATATAAGAGAAAAAAAAAACCAACAACCTCTGTTTGCTTAAGCCAGTATTAGTAATATTTCCTTTCCATTTTAGCTGAACGCATTCTGGTCCAGACTCAACCAGGCAGAGGATGGCTTTTGCTCCCCTGCTCTCCAATGGGGGAGAGTCTCCCAAGGGCATAAAAATGAGAAGGCAAACTCTTCCTATTGAAGCATGCTCCTGTGGTGAGCAGCTGACATACTAGCAACACAAAAGAGGAATGACAGTAACATACTTGTTGTCAGAAGGAAATGAGTTTTACCTTAGCTCCTCCTCAGAAGAATGATTCCTTGTGGATATCATAGTAATCAGGAGAATGGAGCACAGAACTGAGAATAAATGATAGGCCAGAAGGTTGCTTATGGTTCTGGAAAGACCTGAGGTGATGCTGACATACACGGAGCCAGAGAAGGAAGAATCAGGAGTATTCCATCATAAGGCATGCAACAGAGGCGAGTGGGAAAGCCAGATTAGAACTTTTCACTTCCCAGTCATTATGAATGAAACCAGCATGTCCTAAAGGTTGGAATTTTGCAACCTGTACATGTAATCTATCATATAATGTTTAATTTGTATATTAATTATTTTTTCTACTAATCTGGTCATAAGAATGCTATAGAATGGGCAGGTAAGGCTATACCTGTTCGGTGTTTCAGAGATCTCTGACATAGTGACAAAAAGAAAGTTGTCAGGGATGTTATTTGAAATTGCCAGGCAATATATGGTAAGGTTAGGCAAAATAAAATGAAATCATTAAGGCATGCAAGGCAAGCAGGTCAGATTGATGACAAACCTAGGTTAATCACCCAGCAGCAATAGTGGGCACTGTATGAAAGACCAGGTTTTCAAAAGGGTGGCATGAGGCCAGAATGACTAACACTTTTCAAGTTCAATATATACTTTACAAGTCAGAATTTGGTAGATGTAGCCACTATTTTTTAGCAAATTTTGGCCTTGAAATATGCTCAGCTCTGTTTTAAATTTTGTATGGTTGACTGTAACTTACTTGAATTAATAATGGGAGGGAGAGAAAGGTTTCACAGCACTAATGTTGTAGATAATATGTATAATACAAACTAAGAACTTGAACTACAATAATTAGTCAAGCAAAATGATTGTTTCCTTAGAGTTGTTCCCAGGATGAGGTGAATAAAGGGGATTAGAGATTGACTGCCCAGAACATCTTCGCTTTAGGGAGTAGGGCTTTGAAGAAAAGATGACAGAAATAGGAAATACTAGAACGGGGCTGGAGGACAGGAGGGATGAGGGAGGTGGACATGAACATCCAGTGTATCCTTGCTGTGGAGAAGCTGACGAGCTTATTTTAAGTGTATGTATTTTGCAGTTTTGAAGGGTATCTTAGGTGTTTGAAGCCCTTTGGCCTGGGCTGACTCCACAAGGCCTAGACAAAGAGAAACTCCCCAGGCAAGTGGACAGTGCCAGGAGACTATGTCACAAGACAGAAGGTGCGAATTTTGGGTTCTTGGGCAAAGGGATGAGATGTTTTCAACAGCACTTTCCTCTTGTCTCATCCCAGAAGATACATGACATATAGTAGGCACACAAAAGATACTAGCTTTGGTTTTGCCACCTATTTGATCATTCCTCCAACCCTGGATGAGAGTTCTATAAATCAGGGATTGAATAATAATTATCCAGGCCAATCATGTGCAGATAGGTTTTGTTTGACCAGCATATTATATTAAAAAAAAAAGAATATAAATGTCTTAAAACAAGGCTGCCATGTTGCACAATACCAGAGAATACCACTTGTGTGTGTGTGGCAGCCCTGTAAATAAGGGGCATGTGTTCCCTCCTTTGAAAGGGACCCACCACTAAGTGTTTTCTCACACCCGATTCACACAACTTTGTTACCTTCTGTGCTCTGCAGCTATCTCTGTTGCCCCCTTGTTCACCACTTCTACCACTCATTCTTCAGTCCTTTATTCCCTACACATTTATTAAGTGCCTTCTATATGCTAGACATTATGCTAGGCATGAATATATTACCTTATTTAATAATGATATCAATATTATGAATATGTATTATTGTTTCCATTTTATTGAAAGAGAAACTGAGGCTTGGGGAAGTTAAATAAATTACTCAAGCTCTCATAGCTAGAAAGTGACAGAATCGGGATTTCAATCCAAATGTGACTGAATCCAAAGCACAAACTCTTTGCATTATGTAAAATGTTTCTCAGACCATGTTTATTCAAAGTAATCATGAAGCAGAATACAGTATTATAAAACCTGTGTACCATAAAGGGAGGGAATGAATATTAGAATCAGTTGTGTGACTTACTCTAGGGCTAAGCATCCCATGATCAAAAGGATCTAAAGAGCCTTCTCGGGTTATTCCTTAAAAGAGGCTATAATTTATCATGGTGCTAATCCTGTTCTAACTGAAGAAACTTTTTAGCTCATTGATAGTCAGTGTTACCCAACCTGAAATGGGTGATGATAAGGGCTTGGATAACTGGGTAGCAGTTAGAATGCTCCAAATGTCTGTTGACAGGATCATGGGTCATCAAATTGTAGAATATTCACACAATGTGATTTCATGCAGCAGTGAAAATGAATGATCTGCAATTGTATGCAACAACATGAATGAAATAAAATGTTGCTTAAACAAGGAAAATCATAGAAGAATGTGTACAGTAGGTTACTGTTTTTACAATCTTCAAACCAAGAGATCAAACAGTGTATTGTTTAGACCTAAATATGTTTGTGATAAAACTAGAGGACATGGGGAAACAAGGATAAACACAAATTTCATAATAGTGGTACCTCTTGGGGCATGGGGAGGTGAAGTGATATGGGGAAAAGACACACAGATAGATGCAATACTTTTGGCGATATTCTTCAGTTAGGGGTAGGTTAGTAACTGTTCAATTCGCGTCTCAAATAGTTAATGTTACATGTATTCATATACATATGTCAAATGTTAAAAAAAGGGTGGAATAGAAACCTAATTGATGGATGTATGTATCCCTTTTTGTTACCACGGGTATTCTAAATAACAAATAGTGCTCCTCTTTTCTCCAGGAGATTACCAATCTTGGGGTCTCAAAGGAAGATTTATTTTGAGCCTTATTATTTAATTTGGCTAAGAATAGTAGAAAAAATTTCAGAAATAAACTCAAAGAGAAGAAACTGTGTGTGTGTGTATGTGTGCGTGTGTGTCCATGCACATTACTTATCACATTTCCTTCTTCCAGAATTTATCAATAGATGTGTCAAGCTCTTTGTGATTTATGATGCTAGAGAGAGTCCGAGGAGGGGGGAAATGGTGGGAGAGACTGATAGAATTCTAGTTCTGATCAATCTGACATGCTAACAAGAAGAACATAAGCAGGGAAAAAAACCTTCATCGTATCAAATCCCCACTATTTTAGCTCAATGAACAATTGTTTCCTTTTAACATTTCCATTGAACATGTTTGACTGAGGGTATTCATCACATCCTAAAACATGTCGTACAATGTGAAGCTGTTTTGATTTAGCCAAAGAGTTGAACTCAAGAGTTAAATATCTTTGGTCACTAGTGCAAGTGTTTTCTCAGAAATCTAATATTCCACATAACTAGTGCTTTTCCTAAACTTTTAAACTTTTGCCTACAGTGAAATCTGACTGCAGGTTTTGTAATGAAAAATCCATTTCGCAATCAATTTGAATCGCAAAATTACTTTGCTGTTTTGTTCCTGGAATATCTGCCAAAAAGAAGAGCCAAATATAGTAATGTATTTTATTTTTTAAAAAGTTTTATTAAATTCCAGGGGCGCCTGGGTGGCTCAGTTGGTTAAGCAACTGCCTTTGGCTCAGGTCATAATCCCGGGGTCCTGGGATCCAGCCCCTGCATCGGGCTCCCTGCTCAGCAGGAAGCCTGTTTCTCCGTCTCCCTCTGCCTGCTACTCTGCCTGCTTGTGCGCGTGTGCTCTCTCTCTCTAATACATAAAAAAAAAAGTATGTTAAAAAGATTTTATTAAATTCCAGTTAATGTACAGTGTAATATTAGTTTCAGGTGCATAGTATACTGATTCAACACTTGGATGCATCACCCTGTGCTCATCACAAGTGCCCTCCTTAATCCCCATCCCATATTTAACCCATCCCCCACCCCTCTCCCCTCTGGCAGCCATCAGTTTGTTCTCTATAGTTAAGAGTTGGCTTCTTGGTTTGCCTCTCTCTCTTTTCCCCCCTAGTAATGTATTTTCCATGTTGGAAACTCCATTATTTAAGCTGCATATAACTTTTGAGATGATAATGTTTTAGGAACAAGATAGTGAGCAGGACTGTCCTCCTTTACATGCTCTAGAAGGCGGCAAATAAGCACTTCCTGGTCTTAACCATGGTAGTTTCTTTCCTTTATGCCTCAAGCAAGTCTTTGGATGTTACCCATCAAAACATAGCTTTTCTTCATTCATTTTAATGGGAAGCAAAGAATTTGGAATTTTTAGGTTCAGAAACCAAAACAGTCTTACCTTGACCTTTCTTAGTGTGCTAAATGCCCTCCAGTCCTCTGCGCTGGAGTGTAGCAAGCAGAACTGAATTCTCATCAATCTCCTGAAGGAAGGCAATACATCTGATCTACTGAATAGTTTCAAGCCACTGCTTCAATAATTCAAAATATGTAGTTGCAGTCCATTTGCTGCAATGGTGGCTGCATCAGTGTCTATAATCTGGTGCGTTGGGTATTCATCCAAGGACTGATGCTTGTCTTCCATATCACAAATACCCAATTTTCTGATGTTGCCACTTACAATCTTTAATTTAGAGGAAGGATGTAAAATGTTAGCAAATTCTCTTCAGGAAAAAAGTTATCTAGAGAGATTGTAACCTTTCCTATTGTAACTTTGGAGAAATTTGCCCTCTTTAGATAAAAGAATCATTTGAAACTGTGGGCCAAGGCCAATTATATTTCCAAGATGGTAAGATATTTGTAAACAACATCACATGAATGAAGACCCTACAATGATCACAGAATACTTCCAACTGTAAAAGAACTCCTTGAATTTTGAGACAGTTTTAGAGACAAATGTTACCATAACTTATAAACTTTGTCACTTTATGAACTAGATAAGAATTTCCAAATAAGCACATGAAAATGTATGTGCTTGTTATCCATCTGCATATCCTCTTTGGTGAATTGTCTGTTCAAGTCTTTTGCCTATTTGCAGAACTTTAAATTCAATCATTAGCTTAAAATGACAGTAAGTAACAGAAACAGCAACTTGAAGTCAAGATTGTAACCTTTGTCTTAACATCACTAAGAAACTCAATGCTAGGCAAGCCTATCACTAAATTTTTTCTGATAACTCCACTTTTCTTGTGTTTATTTTCCCTAAATTTATCTCCAATGGTAGCCTCTGGTGTTAGCTTCAAATCTCCTTACTCCTTCCTTTTTTCATTTCTAAAGCTCTTGCCAGGCCCATAAATCATTATTTTCCCAGTTTTATAAACATTATTTCTAGAATACTTTATTACTAGAGAAATCACTCAAAAATCTAGGCTCTTTACATATCTGTTGTCATATGGATTTGAATATTTTAGATGTGTCAAGGTTTTTCTTCTTTTTAGCCAGTATAGATATTCATACAGACTTGAAGTTGCAGGTGGAAGTAAATTTACATTCCAGTTGCATCTTACATTAATTTTTAAAAACTTTTTATTTTGAAATAATGTAAGACACAAAAAGTTGCAAAAATAGTACAAAGATTTTCTTTGCAAACAGCACCCTGCTTTCTCCAATAACATCTTAAGTAACTATACTTATTTATCAAACCAGGAAATTGTCACTGGTATAATGTTATTAACTTAATTACACAACTTGTTCACAGTTCACCAGCTTTTACATGCACTCTTTTATGTTTATGTGTGTATGTAGTCCTATGAAATTTTATCATATGCATAGATTCATATAACCACATTTACAATAAGGATAGTGTTCTGTCACCATAAAGAAGCCCCTCAAGCTTACCCTTTGCCATCACACCCTCTTTCTAATCCTAACCTGTGGCCAACATTCATCTGTTCTTCATCACTATGACTTTGTCATTGAATGTTAAATAGAATCCTACAGTATGTAACCTTCTGAGACTGGCTTCCTTCACTCAGCATAATGCCCTTGAGATCCATCTATGTTCTTTCATGTATTAATAGTGTGTTCCTTTTTTATTTCATACAACGGTCAGTTTCTTATCTATTCACCCATAGACAGACATTCCGGTTTTTTCCAGCTTCAGGCTGTTCAAATAAAACTGCTATAAACATTTACATACAGATTCTTACGTGGACTTAGTTTTCATTTCTCTATGACAAATACCCCAAAGTGCAATTGCTGGGTTGTGTCTGTCATTAAGTGAATGTTTATAAGAATCTGCCCAACTGTTTTCCAGAGTAGTTGTACTATTTTACACCACCCCCAGCAATGTATGAGAGATCTAGTAGCTTCACATCCATGGTACCACTTGGTATTATCTGTATCCTTCATTTTAGTCATTCTGATAGGTGTGTAAGAGTAGCTCATTGTGGCTTTCATTTACATTTCCTTAATGCCTAGTGATTTTGAAAATCTTTTCAAAAGGACTGATGCTTTTCATCAGAACTTATTTGTTTTTATTTTTCTTATTTTGTGCTTATGTGCTTATGTGCTTATTTTTCCATCTGCATATCCTCTTTGGTGAATTCAAGTCTTTTGCCCATTTCTTAATTGGATTGTTTGTTTTCTTAATGTTGAGTTTAGAGAGTTCTTTATATATTTGGCTTACAAGTCATTTGTCAGATATGGGATTTGGAAACGTTTTTGCCCAGTCAATGGTTTGTCTTTCATCTTTTTAACACAGTCTTTCACAGAACAAAAGTTTTAAATTTTTATGAAGTCAAGTTATTGATTTTTTTCCCTTGCTTTTGTTGTCATATTTCAGAACTCTTGGTCTAATTGGAGGTCATATATAAAAGTTTTTTTAGTTTTTCATTTTACATTTAGATCTATGATCCATTTTGAGGTTTATAAAGGTCAAGGTTCTCCCCCCGGCATTTGATGTTCATTTGTTCCAACAACATTTACTGAAAAGACTGTCCTTTCCCCATTGAATTGCTTTTGCACCTTTGTCAAAAATAAGTTGAGTATACTTAATGGATCCATTTCTGGTTTCTTGATTCTGTTCCATTGATCTATGTGTTTGTCCTATCTCCAGTACCACACTTTCTTGATTACTGCAGACATTTTTTTATTATTCATAATTTCTTAGGTTAGAACTCACTAAGTAGCACTATCACATATATATTTGTATCCATATTAAGCTGTCAAGTAACTTCTTGGTCGTATGTGTTCTATCTCTCAGAAATTTGGGGGCCTCATTCTTTTTTAATAAAATATTTAACATAAGTCAATTAATATGATACCTAATATATACTAGACACTCCATATACATGAAGTCCTTTTCCATTTCTCTCTTCCCTATATGACTTGTTTGTTATTCAAAAATTAAAGTGCTTCATGGTAATTAGGATTGTGGCCAGCAGATGACCAATCCAGAGACTCAAAGTTTTTTTTATTTATTTATTTATTTATTTATTTATTTATTTATTTAGAGTGTGAGTGGGTTGTCAGGGGAGAAAAAAGGGAGAGAGAGAATCTCAAGTATGCTCCATGCCCAGTGCGGAACCCTACTTCATGACCCTATCATGACCTGAGCCAAAATCAAGAGTTGGACCCTTAACCAACTGAGCCACCCCGGCGCCCCAGAGGCTTTAAACTTAAAGCAGAAAGTCCTGATGTGATTTTCTAAAGCAGCATTTTTTTGTTTGACTTGTCAAAATCCACTGGCAAAGCCTAGGTAGAATCATTCCATTAGGGAATGTCGAGGCTGGAGTATCCCTCAAAAATGCTCTTATTCTAGGGGCACCTGGGTGGTTCAGTTGGTTAAGTGTCTGACTATTGATTTTGGCTCAGGCCGTGATACCAGGGTTGTGAGATCAAGCCCTGCGTAGGGCTCTGATGTACTGGGCAGGGAGCCTGCTTAGGATTTTCTCTCTCCCTCTGCCTCTCCTCCCCCCGCAAATGCTCTTATTCTATAGAAGTAGAGAGTAAATTCAGGAGGAGATGAAGTTTCTAATTTCCTCAGTCTTTTCTCTTTTTTTGTTGTTTCAGATACATTAACTTCAGGATGGAGTTTTAGTTTCCTGAATATCCATATTTATCTATTACCAAACTCAGAGATAATTATCCACATATATAAGCTTATACCACAGTGATCACTGTGTCACTATAAGTCATGTATGCCTTCTAATTAATCCTTAGTTAGATCCCTACTTAAGGATGAAAATTTTTAAAAATATACTTCCTGATAAGTATATCTTTATATGGAAAAATGCTAAGCAAAATATAAGAGTCAGAAGTAGCAAGAAAATGGCTGTCATATTCCTCTACATTTAGACTACCTTGGTCACATACATGCCAAAACACTCTGGTGAAGAAAACTGAAAATATTATAAAATGCAATGTTTTTGCTATTTTAAGTAATAAAACAAATTAGGTGGAAAGCACATTTAAGTAGCAAGATAATAACTACACATATACTTATTACCCACAAAATATTTCTTAGGGCACTTTCTAAATATATATGCATATATATTTCTTAAGGCACTTTCATTATAATATTTAACATTGCACATATATGACTTAAAACTTTGGTGCAGGCCTAGGACATAGTTCAGAATTCTCAAATTTCTAATATTTCTAGCTGAAGTGTGTAAAACCAAATACAAGTAAATGAAAACTATTGGTAGATAATGTTTTGTAGTAGAACATAGGCATTTAGAAACATTTGGGAAAAATTACTATGAGACTTGTTGCATAGCAGTGAGCTTTTTTGAATTAAAAAATATTATTAAATTGACTAGTCCATGACAAAAGCTACAATCCTAGTTCCACGTGATAAGTAAAACAAAGGAAATATTTTTCCAGCCATTAATATTAGTAACAAATATTCCTTTGGATATTGGGAAAAGAGTCATTGTATTCCAAGGGGAGTTTGTGGTTTCTGAAGTAAACTATATCATCTTAACTTGCAAACACAATGGTGGTGCCACCGTCTCAGTCCAGTTCTTCACACGTAACACAGTGTTACAAGCAATCATGCATTTAATAAGTAGTGTTTGACAATACTTAGAAATGACAATGTCACCCTTTTACCGTATTCCCACACACTTACAGAAAGCTTTAGAACTTGAAGAAAGCTTTCTTACACCTTATCCCCACTGATCCTCATCACAACCCTCAGAGGTAGGCAGAATAGGAATTATCCTCATTTTAAATTACACAGATCGATGTGATTGCATTTATATTTATAGGGGTTTTGGAAGCTCTTAAACCATTGAACTCCTGCTTGTGATGAAGTTAGCAACAAAGGCTTTATTATATAATAACACCAGAGGAGAACAAAAGATTACTTGTCTTTTGGGGCTATTTAAATTTCAATAAACAGTAAGTAGAAAAAGATCAAGGATCTTTTCTTCTCTTAGGTATACACACACATTCTTTAAATATGTATATAATGCTTTTGTTAAGTTTTATGAAGAGAGAGTGAATCTTTTGGTATATGAACCATGTTATAAATCGAAATGATGCACCTGCTTATAAGATACATTGGATGTATTTTTAAAAAGCTTTTATTTATTTGACAGAGAGAGAGAGCAGGAGCACGGGGAGTGGCAGGCAAAGGGAGAGGGAGAAGCAGGCTCCCTGCTGAGCAAGGAGCCCTGATGTGGTTGATCGCAGGACCCGGGGTTCATGACCTAAGTCGAAGGCAGGTGCTTAACCAACTGAGCCACCCAGGCACCCCACCAATGGATATTTTCTTATTCTGTTAAAACTTAATTTGATTTTACAACACTTATTTTTTCTAGGCATAAGCATTTTGAAAGAAAAGCATCAACTCTTTTGACAATTAAAACAAAAATATTAGAAAATTTATGCGAAAATATAATTTTCAGTGATTGTACAATACATTTTCTTTGGTGTCATGACTGGGTTTCAGAAGCACTGTCATTTGCATATTCTGTACTTAAGTGTGATTGTGAGTCACTCTGACTTCAGGTCTAGAGGGAATTTGTGCTAGTTAAGAAAAAGTAAAACATTTTACTGTATAATGTGAATGACCCATAACTCATAGCTGCCCAAGGCTGATATTTAATTTACATAACAGACGCTTTGGCATTTTCTCAATATTTTCAGGAGGGAATATCATAGAAAATACTTCAGTTTCATATTCAGGAGACTTGGCATGCTGCATATTTCTGCTATTGTCTGGATTGACTATTTAAAAAGTAACCAAAATAAGACCAATTCTTCTGATTTATACTCTGTTAAAAATTTACACGCAGGAGATACCATTCTTTTGTGATTGTGCTGTGAACTGTAAGATAACTAAAGCATAGTACTCTAATGTATATGAAGTTGAACTAAGAAAAGATCTTTATTCTAATTCCAGCACTATATTGTGTAATTGTAAAATATGGCACTAGAAAAATTGATTCCTATTCATTCTTATTAAAAAGTAATTGATGGGGAGAACTTTTATGTTATGGCTTAGATGTGATTTGAGATAATTCATGGATTTCAGTCTTCCTGTACTATCTTTGTTATTACAGAAAATTATCTCTAACATTATCCGCATGTATGTTATATTTGTTTCTTTGACAGTTAATTTAACCAATAGCATAGGTGTATTTAACATATTATTCCTTTTATAATGAAGGGTGCAGGGGGGAAAGAAAGAGAAGGAGAGGGTAGGGGAAGGGAAAGAAGAGAACCAGTAATTACTGAATGCTTACAACAGGCTAGACACTTTTTACCTGGTAACTCATGTAACCCTTACAGGATCCCTGCAAGGGCATCAATTTCACCAACGGTTTTCACATAAGGAATCTGCACCCCAGAGACAGGGCATGTGAACTCTGCAGTTGACAGAGCCCACACTTAGAAGGGCCCCCATGCTTGGTTTAATGCTTTACTCTCACTATCTTGAAATTCTTAATTTTATCACAAGGGGCTCCACATTTTTTTTCTGACTATGGAAGATTTTATTAGGGAAGAGGGGGTGTGCAATCAGCCTGAGGTTATCTGGAGTCATCAAAGCCGCCAGGGGACGCCCCCCCACCCCCCACCTCCGTAGCAATGGGGAGGCTGACAGGTTGGCTTTCATCTGATAAATGCATGCATTTCCCCCACAGAAGGGGAGGCAGTGCCCTTGGGCATGGATTAGCTCTACAATTACTACAGTTATCCAAGTAGGATTCACATTTTTATCTTGCACTGGGTCCCACAAATTTTGTAGCTGGTCCTGCCTGGAAAGGCTAACCCCCTTTTCCAAAATTAAGATTTCAACGCTGGTCTGTGTCACTCCAAAATACAAAGCCAGAATAAAACACCAGCTTTGTTCCTCTCTACCTATGCCAAGGAACTGAAATTTTTTAACTGTTTATTTGACATTTACTTAACAGAGATGCTGAGGAATTAGGAGGAGGGAAAATGGAGAAGAAAAAAGATCCCTAGTAGAGTGCCCAGCTTTTTCCTCTTTTGCCTTCAAATCTACACACCCCTTGTGGAAACCAGAGCCCCGCAGTTTATATGTTCCACTTTCTGAGAAAGCCGGTAATTGCTATCAGCTATTTTGCTATTCCTCCATCATCCCTGACATATTGCAGATTCTTCCCAAACTTTTATAGTATTTTTCCAGAGAGGAATCCTGGGAAAAACAATTTTCTCCATTTCTTTACATTTTTATTGATGTCTTAGTGTCCCTTATTCTGAGTCCCAGGGCACCTGTACTATGGACCCAGGCTTCCAGCAGCTTCTGTGAAAACACATAACCTTTCTTTTTATACAAGGTTGGGTCTCCTAAGCAAAGGTTATCTGTAACTCTGGGTAAAAAGTAAGGATGTGTGCTGACATGGAAACTTACCTCTGGTTCATTTAGGAGACAAAGTACAAACAAATGAAATAAAATGTGAGTCAAAGCCTAATCCTCATCTCTTCCTTAGCATGAGAGCAGACTAAACAGTGTATGGCATCTATATTCTTCTTTGTTTGTTCATCTCTTCTTCTTTTCTTTGTTAAACATTTATTAACTACCAAGTATGTGCCAGGCACTGAGGTACATAATGAGAATTTAAAAAAAAAATAAGACATGGTCTCTGCAGGGAGATAGAGTGAAGTTGCGATATGGGTCAAAACCCTATGGGAGCATGGAGAAGAGAACAACCAAGCACACCTAGAGAAGAATGGAAAGGCTTCTCTGAAGACGTAAAATTTGAGCTAGGTCTTAGAGGGCAAAGCAGTTTGCTAACACAGAAGATCCTTCAGATTATATTCTCCATGAAGGTAGGAACTGTCTTGTCCACATTTAGTGCACCAACTGGCCCCTGGCAAGTCTCTCAATATGTATTTCTGACCAGCGTGGTGCAGGGCATTCTAGGAGAAAGAAAAGCCTGTGAAGAGGTTCCTAGTAGTTAGAAGATTGGTGACATCCAAGGAATAATGAAAAGTTTAATGAAGCAGAAGCTTATCCTTGATTGTGTAATGCCTGTTAAATGACAAGCTATGGATTGTCAAGTACACTACTTGCAAGATAGCCTGGTAGAATTTTATAAAGACACAAAATACAGACAGGAGACTCCTGGGTCAGAGACAAAAGACTATTATTCACAGCACAGAAATTTACATGAGATTTACATTTGACTTGTAATGGGAGACACCCAAGTAGATGCTGTGCACACAGTGGGATTGTGTCACAGATGAAGAACCCTGAGCTCAGGGGACCCAAATCTTTTATAATAAAATGAAAACAAACCTGACAGACCTTTGCCCTGAAGGGAGACATTATCTTTATCACACCGGACAGTAAACAAATCTGCCCTCTACCCCATAGGGAGACTCTATCACTTCTAAGGTTGTTTGCCATACAAACATGCTTAAAAAGAAAGTTCAGAACAAAGATAGTCAGTGTGTATACTATATAATTCAATGGTCCCATTGTTCTTCCTAAGAAATTGAAATATTTTAAAAGTGAGGAACTAGATTTAATTGACTGCTCTTACCACCTCAGGTTCACACCATTTATTTAAAAATTAGTGTATAATATTCACTCCTTGTGAAGACATCTTTCCCGTTTATTTTCAAATTTTCAAGTACAAATATTTAATGTAACTGTCAGCAAATTTTTACATGAAAAGCTCAGGTAGATGTGGCTATATAGATTTGACTCTACAAGGAAATAATCTTAAACATCTGGAAAAATGAATTAATCTAAAGAGGGCATTAAAAGTATATGTCAAATTAAGTATCACGTTGACAACTTAATATAAAAAAAAAAACCCAAACAACCAGGTTAAAAAATGGGCAGAGGACTAAAATAGACATTTTTCCAAAGAAGACATACAGATGGCCAACAGGCATATGAACAGATGCCCAAAATTACTAATCATCAAGAAAATAAAAATCAAAACGACAATGAGATATCACTTCACACCTGTCAGATGGGCTATTATCAAAAAGACAAAAAATAGTAAGGGTTGGCAAGGATGTGGAGAAAAAGGAACCCTCATACACTGTTGGTGGGAATGTAAATTGGTACAACCACTATGGAATTTCCTCAAGAAATTAAAAATAGAACTACCCTACAAGCCAGCAATTCCACTTCTAGATATTTATCCCTAGAAAATGAAAAACCAATTTGAACACCTTATGTTTATTGCAGCATTATTTACAATAACCAAGATATGGAAGCAACCTAAGCGTCCGCTGATAGATGAATGGATAAAGAAGATGTGGTACATGCAGGCACATCTTGGAGATCTTGTGGGTTTAGTTCCACACCACCACAATAAAGAGAATATTGCAATTAAATGAATCAAAAGAATTTTTTGGTTTCGCAGTGCATATAAAAGTTATGTATACACTACACTGTAGCCAATAAGTGTGCAATTGCATTATGTCTTTAAAAAGTGCATATTTTAATTTAAAAAAACCTATTGTTCAAAAATGTTACCCATCATCTGAGATTTCAGTAAATCATAATCACTGATCACAGATCATCATAACAAAGAAAATAATAATGAAAAAGTTTGAAATATTGTGAGAATTACCAAAATGTGACACAGAGACACAAAATGAGCAGGACTGTTAGAAGAACAGTATGAATAGACTTCCTCAATGCATGGTTGGTTGCCACAAACAATTTACAAAGAACACAATATTTGCAAAGCACAATAAGCTGAAGTGCAATAAAATGAGGTATATCTGTATATACAATGAAATATTACTCAGCCATTTAAAAAAATGAAGTCTTGCCATTTGCAAAAACAGGGATGGACCTAGAGGGTATTATGATAAGTGAATAAGTTGGAGAAAGAGAAATTCCATATGATTTCATTTATATGTGGAATTTGAAAACAAAATGAAACAGAAACAGACTCCTAGATAAAGGAAATAAACAGTTGGTTACCAGAAGGGCAAGAGTTGGGGGGTTTGGGTGAAATACATGAAGGGGATTAAGAGGTACAATCATCCAGTTATAAAAGAAATCACAGGGATGAAAAGTACAGTATAGGGAATATAGTCAATAATACTGTAATAACTTTGTGTGATGACAGATTATAATTAGACTTATTATGGGGATCATTGTATAATGAATGAAAATATCAAATCATTATGATATATACCTGAAACTCATATGATATTGTATGTCAATTATAATTCAATTAAAAAATTGAGGTATTATGTTAAACAATGCCATCCAGATGATTTGTTCTCTCTACTGCAGAATCATTAATAGCATGCTATACTAAGTGTGTACTGTTTTAATGTTGCAACTAGTATTTCATGAAGGTATTACTATAATTAGTTTTATCTGTAACTGATTTAATAGGATTTTGGTAATACAAATAAGTCTGAATAAAAATACTCATAAATATTCACTTTTAGAAAATATAATTTAATAAAGAATTATATTTAGTATACTTATTAATATAATTAATAATAAATAATTTATTAAATCTATAATTTCATAAATAAGACTGGTCATTTAAAATTTGCATATTGTCTTCTCTAATAATGTGCTTTATATATGAGTAACTATATCCCATAACCTTTGAAACTATAAAGTTTTTTTAAGTTTGGTAATTATAGAAAACATTTTAAATAGCTCAATACATGGGATGATGGTAAAATAATAAGAAAAACCGTAAAATCCTTTTAATATAAATACAGAAAACAGCAAATTAAATAATTATGCAAAATTGAGGCATACTCTGTGATTTTACCTTTTTTTCAATCAAAAAAGGAAAAGGTTTTTTTTAACTTTCAAATATAGATTTATTAACTTTAGTCAACATGCTGTACATTACATCCCCATGATTTATTTTATTTTATTTATTTTTTTAATTTTATTTTATTATGTTAATCAACATACATTACATCATTAGTTTTTGATGTAGTGTTCCATGATTCATTGTTTGTGCAGAACACCCAGTGCTCCACGCAGAACGTGCCCTCTTTAATACCCATCACCAGGCTAACCCATCCTCCCACCCCCCTCCCCTCTAGAACCCTCAGTTTGTTTCTCAGAGTCCATCGTCTTTCATGATTCGTCTCCCCCTCCGATTCCCCCCCCTCATTCTTCCCCTCCTGCTATCTTCTTCTTTTGGAAAGAGTCAAGATGTCCATCGACAGATGAATGGATAAAGAAGATGTGGTATATATACACAATGGAATATTACGCAGCCATCAAAAGGAATGAAATCTTGCCATTTGCAACGATGTGGATGGAACTGGAGGGTATTATGCTGAGTGAAATAAGTCAATCAGAGAAAGACATGTATCATATGACCTCACTGATATGAGGAATTCCTAATCTCAGGAAACAAACTGAGGGTTGCTGGAGTGGTGGGGGGTGGGAGGGATGGGGTGGCTGGGTGATAGACACTGGGGAGGGTATGTGCTATGGTGAGCGCTGTAAATTGTGTAAGACTGTTGAATCGCAGACCTGTACCTCTGAAACAAATAATACATTATATGTTAAAAAAAAAAGTTTTTTTTCCCCAAGTTAAATCTCCTTTTTGTTATTAAAGTCAATCTAAATTAGGTCATCTAAGACGGTTCTATAAAGCAAATATCTATATTCCAATAAGTAGAATTATTTTGTAGCAGTTTGAATTCACAAGTTTTCACGGGATTAGTTTTGTTCCTGTTTCTCTTCCTGCTCTATCTTTCCTTCCTGTTCTTCTTTTCCCCTGAACCCCTCCCCTTCCTCCCATTTTTGAGTAGAACACACATACAATAAGGTACTCAGATCTTAAGTGTATAGCTCAATGAATTGTTAAAATATATGTACACTCAGGTAAACGTCACCTGGACCAAAATCTAGATCCCTGAAAGATCTAGTACCCTGAAAGATTCCCTTACATGCTCTCCCAGTATCTTCTTGCCAAAAAACAATCACTGTTTTGAGTCCAGTCTCTCAAGGGTGGTTCTGTCTGATCTTGAACTGGATAGAGTCTTTTATGTCTGGGTTTTGGTACCACATTATGTCTAAAAAATTAATCCATGTTTTTGCATGTAGCTATTGTATTGGTGCATAGTGTTTCATCATATGATTTACCACAATGTATTTATCCAGTCTACTGTTGAAAGAATTTGGATTTTTCCCATTTTGACCATTATGAATAAAACTAAGATTTTTGACATGTCTTTTGGTTGGACATATGCACTCATTTCTCCTGGGTATATAACTGGAAATAGAATTGCTGGGTCATATAGTAGGCATTTGTTTAATTCTAGTAGATACTGCCAAAAATTTTTACAAAGCAGTGGTACTGATTTATATTCCTGTCATCAGAGTCTAGGAGGTCTGATTGCTCTAGATTCACACCAATACTTGGTATTTTAGGTCTTTTTAATCTCAGCTATTTTGGTAGGTGTGGAATGGTATCTGTTGTGGTTCCAATTTGCATTTCCCTGATGACTAATGACAGATTTCTATATTTATTGGCCATTTGTATACACTGTTTGGTTAAGTGCTTGTTCAAGTGTATTGCCCATGTTTTAAAATTGGGTTTTCTCTCTTTTATTAATTGCTTTGTAGGAATTCTTTATATATTCTGGATATGAGTTCTTTGTCAGATGTGTGTATTGCAAATACCTTCTCTTACTCAGGGTCTTGCCTTTGTAATTTGTTAATGGTGTCTTAGTAAAGAGAAGTTCTTGATGTGGATAAGTCTATCTTCTAATTTCCTTTTTATGATTAGTCCTTTTTGAATATTGTGATTTTTTTACTTTTTGTGATTTCTCAAAAAAATCATTGCCTACTCTGAGGGCATGAAGAAATTCTTTTATATTTTCTTCTATAAACTTTATTGTCTTGCTCTTCATCTTTAAGTCTATGACCCATCTGACATTGACTTTTATGCATGATATGAAGTAAGAGTCATTTCATTTTTGCCCATATGAATATAAATTAACTCAGCACCATTTATTGAAATGATTACCCTTTCCTCAGAGCATTGTAGTGACACCTTTGGCATAGATAAATAAAGCGGCTACTTATAGATGGGTCTTTTTCTGAATTCTTTATTCTGTTCCATCTGTCTATTCTTGCACCAGTTCCACACTGTTTTAATTACTATAACCTTATAATAAATCTTCATATCTAGTAGTGCAAGTCAATTAACTTTGTTCTATTTCATCATTATCATTGTTATTGACCGTTTGCATTTTAAGTTAAAGTTTAGAATCAGTTTGTCCACACACACACACACACACACACACACACACTACTAGAGCTTTTACTGGGAAAGCACAATTGTTTCTTAATTGTCATAATGAAAAAACTAAGTAAAATTACTTTTATTTCTTGGTATACTCCCAAGCAATTTAAGTTGTAATTAGGATTTGGAATAGGGGAGAAAGAAATGGCACAAATATATAACTATTTCTCCAGATTATGATAACAATCACTGCATCAAATGTTAAGTTAGACCTTCCTTTCTAGAAAGGATACAAAGTTACTTAAGTAGTTTTGGAGAGAGATTTGATACTCTTTAAAATTCATAAATGTTCTAACCTAACCCCACATCCCATGCTTTATAGGTCCTGTCATTCTGCCTCATTAAGTGTAGCTCAATCATTTAATATAGATTGGTTATTTCCATTTTAATATAATTTAAATTGAATATAAATAAATTGAATTTTATTTATTGTTATGCATTATATCGTAGTAGCCATTAAAATTCTTTAGAAGTTTTATAATTCCTTTTCATGCTGTCATTGTATTTCCTTTTATAGTGAGCTTCAAATATACACACAAGAAATAAACAAGAGGTTCTACTTTTTAAAAGCTTCCATGCGAAGAGCCTATAGTATAATAATTAAGTATAATCAGAACATTGCAAGAAAGTGAGTATTTCTAGAGAGAGAATGGACCATCTTAAGAGAGGTCTGTATGTTAGTGTTCACAAGGTCAAGGAAATCAACTAAATAACAAATGAAGCTTGCTGAGTTTTCCATGTCTGCTTTTTAGAAAGCAACTATAACTTGCAGACATACAAGCTGTGAAGCTTCGCAAAGACTGGGGTTGGAATTTATTTTATTTAACACATTTGTAAATGACCCAGAAAAAGGGTAATATTCTGTGGTGATCACTCAGCTCAAGCAAATATGGAAAGATAAGCTTGCACATAAACTTTGGAAAGACCCACTGAAGCTGTGGGATGAAGTGTTTCACTTTTCAGTAGACATGAGGGAGGATATTATAAAATAATATATCCACATTTAAAAAAAAATCTAAAACCTCTCATTTTTGGTTCAAGGTTTTTTTTAATTCTAGGAAAAAAAATTCTAGAGTGACTTCTGAAGTCAGTTAAAAAAATAAAACATATTAGAGGGGATAGGGGTGGCTGAGAATGGTGGTCAAGTAAATTTCGATCACAAAGAGGAAGAACTGGAGCCAAGGAAAGAAAAAGAGAGTAGGTACAGAATGAAGAACGAGTAGCAGCGCAAACATCAAGGTAATGTAGTGTGTCAGAGTTGCCAAGGTAGGAGAGAATATAAAGAAAGAGAATATGATCAACAATGTCACATGAGGCAGAGAAATAAAAAGAACAATAACTGAAAAGGGCTAACTAATGTCTTGATATTTATCAGGTCAACCATGATAGTGACTAAATATATTAAGTAAGCAGCACATTTCAGTCCAAAGGTAAGAGAGGTTTTAATCAAAATTTATAATATAAAAGATCCAAAAAAGGTAACTCACACAGACTTTTCACTGCCTCCCATAGAACTGGAAAGGGGGGGCATCCTCTGGAATTTAAAAGAAGAAAAATGTAAAACAAGTAAATGGTACTAGAACTTTACATAACGGATATTGAAATCATGGAAATGTAATACTTCAAGATTCAATATAGGTTGAAATAAGAATGTATTTTAAAAGGTTTAGATACATGCTTGGATGATAGATTTCTGATGAGTTCTCGAGGAAAACGTCTTGGCATTCTGCTGTTAACATAATGGAGAGCAAACATTCCCTCCCACAAACCATTTGTTTATACCGTTTTTAGAGACAGAATTCTCTAGCCAGTAAAGCTGAAATGTATACCAGTATGACATTTCTTATTAGTTTGTGTGAATAATTGCATATTTTTAAAAGTATACAGAAAAAATTACAAATCCCTTACACTAAAAATAGCAGTTGCTTGGATCCCTTGGGAAGATGCCACCTGATAAATTAAAGATGAATCAATGATTAAGACCAAAGAAAGAACTGCAATAACAACAGAAAACTGTCCTTTCTAATCTGGAGGGGAAGGAATCAAGGTTTCACTTTCTAATTTACTTTTTTTTTTTGTAAATTAGAAAGGTCTAAAAAATGTACACATTTAGCAGAATTACCAGGAATTATTGGTGTGTTTCAGTACAGATATTTTAAATTAAGTAAACTTTTTCAAATGAGAGAGAATTGCCAGATAGCTTGAATTCTGAGGAATTCAGTGTATTTTATAGACATCAAAACCTAATTACTGGTAAAATTCTTAGCAAAATGTTATGTGAAAAGAAATCACATTTCTGTTTTACAAATTGAGAAATTGAAAAATCGATAGCTTGTTCTGAGTTACCTACCAACTGCCTCTGTTCAAATTTTATTTTGTTGGAGGAAGCAGAGAGAGTGGGATGAAATCCTTTAACAGAGGGATTTAGAAGATTTAAATGGCATTCAGTCTAACCATGGGCTCCATGGTAACCATATGGGCCATGCAAGCTGTTCAATGAATAGCCAAAACATTTAGGTAGACAGGGTGTCCAGCCAACCAAGGTTGCAATTTGAACACTGTAATTCTCTTGGCTTGAAAGCACAAGTACCTTGGTGAAGTCTTCCTTTTTTTTTTCTTTTCCTATTCTAGCCAGTGTGAATCATTTAAAAACTATAAAGTATCAGAAAATTGTCCCCTCTAGTACAAATCCCCTCCAGTTCTGAAAAGTTGGTCTTGCTTCAACTCTGCTCTTGGAAAAAATTTTGGAGGACAGCTAGCATGTCTTTCCTCACTTGGCCAGCTAAAGCAATCAAGCCAGGGGCAATTTGTCGTGCTCAGAAATTGGGAAAACTGAGGTGCAAGCAAAATGCCACAGATATATACAGGCTACAGCTAATACTGAGCTCCATCTCATCGAGTAGAATCATCTGGACTCCTATAGTTCTGTGTGCCTTCAAGTGGGTTAGCTCTATTCAGCGGTTATTGTGAGCCTATGCCAAGAGGTGTCCATGGGGTTCTAGGGGGCGGGGGAAGCACTGGTCAAAGGATAAGTATAATTCAAAGAGCTCATGTTCTAATGGGGGAAGGGTAGAAGGGGAGAGAAACACTACAATATAACGTAGTGAATACTCTGGGAGAAGTGGGTACAAATTGCTAGAAGAGCACTAAGCAGGGAGTCACTTTATGTTTGGGAGCATCTGGGGAGGATTTCAAAGAGAAATTTGGAAAGTGAGTTGGAGCTTCTGTGCCAAGGAAGCGGGGATAAGGAGTGGTGGAGTTGGAAGGTCTAGAGGTGTTTCCAGACCAAGAAAAATACCGATAATTCTACCCTCTGTACTTGGTCTTTCCCTTTTCAGATGACCAGTATTTTGAGAACAAAGACCATGATTAAAGCATCTTTATATCCCTGACCTTATCGCATTTAGGGCATTATCTAGTAATTATTCAATCAATGGGTATATTTCCAATAATCGTGGTTTGGATGATTTCTGAATCTACTATTTTCACAAATTTGAATATTTTCTCCACTAATAGGATACTGCATTTTAGGCGAATAGTACTTTTTGTTCAGTTGGGCTTTAGAGATTAATGGCTCTGATCCTGCGTGAGAGCCTCTTTATCAGCACAAGTCTTGTTACATTTCTAACTTGAAATAAATTACCTGAAATTTCATTTTGTCTTGAATTCTTCTGCGTTTCGTGGAGGTCACGTTCTGTCACCCTTGACCGGCTGCCGCTTTCACGGAACCTGTCTCAATAAGGAAGAGGTGGAGCAGTCAGTGAGAGATGATCGTCAGCCAGAACCTGCTGCTTGGGGTCCTGATGGCCCCCATCCCACAGGGAGACACAATGCTGCCTCCTTTCACACAGACCTTACAAAGTGCGTCCTGCCTACCTCATCCCAAGAGTTATACAGTAGCAATACTAAGAATCAAAGAATATGGACATTTTTAAACAAGGCCTACGTAAAAGGACTCCTAATTAGAAGCGGTTTTATAACTTTTCATCGAAGAAATATACCCAAATCATTCAGTTTTTGTCACTGGAAATCAGCCGATTTAGTACTTAACTTCAGACTAACTGTACGGGTAGCCAGTTACATCCGTCTGATTTATGGACAACTACATTTCAAGATATCTTTCTCACATTACGTATGAAAACATTATGAACATGTACCTGAAAAGATACTGTATCGTGTCTGTGTGTGTATGCATATATATATATATATATATATACACAGAAGCTCCAACTCACTATATAAATAAATATATATATATATATATATATTTCTGTCTATTATGATGTTTTGACATCCTAAAAAAATTCTTTCTGGCTGCGGGGGGAGACACTGCCTCTCCCAGGGCTAGCCAATTGTTATAGATAAAGGGGCTCAGCTAAGAACATGCCTTTGATATACAAACTAACCAACCCAGACCTGTACTCCTCTGTCTGGCCTATTCACCCCAGGAAGCACTATTCTGCTGCCTTAATTATTCCAGGGCTAGCTACCAGACAACTGGGAACCACCCCTTTAGTTTAGAGCCCACAGAAATTATTCAAACTAGCCAACCTTAAGCTGTTGACCCTGCCTTGCCTTTCCTTTCCCACAAAAACCCCACTGAAGGCTCTCGTCTCAACTATGTCCTTGCTCCTGTCTTCTGCCCGCCTACCACTCTGTGTCTTTCCATGTGGCCCTGCGTGCCATGCTTCCCGTCTCTAGGACCTGTGGCCATCCTAAACTTCATTTTCCTGAGCCTCTCCTTTGTCTCCTTTTATGGCCACACCTGACTGACCATCTCCTAAAAGAATACAAAACACCTGGCAAATAGGAAGGTTTAAAATTGAGGATACCAAATAACAGCTGTTATGCGATGAGTTTTAAATTAATTCTTTTGGAAAAATAGTTGTCGTTGCTATTTGAGATTGAAGCAATATATTCTAGTGAAGATTAAATTAAATGATTTACTGTCAACAAACATCAAGGGATATTGTTTGAGCCCTTAGGTTCCCAGTTACTCTGACAAATTCTACTCAAAAACTTATGCACACAGGCAAATGTTTATTACCGTGCACCTGTCAAATGTCTCCCAACTCCTAGTCTCTTCTGCTGGTATTATGAGTGTCACTTGGAGCTGATTATTTCTTCTTTCATTGTAATTCTATCCACCTTGATTTTTTTTTTCCACCTGCATTTATAAACAGTATAGGGAAATGGAAAGCATGTGAGGTTTTTTTTTTTAAAGATTTTAATTTTTTTTTTTGACACAGACACAGCGAGAGAGGGAACATAAGCAGGGAGAGTGGGAGAGAAAGAAGCAGGCTTCCCGCTGAGCAGGGAGCCCGATGTGGGGCTCGATCCCAGGACCCTGGGATCATGACCTGAGGCGAAGGCAGATGCTTCACAACTGAGCCACCCAGGCGCCCCAAGCATGTGAGTTTTGAAGTTAGATACCCTTGAGTCTGAATCCTAATATTGTCATCATTTATTCATTCATGGTGTTTGTAGTCAGAGGTACGGTGATTCATGCACTGATTTTGTTACGTATTAGCTGTGGATTATGGGAAAGTTTCATAGCTTCTCTGAGAATTTATTTTCTCATCTATAAAATGGGAGCATTAATCATAGTTAACATTTACTGAGTGTTTGCCAGATGCCAAACATGGTATATACATTATGTCATTTTATACTCACAGCAACCCTGTAGTTATTATTTTTACCCCTACTTTGAAAAAAGTGTTACCGCAGTTAAATAATTTCACCAAGGTTCATTTAAGTAATAAGTGGGATGAGAATTAGAATCCAGGCCCAACTTTTTCCAAAGCATATGTTTTCATGCATTCTTCTATTATTCAACAATGGCTTTTAACCTCAGTTGCAGATCAGAATTATCTAAAGAGGTTTTTGTTGTTGTTGTTGTTTTAAGTTATAGATAATTTTTGGGGATTCTAAGCTATCTAAGTAGACTTGGTTAGGTAGTGGAAATTTTTTTTTTAAAGTTTGGCTGATGCTTCTGATAGACATCTAAGACTGAGAAACACTCATTGCCTTAAAAGGATCACATATTGTATGTGTAATGGGAATGGTATCTTGAAATGTGGTAATGGTATTTATGCTTTGACAGTATTTTTATTGATTAGTCTAGTCAGCCCAAGGTAAGCACCTGCCTGGGAAATGGTGGTATTAGAATAGAAATGCAGAGAGAAATGGTTATTATTCAGCTCTAATACCCAAACAGGACTTTGTCAGAGGACATAGTTTTAAGAATCAGGCTATGTCAAGACAGACATTAAGGGACCAAGCATAGCATTTTCAAAACTGTCACATCTCAACATGGGACTGTCACCAGCTCTCTGTTTTACGTGAATGGCCACAGTTCTTAGGGCTGGATAGCTTGGCAGAAATATGCTTCTGGTCACAAAGTGAGACAGAGATATAGGGTATGGATAGAACATGGAAAAACAAATTGGAGTAAACATCTCTATATAAAATTACAGATTATTACAACTCGGGGTATACCACTAAATTAATTTTCATGAACATTGTGTTACCCACGTTACCCACAGAATAATTTTAGAGTATTACCCGCTAAAGCAAAGCAAGAGGAAATGTTGGATAATCATCATATTTTTATCTTTTTATAATAAATGTTAATGAAGTTCCTTATTTAGCTATTGTCTAATGCACTTTGAAATAAGTGGTAATTACTTTATTATTAAAGTAATAACTTTAGCTCTTTGGTTAATCAGTTCAAATGGCTTGCCAGGGAAGAGATATTTAAAAATACAGCCGTGAACATTTAGGCAAGTTAATTTGGTAACATTATAGTCAAGGTAAAAAGTTCTTTTAGTAATATGGCATAAAATAATGAGTAAATGGTTATTTAATAATTAGTTTGAATTTTACCTATTAACAATGAAGTGTTTAAAATTTCTTTTGAGTAAATGCAGAGTTTGACTGTCCTTTTCAATTCTTGACAATGCCTCTTTTTCTGAACATTTTACAAAGGGATCTATATAATTAAAACAAATGGAATTGAATACTTGTGGGTGGGATATGATCTTGCAAAGATTTGATACAAAAAGGATTTCTCAGAGTGTGTTTACTTACAGAAATCAAACTGAAAAAGCCTTTGAAATTCATACACAAAATGGTCTGACACAACTGTTTAAGACTTTAATACAATGGGTAGATGCAAGTCTCTTGAATAGATCAGGTGTCAAAATATGCCAAAAACATTATATTAGCAGCTTTAATCCCTGTTAATATTTTATAGAGTGGAAAATATTTTTGATGCTTCTATCAGAAGCTTTCTTGAATCTTGACCTAATTTGTTGGAATGGTTTAAGAATTTAAAAGTTGCTGTTTCTGTCTCTGGCTAGTTTAATTCATCATTTAGCTCTCTCCAAGACTAAAGACATATAGCAAAAATAGCTCTTACATATCAACATTTAAATGAAAACAGCCTCTATATCATGCAGAGTGGAGTATTTGCTAATCAAATGTTCGCTGTGGCAATACTTATAGAACTGTAGCAGAGAACATCTGACCAAGTGTTAATGCTTTGCAGGAAAAGAAATGATGTTATTTGCTTTAGATATAAAGTCATTTCTTTTTAAAAATTAGCCTATTTAATGCATGGGAGATTGCCATATTCCTTCATTTAATGTTGCATTCTCTATAATGATTTCTGATTACCAAAATGCATAGTACAAATGCTAATCAGGACCCTTTTCACAACGAGTGCGGATGCTGAGTGCCTCCTACGAGTTTAATCACAGTGTGTGATTCACACAGTAATGGGTCATAATTGCCCCCCACCAAGCTGTCTTGAGGGTCCCGCTTCATTTTATTACCAGTGGACCTTATCAACCACTGAAATCTACTGCAGTTGCCTTGAAGGTTGCAACCAATCTCTACATGCATAATTATTCCCAAATAAGGATGCCCAAGAAGGGTGAAGGATTGTATTTGTTCTCTCCCCAGTTTTATAATAGATTAAAAAACGAATAGCAGTATTTATATAATTTTCTATTACCTTTCATTTTTTCTTACCTGGAGAGACAGTCTGATTGCCATCCAGGTAATTAAATTAAATCTAGTTGGTAGCTTATGTACAGATGCATTAGGAAGTTTTTTTTTTTTTTTTATTCTTGCTAGCTTCAGACATCTTAGGGTTCATTTTCTCTTTAGTACCTAGGGAGCTAGACCTATAAATCACTATCACTTTAGAGAATAGCAGCCCCCATAATTTCTTCTTCTAAATGAAACTTGGAAGATTCCCAACTTTGTAATTCACTTTTATAAATTGTTAGGAGCGAACTCGCCAGCTGTATGGCCTGGGGGACTGTGGTGTCCACTTGACAGACTGGTTTGTGCAGAGTCGGTGGCTGTCTAGGTTAGTAGTATTTCAGTGTTTCCTTCCTCTTTAAATAACAATTTCTCATCTACACACACGCACACACACCAGTTTGTTGATGCCTCAGGTTACTTTAACAAGCACAAGCTATTTGTGTTCCGTAATTAGAGAAATCAGGCCATAAATATTTATTAAGCACCTACTATGTGCCAGTCATTGTCTAAGGTACTGGGGAAAGAGCAAAGAGCAGGAAAAATTATTTGGGGGTGTAATTATGGAGTGTAAAGGTATTTTGGAATAGAGAAGGTGGTTGCACCATATCGTAAATGTACTAATTTACAATTCAGTAAATTGTTTTGAATTGCTCACTTTTAAAGTTAATGATTACTTTTATGTTATGTAAATTTCACTTCAATGATAAAGAAAGAGAGATCCCTGCTCTCTAGGATCTTATAAGCTAGTAAGGGTAGAGAAAACACACAGAAATAACACAGTAGCTTAAATTCACAATAATGTATAAATGACAGCAAGATTTGATGGGGGTAGGGGGGCACAGGACTACAAAATTTGGAATGAATAAATTATGGAAAGATAGAAAGAATACATGTTCAGGAGAAGGTGATTCAAAAGGAACTGCCTACTTAAGAATTTTACCTCAGACTCACTCTGCTTTTTCTTCTTTATAATTGGGCAATAGCAGAATTTTAGGTAGGCTTCAGGATTCTGATTTTTTTCATAAAAAAATGTTTTAATTGTCAAGAGTATTGCTGGTAGTTCCTCAAAAAGTTAAACATAGAATTATCATATGACCCAGCAAATCCACAACTAGGTGTCTCTCTAAAGAATTGAACCAGGCACTCAAATACATGTTCATGTGTGTTCGTAGCAGTTTTCTTCACAAGAGCCAAAAGGAAGAAATAGCCCCAGACGTCCATCAGTGGATGAACAGATAACTAGAATTGTGGTATATCCCCACAGTAGAATTTTATTCAGCTATGAAAAGGAATACAGATACATAATATAACACACTAAGTAAACACACACTCAGAACATGCTAAGAAACCAGAAGCAAAACATCACATATTATATGTTTTCATTTATGAAATACCTATAATAGTTAAATCTATAGAGACAGAAAACATATTGCTCATTGCCAGAGGCTGGGGGTTGAAGGAAGAGGAATGGGGAGTAACTGTGTAGTTGGTATAAGTTTCCTTTTGGAGTGAAAAATTATTTTGAAACTAGAGAAGGTGATTGCACAGCATCATAAATGTACTTATTTATAATTCAGTAAATTGTTTTGAATTGTTCACTTTTTAAAGTTAACGAATAATTTTATGTTATGTAAACTTAGCCTCGATAACAAAAAAAGTATTGAATATGTCATAGGATAAAATAACCATGGTAATATGGAATGCTGTGTGGTACCCTCATTTATTTACTGATTCATTCATTTATTTAACACATATTCATTTTTTGTGTACCACTTGCCAAGCACTGTACTATGTGTCATCATCAAGGTAGATTTAGCTGGTGTCTTCTTAGCACACTGTCTAGGTGAGATATAGACAAATCCAAGTATTTTATATGGGCAATAGAGGCTTTCCTTCTTGGGATGCCCACTTTACACTTTACAAGTTAACCCTAAGTTTTATAGTTAAAAATAGCATTTTTTTTTCTCTTTAGTGCAAATGTGCAACAGATGTTTCTTCAGGCACCAATTTTCAAAATTGGATGCCTCAGTCACTTCTTAAAATTCAGCACTGACTGAACCCACCATGTTAGTAAACAAAATGGATATTTGGGTCACTAAGGGTGTGTCTACATAGCACAAATATTTGCAGATACAAATTCCAACCCCTGTTCTATCAAAACCTATCAAACTGCATTTTTTTCTAAATACTTTCCACAGAGAACTCCCTCAGCAAGTTCTATAGTCAAGATAGAGCAAAACTCCATGTAATATTCCAATACTCTGTATTGCAGAGCCCCAGTGTAAACTGGCATTCCACACCCTCTGAAGAGCTGAAATATATTTATTTTACCTTATTTAAGCCAAGACTTCTTAAAGTTACTTAGCCATAGGATTTCTTTTTTTGTTTGTTTTTGTGCAAAACACCTATAATTGTCTGAAAGAACTAGTATTATGTGGGTCACATACTGTGAAATGTAGGTCTGGTCCTCTCAAGCTCTACCGTGAGTTAGCCCTGCCGTTATGGCCAAATAATTGACTTAGCAGTGCTCACAGAGCAGGCTAATGCTCCCATCCACTGAGTTGGCTTCCTTGTTCTACACTGCACTTACCACTGCTGAGAGTATATTACTTATTATTTTGTGTAATCACTGTCACTTTCTCTAAAGCATAAACACGACGAATGTAGGGGCTTCCTATTTTTTGTCCGCTGCTATTTTTCAAGTTTCTAGAACAAAGCCTGGCATCTGATAGGTGATAAATATATTTTTTGTTGAATGAATGAATGGAGCAGGTGCTAAAAAATACATGTTGATTTATTGGTTTAATTTTTAATACATGAATATTATGAATATTATGTTCTTGTTCTGCTAAGAGGAGATTTGAGCAGATACGTAGTGTAATCAGAATGGTCTAATAGGATTCCAAAAAGAGCAATTTCACTCACCATTTGGTCTATAATTTCCTCTTCCTGATACTAAGATTGTGATAGATAATATTATTAATATTAGTAAAAGTAACAAAAGAATGTGAACTGCCAAGAACATCTTGGACAGTAAATGAAACAGGATTAGATTTATTATCTGTCCATTAACTCTATTTTGCTTTATGACTGAAGAGTTGGAGAGAGCCTGGGTAAACTGATATTTTCTCCAATGTGACAGAGTGAAAGCAACCATGACTAAGCACTAGATGACCCAAATCCAGGTCCAACTCTGCCATTTGCAGCTGGGTAAATCATCACGTAACTCATTTTTCTGGGCTTCTCTTTTGTCATTTGTAAAATAACAGGACTAGACTAGCATGTCGTTCAGGTACCTTCTGTATTCAGCGTTCCAGGATTCCCACAGTTCTGGATCAATTACTTCTGTCCTTTATAAATCAACCTAACTGCTTACTTTTATCACACTGTTTTGAATTCCTTCTCTGTGGCTACGTTTGTGGTCTCTTAGGAACTGACTTCAATAGGCCATTATCTGGGTTCACTGGGTCCTTGTTGTTATTCTGAGGTCAGCTTCTGCCCACTCATTTGCCATCCATCATCAGTCTCCAGACCTCCCAAACAAAACCTTTTGAACAAATCATCACTTTCAAGGGTTAGGCTGAGGGTCAAACAACCCTAAAAGCACATTTCCCACCAATTGGCACTTGGTACACAGACTCTCATCACTCAGAGTTCCAAATCAACTGAGTCCTGGGGGACCCACTTGGGAAACCAGTCACATTGTCAGGTCTGTCGTTCCATCCCTGCCCAGTCAGTTTAGGGAGAGGATCTGTGTGGCGCATATGATTAAAGCAGGCCTCTTTCTCTTCCCTTTCCTTGGGGGCCAGGTCGGTCTTGTCTCCCCGCAGGAAACTCAGTCCTGCCCTGTTTTGCTCAAAGATCCCCAGGATTCCAAACCAGGGGTCTCGAGCCTCTCTTTTCTTTTTCCATTTTTCTCTGCTGGGGATCTTCCAAGGCCAGATCCACTGAGGGCATTCAACTTCAGGCTTGAGCACTTTTTGGAAAAGCATCCAAGTGGGAGGAGAGGCAGACAGCAAGGAGGGGGGAAGCTGTGTGAATGGATATTTTGTACCCACATTATCTTTGTTGTCTCTCAACTGAAAAGGCCCTTGAGACAAAATGACTTCTTTCAGTGGCTTATGTGAAGGAAGCTTCCTGCACTCAGTTGTCAGTGCTAATGTTAAATCAAATGTTAATGCAGAATCAGTATGTTAAAATAAGAACTCTTCTAAATGTATGGGAGGGAAGACCATGATGCCGTAAAAACCCCTTTAAAATAGTGTCTTCTTGTTAAATACCAAAAATTAGCACTATTTTGCTGGTTCTAAACATCGAGCCTGAAGCCAAAAATTTTTTAGACCCCCTACAATGGATTTTTCAGAGTTCTTAAAAACATTATTAAAAAACTTCCATATATTCTAAAATAATTAAACACAAGTTCTTAGAGATTTCTTGCCAAGGTCATTTGGAGATTATTCCCTGAGCTACTTTGTTTGAAATAAAAAAAAAAAAAATTGTAATGTGAATTGTAATTACTTAGAACATTGTAGAATAAAGCTACAGTAAATTCCTTCACAGTTGAACTAAACTGTTTAACACATGGAATGTCTAATTGACAATTCTGTACCAAAGTGTAAATTTGTCAAGGAAGGATACACAACAAGTTTTTTTTAACATCTCAGTGAGTGCTGTTGTGATTTGGATCTATTACTTCTGAATATTGCATGAAGCTGACAAGCACTTGTCATTTAAAGACCACATGGAGGCATTTAGTGTTCCATTTAGACATAATAACACATTATGCAAATAAGCTTGCAAAGGAAAGCTGGAGGCTGACATGAAATAAACTGTCAAACACAAGTTGCTAATAAATGAACATTTCTTTATAGATTGTCTTAATTTGGGGAGTTGAAAGATACATTTGGCTGCGGTGAATCAGGGACCTTAATATAGTGGTACTTAGCTGAGGAAGTAATGTTTGACTTTACAGCAATATTCCTTCCCTCCAATTATGACAAGAGGTTTTAGTTTAAAGTCCCAAAACTTAAATCTGACCAAAAAAAAAGACATTTATAAGTAAATTGCGTTTCCACATTTTCATGGTATAGCGATACCTTAGCTTGATTTAGTCTCATGTGATTATTTGCTTCTCAATTTTGTGCTGTCTCTAATAGGTCTGAGGCTTTCAGTGTGGTCCACAGAGCAGGTTATTGGAATTCAGAAGAGTTTTGACACTTGTGATTTTTGACTAGACAGGGTTTCTCAAAGAATACATCAAGATCTCCTGGAAGCCATCTTAAATATGGGTATTCTGGGAAGTCTCACTAAAAATGTGTATTCCTGGTGATGGGTATTAAAGAGCGCACGTACTGAAGGGAGCACTGGGTGTTATACGCAAACAATGAATCGTGGAACACTACATCAAAAACTAATGATGTAATGTATGGAGATTAACAAAACATAATAAAATAAAATAAAAAAGTTAAAAAAATGCATATTCCTGGGTCCCAACCAAGACTGACCTAATCAGAATTCCAGAGAGCGGGGCCTATGAATTTGCATTCTAAAAAAGCAGCACAGTCATTCAATAGATGTTGAGACTCTCTGGACTAGACTGTCCCTGAAGGTCCATGACAAGCACAATTTCAAGACTGCCAGAGCTCGAATTTGTACTGCAAATCAAGTGTGACATGCAGTTGGGGATGGAGTTGTTCACAGTGAGCCTGGCTCAAGATGCAGCATCTGCAGTTCAGTGAAGCTTTGTTCTCCGTTTGGCCTCGTGTATCCGTAGCTCCCAGAAAGCAGTACAAGAGCTACAACAAGACTGAACTCTTTTTCTGGGGTAACGGCCCGTCAGGGCAGACCTGGTCGGGGATGGAGTGCGATAACTGCAGGGCTCTGCCAGCAAAAGAAGTTCTACACCTAGGACACACTGGTGAAGTGGCCCAGCTTCCTCTCACCATCTGGAGTCTCTGCTCAGAGAAACCTTGAGGACTTTTGGTCATTTGTTTTCAGAGAACAAGGAAATGATAGTAAAAGTTTCTTCAATAGCCCTCAGACCTCTTCTAGAACCCATAAACCATCAGAACCAAGAACACATTTTTTGTTCCCTGGCTCTGCCATGCTGTTGGCTATTTGAGCAGTGAGGTCAGACTTTAATGCATTCATATCTGCATCCTTTGCCTGGACTTTTGAATTAGTCCCAATTTCTGTCCCTTGTTCAGATGCCTGCAAAAAATGCTCCCTTTGCAGGCAGCATCTCATTTGGTGCCATCCTAATCTGTTTCTTACTCTGAAGCACACTCGTTGCTGCTTCCAATTCCAATCTCTTCTCTGCTTTAGTGTTCCAACATCCATACTGACAAACTCTCCCCCTGATCCGACTTTAGTCAGGCTCCTCAGAGCCCTCTTTTCCAGCAGGCCTCAATCTTGACCCTGTCCTTGCTGGGCCTGCACAGCCCAGTTGTAACAAGAATGCTGCTAAGTCAGTTTAGTGAGAATCCGCCACCCTGGATGATATCTGATCAAATTTCTCACCCCCCACAATCTGAGCACCCTGACATGCTTTCAGCAAGAATCCTGCTAAGTCTGTTAATAACAGTCTCCTCTACCCTTGATGTCTTATCTTAGTAATTTCCTGGCCACTGACCCCCTCATTCTCTTTGTTCACCCCCCAGCTGCCTTAGCTGTACTTGGAGTGGAGTGGAGTCCCGTCCCCTCTTGTGAAAGCCTTCACACCTGTTGCAATAGTACTGAGGAGAGACTTCCCTAGCGTTTTTACAAGTGTCAGAATAATTTTCTCTTTAACACTATATGCATATAGGAACCACATTCCCGCACACAGAGAAGGTTAAGAAACATTTAACCCAACCCTTTTGTTTTACAAACAATAAAAATGGTGCCCAAAAAGCTAAGTGAGTTATTTAAAGATATTTTCTTCTTGTTGCAATGTAAGCCAATTCCTTTTAGTCCTACAGTGAATCAAATCAGAAAAGCTGCTAACTTTCCCCGGTCCACATACTGTACTTTAAAGCCATGAATGTTCTGGTTATCCGGTTTTCCCTGTTTAAAAGGTTGGAGAAAAAACAACCATTTATCAAACTTAAGAAGCTCAAACTATATAGTTAGGGAGAATTTCTAAAGAAGGTTTATATAGCTTCAATATATAAAAGAGTATCCTGAAGCCAGAATTCTTCCATTAAAAAAAAAAAAAATCTCTCAACTCCTTCCCTTTTGATTGTATTGTTCTTTAGAGGAAGTTACCCAATAAAAGGCCTGAAGAGTAAACACATGGCAAGCAATTGTGATCACTCTTCCTTGCCCTGGCCAAAAGCTTATTAGATCACATTGATTTACCCGCTCTTTCCTTGCAGGAATAGCCTAATTAAATGCTTAGTACTGCCTTTGAAGATGAGTTCAGCTCAATAGTTATCTTGGGTTCTAATTTTCAAAGCCCTCCCTTCTATGATTATATTTTGGGTAATGAGAATTAAATGTTGTTGTCTTAAATTGACACCCTTCCTATTCTTTAACATATTAGTTCCTGGAGCAAAAATGTTGGAAGTCCAAGTTTAAATTGGGTCCAATCACAGAATATTTTTACCTTGAGTACAAAGATTATTCTCTTGTTTACTGGCAAGAAAATGACAATTCTAAAGTTCCTTTTCTTCAAAAAGTTATTTGGAGAAAATTTCAAAGTCATCCTCTTTTAAGCTTTGGAGTGGGTATTTCTTGCATTCAGGGTGTTATCTCCTTTTTTGAGTAATGGAGTCTCTTTTTGAGAAAGAGAGAGAGAGCGCGTGTGCATAAGAGTGAGGGGCAGAGGAAGAGAGAGAGAAAATTCCAAGCAGGTTCCATGCCCACTGTGGAGCCCGAGGGGGGCGCTCAATCTCATAACCCTGAGATCATGACCTGAGCTGAAATCAGGAGTCTGACGCTCAACCGACTGAGCCACCCAGGCACCCCAGGAGTCTTTTCTTAATGGGCATTTTGTCTTTTTAAAAGGAAAAGACAAAATTGAGGACTTTTCAGTTTTGTTGTAAAGCCACGAGATCTAACTCCTCGGCATAACTTGGGCAGAGTAAAAGCTTTTAGGGTGGCTGTTAGGAAAAGGTAGGACGTATGGGTTTGGAGTAGCTGTGACTTTTTCTCCTTTTTCCCTTCCTTTTCAGGAATAACTGGACTCATTTCTGTGGTAGTAAAGGCAAATTTAAGTGGCACAATCTATCTTCAATCTAAGATAGTCTAAAATTTCATTTTTTTGCATTTAGTTTATCCCAGAGTGACTACGTGAACACTATTTTAAAAGTAGACTAAACATCCCAAATACGTACCTACTCATGGCTAAAAAAAGAAAAACAAAGTCTTGGTGAGGTTGGTTCACGATTGCTCCTTGTTTTAAATTGCCCAATTGAGAGGTCTTTGTTAGAAATATTCTTCTATACTTAATTACTTTCACAACTGATTATTTAACAGTTGATTATTTTTTAATCTACTAGGAGGTGAGTGTGAGAAACATAAATGCATTTGTGCAACTGAAAAACAAAAAAGAAGTTTTACTGTCTCCCTTTGTTTGGTTCCTGTGAAATTAAGGGTATCATCAACACTCCAGGGCATTTGAAAACAAATTTCCTTTTTGGACGCTTTGATGGCTAGCAAATAGGCTGCGGATTTACCATGCTTCATAGAGCTGAAGGAGCCTCACAACGGCCCATCTTGCTAGACATTCACACATGGTGTAATGTGGCCTCCACTTTCAGTTCAAAGCAAGCATTGTCTCCTGGGTTTTCACTTAGCTTCTATTGCTGCTTCTCATTTATTTTGCGATAACAGTTCACTTCAAACTAGATAATCTTCTGATCAGGAAAAAAAAACCCAAAACTCGTTCTTTTCCTTCATAAAATAACCTTTTCTTTGAAGACACAGTTCAGTAAATCCAATAAATTCTGAGGCAGCCTGACTTTTCATTGGCGGAGTAGTGAGATAAGATATGAAAAACAAAGTCTTTTAAAGATGCTTTTGGTGCAAGACTTTCTTTTGCTGAGTTTAGAAAGCCCACTCTATACATAAAATGATTTGATAATATTAGCCCCCAAGTATTAGAGTTGTATCTGTGCAGTTTCAGCTTTTGAGCTTTGCAGGTGAACCAGCTGAAGAGAAAGCAAGACAAGCTAACGTATGTAGTTGATTTGTTATTGACAGGCTAAAGGGAGTTCAAACATGAATTCGAAATGCTATTGATTAAACAGCGGATCCAGAGAAATTCAACTCAGAAACTGAAAAAATAGCGAGATGGACTTGAAAAGTACAACATAAAGCCCTGTTTTAGAAGATGACTCAAGCCGTCCTGGGGCCAGCAAGTGAGCTCCGTTGGTGGCGGTTTGGGGACCTCATGCACTGGTACTGTCATTGAGCCCATGATTTCTTTCTCAGGTTAGTGAATAAAGTCAATTAAAAACAATCCTAGGTCTGATTAGGAAAAACAAAATCCACACCAAAAACAACTGTGGGCTTTCTCCATCGGAAGCCTGAAAATGAAGTTTGTTAAAAAAGTTGTTTTGAAATTCACAACTTTTGGATTCTGCCCAAAGTCTCCTGCAAATGTGAATGTGCAAGTATATATTGGTAATATGTATGCAAAATTCTGGGCAACATATTTTGAGATTCATTGCAAGTCCCCAAACATGCCTGATAAATGATCTAACCACACACAACTAGAATTATAATTAAAATTTAAGTTTAAATTTATACGAATGCTTTGTGGACTCCTGGCTGATAAAAATAAAAATACCAGTGAATATTCAGTTGGAAGTTTCAGTTTATGGAATTCAGTTCGTTCAGCATGGTAGGATTCCTATAAGAGTCCTGTGACATAGATAGGGCAGGTTATATAATCTCCACTGTGAAGGGAGGGTAAGTAATAGCTAAGATTTATTGAGGGTCAACTATAAGCCATACATTGTTTGACCATTTGCATGTATTAACTCATTTATTCCTCTCCACAGCCCTAAGAAATAGATGCTATTATTGGGCCATTTTGCAGATGAAGAAATGAATACACGGAAAAGCTGAGGAATTTACCCAAGGTTGCATAGCCAGAAGTGGTGGAGCTGGGATTCAAGCTGAGGAAGAATTACTACCCCATTTTGCAGCTGAGAACCTGGAGGCTTTGAAAGGCTAAGAACCTTACCTAAGGTGAAAAGCCTGGTAAATGATGGTGCAGAAGTTCACACGAGACCTAACTCTAAATTCTTAGCTTTTCACCATTTTATTACAATGTTTCTTTTAACCTAACCGTGATTTGATGTTAGGATATTTAAGCTGCTGTGTTGCTTAATTCTGGCCACTGTACACAAAAGGTATATTGGCTTCTTTCTCCTACCACATGAATTTTAGTGTCTATTTCTAGTTTGTAGTTTTAATAATATGCAGATGGATGGCTTTTACTTGGGATATTGAAGAAAGGTTGAGGGTGGTATAGGTATGGTTAGAGGAGAAGATGCAAAGTATATAGAAATGAACCAGGATCACTGGGAAACCATTTTCAAAAGACATCAGCTGAAGTGTCTAAACAAATGTACCATACCAGGTTGGGTTGGAGTGGGGGGCTTTCAGAAGAAAGGAGCCCAGGCCTGTGCAGTTTCAGGAAGCTTCCACAGCTGCACCTGATACTGTCTCTAGTTTGGTTGAAAGCTGCCAGAGAGAGGTTCCTTCTCTACACCCTCAACAAGCGGTCTCTTGTCCTTGAAAAAACATCTGTGTTGTAGATAGGACCTGACAATTACAAAGTACAATGTTAGAACGGTTTTTCTCCACCTAGATAATGTACTTTATCTTTAATTTGTGGGCAGCTATCATTTTCATGCTATCTGTGGCCATTTAAAATCTGTAGGATTTTTTTTCCCCCTTACTGTGACCAAGGTAAAAATAGGTCCTTCCCCTTTAGGATTCTCTGTATTAAATGTATCTAGTTTGTGTTCATTATTCCTGTGTGTTGAATTCTTTTTCAATGTGGATTTTGTAATCCAGTATATTAGCTGTCTATTCCTCCCAGATTTGTATCGTATGTCAATTTGAAAAGTAGATCTTAATAAAGCTGATGATGAAAGAAAGAAAGAGATAGAAGGAAAGAGGGAGGAATTGGGGGAGGGAGGGAGGAAAGGAAAGGAAAGGGAACCTGGTAGGGCTAAATGCGAAAATTTGTGAATGAGGCCTCTCTCTGGGAGAATACTAACTAATCAAATCTATCCATATTCTTTGAATGTGGCTGATTAATCAACTACTAAGATTTCTGACAATCTTATTACTTAATAATGTTTAAGTACGCATGTTTTGAGTCAGACAAGCATAGGTTCACATCCTGGCCCTGCTGTTTTGGCTATGGACAAATAATATAACATTTTTAAAACTTGGTTTCCTTCGCTGAAAAATGGGGATAATAATACTAATCTTGTAAAGCTCGAGATTTTATATATGCGCTCGTGTGCACATATGTATACATGATATATATATACAATCTCCCCCAGAAGAGTACCTACCAAACAGTAATTATTCAACAAATGATAGCTATTATTATTAATATTGTTATCCATGAGGATATTGTGAGAGAATTTGATTAATCTGTGTCTTTCTGTATCAGAATAATACTTGATCAAAACAAGTAATGAAGTATATTTGGCTTGGCTTACTTTGTGGATCACTGATGCTGTATTTACATTTATGTCTCTTATTCTTGGAAGAATCTAGTAAACAGTTTTACTCTACTCATGTTTTCAGCTTGTAAAACCTTTGACTGATGTTTTCGTGTTTCTGTACACAATGGAATAAAACCTTGCTTTTCTAAGTCCACAGTTTGGTATGCCACAGTACTGACTGCCATCGCGGAGGACCCAGAACTAAATAAATAGTTGAGGAGGTAAGCTTTTACTCATGCCTTTATTTGTGGAAAGTCAACCTGGCTTTAGTTTTCTTTAGCGGTCGTTTACTTTTCTTTTCTTTTTTTTTTTTTTTAAAGATTTTATTTATTTATTTGAGAGAGAGAGAGAGAATGAGAGATAGAGAGCACGAGAGGGAAGAGGGTCAGAGGAAGAAGCAGACTCCCTCCTGAGCAGGGAGCCCGATGTGGGACTCGATCCCGGGACTCCAGGATCATGACCTGAGCCTAAGGCAGTCGCTTAACCAACTGAGCCACCCAGGCACCCTAGCAGTCGTTTTCTAAAAGTTCTCAAAAACTTGTCTCCCCATCAAGCTAAGTGAAATGAGCCAAAAAGATGTCAATGCTGGTAAAAAGTCAAAAGAAAGAAATGGAAAAATTTTGTGGAGGGCAAGAAAGTGAATTATGAGATAGAATTGGTATTTTTTATTTAATAGCTAATTTTGCACCATGCCATGCTTTGTTGTGGATGAGAAGTTAAAGAGATATTGAAGATTTAGATTAAATAAGATCTTATTGCCTTTGACTAGAACGTAGACATACTGGAGAATGTTCTTGTGATCCCCAGGGGAAGTTTGAATGGGTTTCTGAGTGTGCCAAGAGATAACTTTTTGGATATAAGTTTGTAAGCAGGACTCACCCAACATCTTTGTTTCTCTTTTTGTAGTTTCTAAAATAACATTAGCTCTAAGATACTTCATAAACTCAAGAAAATATATCGTAGTTTATTACGTGCATTTTGTGTAACATTTTCCTGTCACCTTAGACTTCAGGAATAAGCTTCAGTAATTTTAAACCTCAGTGCAGTGCCATAGAAAACCACTGTCATTATTAACTTTCAAATCAATGAAGAGAGTAGAAGAATGTTTTAACAAAAGAGCTAATGGCTGTTTTCTCTAACCTATGGCTGGAATAATTAAATAGCATGGTCTTTTTATGTGACATTGAAAGGGAAACGGAGTCTGACATTTTTATATCTGACTTTTGTAGAGAATGTCTTTGGCAAAGGTGCAATAGGTTTCTATTTTATTCTTCTCTTCTTAAATAGATGTTCTTCATTTCAGGAATGATATGACTCGTATTATTGAACATTTATTTAGCACTGGCAATAGACTCAGCTCTGCATTGAATATCATTAAGTAGGAATAATCCCTTCCCAGTGGGCAAGGTATAAAAATAAGGTAAACAAAACCCCTATATTAAGAGATAACTACCCATGACATGAGGCAAAGGTAGAACGCTACACAAGCACTCCACTCTTTCAGAAAGCATTTTAATACACCGAAATTGATATGAGAGTGCCCATACCTTGGTGCTGTCATCTGGAATGCTGGTAACCATTCCCCCCCCACCCCCCCACCCAAGCTCAGTTAAAAAGCACAGCTGAATTGAGCACAGAGAGAAACCCATGGATCTGTGAATGTTACTGTGCCTTCAACGAAGTTTATCTCAGCACAATGATGATTTAAAAGCAGTTGTGATTTTCCTAACATTGCTACAGTTTTCGACCACCCAGCTATTTTGCTCCTTTGTGATTTTGAATGAATTATTGATAAGGAATACTTCAAAGGTGTAAAAAAAAATTCTTTTACACTTAACATTTATAAAACAATGATGTTGATGGAGGGAAAGAGAAAAACCCCTGTCAATATTTTTCTGAGACTAAACAATAACAAAGTGCCTTCAGGATTCATTTTAATGAGAAATACTAGGTGGCTCCGTGGAAGTCTCGAGACAGGCAGTGCACACTAGGAAATTAATTATCGCTTGGCAGCCAGGCAAATGTATGCGGCTTACGGTGGCACTGTAGAAAATAAATATTCTTTTAATCAGTGATGCTGGCTTATTTTCTCAAAGGTAACATCAAACTCTAAATGCAGAAGTCACATATATTTAGGAAAGGATTTCAAAACAAAGGGCTGGCTTGGCTTTTCTGACTACTATTTTCAGGTTAGTGTTTGCATAAGGCTTCCTTCACTCACGTAAGGTACAACTGATCCCCTAGTCTTGTCCACGCTCAGAGAACAGGACTATCATTACTGACAGCATTTTATCTAAGCCTGACTCTGATCTGTGCTGGAGGAGACATTGACTTTCATGATGGTTTTATGGATGGATGATTCAGGTGGTTCTCCAGATAGCTCTGCTGGGTTCCTGGGCCATGTTTGCAAGTCAAAGCTGCGTCTCCTCCCCTAGGTGGAATTTCTCAGCTCAAGGATTCACTTCTTAGTTGCCTCCAGCTCCCACAGCTGGCACCTGACGGGGGCAGCGCTAGTAATGCAGCCCGAGCCTTCAAAGCAGCAGGTGATAAGAGGCGCTGGGATTTTAACAGCATAATGAATTAATTCACAAACTCACTGAGCACAAATGATAACTTTGGTGCAATTTCCAGTTACAATTAGGAGGGGATTGCATTGTTTTACAGGATAAAGGTATTAGTTCTGATTCTTGTAATGTAATGTGTAGCATACTGGTATCTTTGAGGAAAAGCCAGGCTCTGGATGTGTGAATTTGCCCGTGACCAGCTCCTGAAATGGATGCAAATTTAAATGAGTGATTTCCATGATAGTGAAGCATGCTGTAGCGTAGCCTCTGTAACCAGATCCTTAAGAGAGGCTGGCAGGGCCTCAGAATTTCCTTTTGCCTGAACTTTTACCCAAAAGCAGCATAACCAACCCTTCTCCAAATTTATGCCAAACTTTTATTCTATTTTGAGTTCATTCAGGCTGAGCACGCAATCTTCATTTTGTACTTGAACCTCGTAACCATTTCAGTGACTACCTTCAAAATCAACAGATTCAAGACAATTTCTAATTCCTAAGTTCATTATGGAGAGGGAATCATTCATATCTTTCCTATTGTTTCTGGTGTTTCCCTCCAAAACTGTTTCATGTAGAAGAAATTCAATTTTAAATCTCAGAGACAATGCCCAAGGGAACAAGTTCCCCCTTTTTCAGGGTTTGATTGGCATCATCAACAGTATTTTCAAAAAGGAAATTGTGAGTTTATATGTTAATAAATGAGTATGTATGCTAATGTCTATCTTAGAATTATTTTCTATCATTTTTTTCTTTTTCAGAGTGTTGAGCTACTAAAGGTAATCAATCTATTGTGTTACCTGTAGAATGCTCAGAGTAAATACTAGGTATACAGGGTAATTAAAAAGTATCATTTGGTGATAATAGAGGTGATAGATATAATGATAAAATACTCTTTCTCTCAGATGACTGACTTACACTGAAATGATATATTCATTCAATACAATGAATATTCAATGTGATTCAATAAATATTCATTGGACACCTGTGCTAGGCCCTAGGGATATTAAGATGAGAAAGATTCAGTATTGGTTACTTACCATGGTAGATTGTATTGCTGTTCTCAAATATTCACTCCCCTTCCTAGAATAAGAGGATTGTGTGTGTCCCTTGCAGTGTGTCCTGAGGGAGGGGAGTATACTTCTCTATCCCTCGGGTGTGTGACTGACTTTAGCCAATGGCATATGAATGGGCATGATGCATGCTACATCTGAGCAGAACATTTAAGAAGCATCCGGTGTTTCCATCAGCACTCTTGCTCTTTTCCCTCTGCTGTGAAGATGGCATGTCTCAACAAAAAGCTGCTTCTAACTCAAAACAGAGCCCTAACCCTAAACTGAGTCCTGTAATGAGAAGATTGAACAAAGCCCCAGCAGATGACCTGCAGCGGCCAACGTGTGCCAACTCGTTTGTTGCTGTAAGTCGCTGAGATTTTGGAAGTTGTTTATTCACCACAGTGAAGCCAGCTAAAACACTTTGTGTGGAGTTCGACTACAGTATGTTAATCTAAGACATTAAAAGTTCTGACAGTCTGCTTAGAAATTTCTGACCAAAAAAAGAGACTAGTTCTAGTCCAAGAATCCTACAAACTAAAGTTATGTAACAGTCTTGAGATGGACTGTGAGCAGATTACAACTGGGTTATTCTGGCCAAATCTGGATACTGGTAAATTTTAGGGAATTAATCATATGTCTATCTTCATCGAATTTAGGTCACCAAAAGAAAGAACTCTGCCATAATGCAATTGTCTTAGATATACTGACCTGGTCCAAGTCAACTGGTAGCTCAAGGTCAAAGCTTCCATGTTTTGTTTATCCAGTGGGGTGAGAATGAAGGTTTCCTTCAGGGCAGTTCACATGGCTGGGTTGCCCATGCTTAACACGCTATTGCCTGTCAGTATATGTTAGATTTCAACAAACGTTTGTCACTGTCTTGGGGTCCAGGTTAACATGGGTAGAAAGGATTCTTATATAAACTAAAGTATGAGAAAGTGTGTGTGTTATAATGTGTGTGTCTGTGTTTGTGTGTTTGTGTGTATAAGAGAGAAGGAGGGAGGGAGGGAAGCTAAGGGTTTAATGCAATTCACACTGTCTTGTATTTTTTAAGACCTCTACTATGCATCTGCACACACCAAATACCAAGTGAAAAACTCTATCATATTAAGGAGAAAAAAGGCAAAAATCCAAGTTCAGGGAGCCTGGGTGGCTTAGTCGGTTAAGTGTCTGACTCCGGATTTCGGCTCGGACCATGAACTCAAGGTTGTGAGCCCATGTCAGGCTCTGTGCTGGGCATGGAGCCTGCTTAAGATTCTCTCTCTCCTTCTCCTTCTGACCCTCCCCCCTCCAAAAAATAAAATAAAAATAATTAAAAACCAAGATCATTTAACATATTTATTTCTGTTGATTCAGTCCAGGATATATTTGCCTATACATCCTTTGCCAGTTGCCTTTCCTTAGACTTTGGTACCAGGATACATGATGTGGTTGGCATTACTAGTGCTCCCCAATGTTTGGTTTCCCTCTCCTCCCTTAGTACAGGGCACATTCCATTCCCTACTCCCCTGGCAGCTGGGTAGGTCATATGACTGGTCCTAGCCATTGGATTTCAGCGGAAGTCCTGTATGTCACTCCTAGGCTGAGGCCCAGCTCCCCAGCTTTGTCTTCTTGCCACAGATACTCTAGAAGACACCTGCTCAGATCATACTGCTACCTCATAGCATCTGAGTGGATCCTTGACTCACTGCTTGCATGTGCAAGGGAATTTTTGTGATCAAGAGATAAGTTTATATGTATCATTTGTTACTAATACACAGTCTAGGCCAACATATAGTTTGTGAACTTCTCATTTTTTGCCTCGGAACTAGAATTCTTTTATTTTTCAAAGTCTGTCCTTCTTTTCTACCTCCCTTCCCTCTTCCCTTTTTCCTTCTTTTCATTCCAAAAGTATTTATGGAACATGAACCATATGCCAGGATCTGTACCAGAATTACAATGAAAAACAGTAGAGACATAGATCCTGCCTCATGGATTTATAGGGTGGTGAGGATAACTCCATTTTTTTAAAAATTCCTTTATCCTGTACCAGGCACTCTACCAAACTATCTCATTTAATCCTTATAACAACACAAAAAGCTAGGTCCTATTGTTATCCCTAATTTATTGATAAAGAAAACGACCATGAGCGAAGTACATTACATGGCCCAAATCATACAGGTAGGAAAGGGCAGGGCTGGGCTCCAACCTTGAGCTGTCTGTTGCTGAAGCTCTGGTGTTTAAACACTAGACTACTGCAAGGGGTAACTGCTTCTCTGGACAGTTTGAAGCAGACTTATTATTATTAATACATAGATCTGTCGAAAGTAGACATTTCTCCCCACTCTAGGCAAGAGTCTGGGCTTTGATGTTTTGATCATAATGAAAAAGGCCTCCAGAGACTGAGATGAGTCAGTTTTTTCTCCCCCTGACTTGCTGTCTGAAACAATGTCAGGACTGATTCCGATATATAGCCCTCTGCTTTCATCCCTCGGCGGAAGGTGGCATTCTTCATCTGTGTGGACCGCCCCGGGACCCACGCTCATGGGCTGTCTGCGCATGTGCGGGGACACCGCGGGGGGGAGGGGGCTCCTCTGACAGTCTGGCGTATCTGCGCATGTGTGGGGACACCAGGGGGGCACCTCAAACAGTCTGAAGTGAGGGCAGCCGTGGGGCAGTAAAAATACCCTTTCTTTGGGAAGATCTGTGGAGCCATCGTGACACCCAATCACAACTTTAAAAAAATATTATTTGGAATAAAAAGGGGAGCTTTTCCTCAACCTATTTATTGTTTTGTTTCCCCAAAGGAGCTAGCAGGGTTTTGAAACAAATCAGGTTTAAGGAAGGATTTTCGATGTCACGGCCTCTCCTTCACTGCTGACAGATAGCTTATCTTTTTGGAGGAGGCACTAGAAATGTTTGCCTTCTTGCTTGCGGGCACTTAATAATAATAACCGTGTGTTAATCTTATTTGCTTACCCTGAGCTGCAGCGTCTCGGCTTCTCAAGCCACTTCCAGGCGCCCACCGAGCCCGAGCCACTGAGAACAGCCATGTTTCTCCAAGTGTGGACCATTGGTCACGTGCCTCAGAAACGCCCGGGTTGTTATTAAAGAGGCGGAGTCCAAGTCCCTTTGCAGACCCACCGAATCAGAAGCTCTGGAGATGGGACACAGTACTGAGCGCTTTCACAAGCTCTGAGGAACTTCTCACTCACTCGCTCAACTTTGAGAACAGTGGGTGGGGAGAGAGGCCCTCTGAGCTGGTCCCTGGGGCGGGCCCTGCCGACAGCTACCCTTTTATTCCTGTCCTACCCCCCAACTTTGAATAGCCTTATGGAGCTCCGAATAATAACTTTTGTATTAAAAATAACCCACTCGGGATGGAATAAATACTTCTTTTTAAGGCAGATATCAAAAACACAACCTTTGAGAAACTACAGCTTCCTTGGTTCTCCATTGTGCATTTTCCAAATAAGGTTTCTTTCCTTGAAAGAAATTTCACTTAGAGCCTAAAAAAACTCTTTTAAAACAATTTTTAAAATTAGATTTGCTGCCTTGTGCCCCCACAGTACCCCATGCAGGCACCTGTAAAGACACCTAATGGAAAGCCCAATGGAAAGCCCATTGCACCCACAGAAGAAAGTGAAATTTGGGCCCATTTACCCATCCTTCATTGCTGTTTTATTACCATGATTCCCTTTTCGGGGTTTCTTCTCCTTAGCATACATCTTTTCTTTCATTCAATCACCTCGTCACACTCTCTTTCTACATTTATTTTAAGCATGTATTTAGGTTTTGAGGCTGAAAGTCTCCTCAGACCATTTACAACAAAGCCAGACTCAGAAGGATAAGCCAAGGGGAGGGAGAGGCGGGAAAGCAAGGGTCTCCCCGGTGCATTTGAGGACGACTGGGTTTGCTAGAAGAAATGTAATGATCAGAACTCCCATTCTTGTGGGAGGCTCAACAGGAACATATAATTTCAATGTGCAGCCGACAACTTACCCAAAGTGACAGGGAAAAAAAACAACCGAAAAACAATTCCTTCTAGCTGTAGCAAGTTATGTAGGCTATGAATTATTTTATTGAACAGAGTTAAGTGCTTTCCTGTTGGAAATAAGGAACTTATTAATTATTTTAAGTTTGAAGTAATTAAGCCAGGCGCTGTCAGGCTGACACGGTTTTCTCAGCAGGCGGCTGGATTCTTCCAGCAGAGTGAAGGATTTTTCCAGTCCCATATGCTGAGCTACAGGTGAGCCAGTTGGCAAATATGTGACACCTTTTAATTATACCTCGTTGCAAGCTGTAGCTTGTCTTGTGAATTACTTGATCATTTGTTGCCCTCTCATGAGAGAGAAGATATTGGTGGGCTTCCCTAGGAAGGGGTGAGCATAGGATGGAGGAGTGTCTGAGTGCAGGCAAAGGAGGAAGATCAGCACGATGCTAGGTGTTTTAACAATATTTCAGGGCCTTCGGATGACCTTCTAGTACAAGTTCTGGAAAGGTTCTTGTCTCGGTGGCTGAGCCGTTGCAAGAATCCAGATAGCAGTGGGCACAAAGGTTTGGTAGCAGGCCCCCTAAGGCCTGGGTGGCAGGAAAGACAGAGCCTTTCTTTTCTAATTCATCTCCTTTCTGGGCTTTTCCTATAAGCTTTACCAGCCACCAGCTGCCCAACTAGATTCCAGGTGCATGATGCAGAGCTTCTGAGCTCACATCTGCTCAAAAGAGGAACGAGAGAGAAAAAAATGGAAGGAAGGGGCTGAGGTGGGAGTGTTTCAGCTGAAGAGACAGACTTTCACATACCTGGAAAAGTTTTCTAAGCTATTCTTTTTACAAGGCTACAATTCCAAGGTCTCCTTTTGTAGCCATGTTTTCAACCCTTCCTTGAAACAATTTGGTAAGAGTTTAGAACAAATTCGTCTTCGGCAGTCCCACCCCATGCCACCTACCACTGCCACCTTCATGTCCAACACCAAATTCAAACAAGTCCCTGCCCCTCCATCAGCCCTCCACATAACAGAGCATGTTTACAGCCTAGGGTGAGCTGTATGTTGCCCATTTATCTCCTGTCATCTCATGTTCGGGAAATTTTCTTTTCTGGGCACAAAATTTATTTGTTCTTACTCTGTGCCTTCTGCTGGATAACAACTGGCTGATTTAATAATGACATTTGTGCTAATGTGTTGATCCAGTCACTCATTCATTTAACCATTATTAATTGACTGCCTATTTTATGCCACCGTGGAAACATGGCACAAAACAAATATGGTACCTCCTGCCTAGAACTTATCTTCTAATGTGAAAGAAATTTTTCCTGGCCTCCACATGTGGTGAACCTGAATCTCCATCCTCAAATTTAGGTGGGCAAGAAATATATTAACTTTTGGAAAAATCCATTTAATTTCAAATTCAAATCTCTGTGCTGCTGGCTTAGTGGAAAATTCAATCTAAGTGATTTTCTTTTCATGGTCTATACAGTTTATACACAGAGAGATTGGGTCCCTGCATTCCCTGCCATCCAGAGCTCTCTTAACAAATTGAGCCTCTCATAGTCACCAGGACAGTGGGGGTGGGGGCACTATGTAGAAGGGAAAAATTCAAGCTGCTGCCACTCCCGAAGGTGGGAACAGTGGGCAAGAGGGGTAGGGAGCAGAGGGGTAGGGAAGAGGGCATTAAGGCAACATCGGCAGTGACAGGGTCAGGGGTGCAGTGAGGGGCTATAAAGGGGCGACCATAGGCTGGAGGCCTGGGGTCAGGGACGCCAGAACTGGGCGTCTGGGGTCAGTGTTTGTGAGGAGTGGGGTACGCTAGTTCTGTGGTCCTATAGTTATAAATAGGGCGAAGCAACGGGGTGGGGAGTAGGGACTTCCTGAGAACACTTCCCCAAGAACCTACAGGGCAGGAGTGGGGTGAGGAAGGAGGGCATCCAAGGGAAAGGAGGGAGCGGGTGGCCTTGGAATTCTGTTCTCTTGTGGCCTGGGGTGCTCTGAGGCTCAGAGACTAGTAGGGCAGGCTGAGAAGGGAAAAGGGCCAGCTGGCTGTGGGCCTGAGGGTGGGGGATGTGACTGTTGGAGGACCAGTACTTTACCCAAGTGGCCCAAGGCCCTAGATTCAGAAAGATGTGTGCATGCGCACACATATACACAGTCTCTTGGGAACCCCCCCACCTCCACCTTCTTTCTTAATGTGGGCATGTAGCACACAGCCTTACCTGTTTCCCAGGGAAAGAGCTGCAGCTCCGACCTGGTCATCCAGGTGATTTAAGCACATGCCAAGTCCCCTGTGTGCTACACATGTGCAGCCTGGAGGCTGCTTCCCGGCTTCCTGCAGGCCTTTCCTGCCTGTTCCCTTTCTCCCAGGTGCCTTCAGGCTTCCCTTGGTCTAGCTGAGCTGCCCACTCCCATAGCCCGGAGAAAGCCGGGGGCTTAGGCGTGAGGTAGAGGAGAATGGTAGAACCTCAGAGAAGGGGATGGCCGTGGTCGTCAACAAGTTACTTGAGGAAGGGGCAGGGAGGCAGGGCAGGGTGAGGAGAATATCTGTGCAGGCTCTGAGGAGCCCCCACCTCCTTGGGTGGCTCAGTCCTCCGCGCCTGGTCCAGACTCTACCGTCAGCGCTCACAGCAAGGCCCCCTTCCGGTTTGTGGCATCCATGAGACTGGGCTGGACCGGAGCACGGAGGAGAGGAAGGGGCACGTGGCAAAGGCCGAGGAGTAAGAGGTGGGAGCGCAAGAGTTTGACGCAGAGCAGCCTAGACTGCTTGTAAGAGCGAAAAGATGACAAGAAGGAGATGAATGTCACTGAACTGAGCCACAAAGAAGATGGTAATTGAATGGCAATCCAAGAACTCGTAATCCAAGGCACAAATCCCCAGGACAGCTCTAGAGAATACAATTCGTTCTCATCAGTGACTACTGCGTCGTTTTTGTTTCTGCATTATGTACAAAAAAAAAAGAGCACTACCATTATAGCAGAAAATTCTGCATTCTTCCATGCAGCAAGTTTTTGTATCTAAAATAAAGAAAATAAATGCCATCATCACATTTATAATCAAAATTTGTGAACTCTACGGTTCTCGTGTCATAGTTCTATTTTAACTGAAGAAAACTATCCTTGTGTCTGGGAAGGCAACATGAACACACAGCATTTTTCAAATAGTAAAATTTAGTTACCTCATTTTGGTTACTTTTAACATAGTGTTTAAATTTTTTTTAAGTTTTTTTATTAAGCATACTTTCACAGACTAATTTTTCAGACTGTACACATATTAAAAAGTCAAACATGCCTTTTTTCTGCCTAAAACACAACACAATAGCCAATATATATTTTTAATGGAACCCTATTTTATAATGTTACATTGCTGAATATGTTTTACATTAGTGAATATGCGTGATCATTAATATATTATTTAGGTCGGGGCACCTGGGTGGCCCAGTCGGTTAAGCATCTGCCTTGGGCTCAGGTCATGATCTCAGGGTCCTGGGATGGCCCCCCCACCCCACAGTTTGTCTCCTTGCTCAGCAAGGAGCCTGCTTCTCCCTCTCCCTCTGCCTGCCGCTCCCCCTGCTTATGCTCTCCCTCTCTCTCTACCAAATAAATAAATAAATCCTTTAAAAAATATATATCTATATATTATTTAGGTCAAAATTGCAACTCAAAATCACCAAACATTTGGTCAAAAATTTAATACTCATAACCAAACCAACAGTGTTTAGAGTTGGGCCATACGTATATGCTTTTTTTCTGGTTAAGCTTCCTAAAAGAGTGTAAAAGTTTTAATGGAAGGTAAAATATCATGCAGCTTTATCGAAGTTTAAAACATGTTTGCAAATATTGCTGCTTATTGGAAAAATCTGTATGTACAGGAAAGGTGTGGGTAGAGACAGTTTGTTTTTCACTGAAGCTAACCTCTGCTTTGTGCATTTGAAAGCACACAGTTTTACAAGAAAGTTTAAAAAATCATGATTAGTTATAAACATCAAGTAGAATGAAGTTAAATGATTATTTTTCATTTGATGTATTTTAAAGTGACCCCTCATTTCACAATGGTACCTACAAATAAACACCTTTTGCAATATTATATTTTTTAAAAATTTAATACAGCATGTCCATTGACTACTTGACTCTGTGGAGATGCTCATAGCTATTGGTTATCCCAGGCGAATTTGGCCTTGGTTGGGCTCTGCCAAAGACTAATGAACTGAACTGTGAGACAGTCTCTTGCCCTGTACTTTGTCCTTTCCATTAGGACATCCTATTTGATTATTTTTTTAAATTTATTTTTTTATAAAATAAAAATATTTTTAAATTACTTATATCTTCACAAAACAAAGATGCAACATATGTACAATATTAAAAGGAAGTCATGCTAAAAAGGCACTTAGCATAATGATGTTTCTGATATACACATATATTTTGGGAAAAATATTAAGATGCCAAATACAGAAATTTATAAAGAAAACCAGTCCCTAAAGAACAAGTTTCTTGTTAGTGTAGTACTTTTGGAATCAGCTTGGCACTGAATAAAACATATTATTATATGTATAATAATATACAGGTTGAACAATGAGACAAGGAATCTAATAACTAAGGAAGGAAGCATTAATAAGCCAAAATATTAACTAATACTCTTATCGAAGAAGACTAGTTTCTCTCAAACTTTTTTTTAGGGTATGTGTATGTGTGAAGGTTTGTCTTCAATAAAAAGCAGAAATAAAACCAGACAAAAAGATGTTCCTGTATGTTGAATTTTACACATTGATATTTTACCTATTCCCTAGGGCAAAAGAGATTCTTTCCAGAAAACGCTTTCACAAACATACTGAATATCCAAAACCAAAGATATTTGAGAATCTATCTGGTAAAAATAGGAGATTAAACAATGGTGTATCAAAGCACATTAGACATTACATTGTATAATAAAAAGAACTCCGTTTCCCTGAAAAGAAGGAATCGAAATTTTTTTTTAATTATAAATTTCACAGCTGTAAAGTGGATATATTTTGCCAACTTTTTCAGAAAGTGCTCTCAGGAACAAGAGGGAAGGGGATCTTACAAGATCCTGAGTTCCAGGGGGCTGCCCTTTGGGTGCATCAGTCGGAAGTGGGTGCCATGAAGACAGCTGTTGTCTGAGTCCCCCGATGCCTTCACTCATCGATGACATACTTATGGTGCATATGCTGTGTGTCAGCTAGTGAGGGGCCTGATTTACAGGGCAGGGATTTGCTAAGCCAAATGGTAGGGAGCGGTGAATGACTCAGCTGGATACAAGTGTAAGACCTTTGTTTACCATGCTGCTGCTGAGATGTAGGAGAAATACAATTAGGAAGATACGATGGAGGCTGTCAAGGGCATTCTAAAACACCTGAAATGTTCCGACTCCCTCCACCCCTCACCCTGCAATGGACAAACCGTGGGTGAGTTCGAGAAAAGGCAAACAGGTCAGAGGTGTGTTGAGAATGACAGCTCTATTGGAATGAGGTGAGGCAAGAACTCCATGAGAGAGTAAAGATCAGCCCAGAGGGAAGCTCAAGTCAGTTTTGAAAGCCCCAGGAGAGAAGTTCTTGGGTTCTTATGAAATCAGAGTCCATAAGTTGATGTCTGTTCTGCTTATGTGCAGAACTAGCCTGTGCTTGTGGAATTTGCACACTTGAGAAAATATTCTGAATTCGTGGCAGGAAGAGACAGCTTTCTCTAAAGGAGAAGTCAGGTTGCATGAGTCCAAGATGCTAAAAGGTAGAGCATCTATTAAAGTCTGGAAGTTTCTGTATGCCTTTCAAAAAACATTTATTTACTATGTCATCTATGTAAAACATTGTACTGAGTCTTCTTTTTTGTTTCATCTCTATTTTGAGCCAGTATTTCCTTTTAACAAACTAAATTACCTGAAGTGTAGAAGGGATAGAAAAAGTCCATTTATAGTAAAAATCATTTTCTCTTCAATCTGAATTTTGTGGACTGTATAATACTGGTAGCCGGTAACCTATGTCTCGTTCATCAAGTTAAGTCCTGATTCCTCTGAAAACTATTATGCTCGTTTATAGGGCCTCCAAGATAGAAATCCCTCCACCCTCAAAAATGCCCTTAAATCCAGGCATGTGTCTGCCATCCCACATGGGCAGCACTTACAACCCCTACTCATTTTCCACTAACAAGGTGGCATCCTGGGACATTTTATATTTTCAGAAATGTTAGAAATAAATTGACATTTGGCCAGGCATTGTCTTTTGAGAACTGACCTAGGCACCCATCCAATTCAGCGCATCTTCCTTTGCTCAAAAAGTGGACAGGGTAGTCATGCATATCATGAAACTAATTTTGGTTTACATTTTGAAAATCCTTTGAAGGCACCGTTGCCTGAAGAGTGACATCTCTTTCTGTGTTTGTCTTGGAGAGGTTGTCATCGGGTGTACTAGTTGCCTTTCTATGGTTAGATACGGTCCTGTCTCTCACGACGACTACACATTCGTGCGGCTGAGCTGTGTTTCTCTCTCTCGGCTAGAGTACTCAGGGACAGCTTTGAATAGGACACATCATACAATAGGCTAAAAATTGAGAACAACAACAAAAAAGAATTTTGTAATTTCAACCGGGATAAAATAGTCTTTGGTAACAAAATTAAATGTTTGGTTTAGCTGGGCCCCTAGTGGACGGTAATGTTCGTTTTCATGTTGAATTGGTAGACTTTGCTCAAACAAGAGGCAGAACCAAATGACCCTGGAGACTAAATTACCTCCTGGAAATGGAGTTCACCTCAAGCCAGAATTGAGATGAATTTGCGGTGAGTTGACAGAAAGCCTGGAAACATTTTCACACTTGATACCAGGAGTGCAGATAAGCAGAAGTGCCAAATTAAGATGATGAATTCTCTCCCATTCCTAGTAAATTCAGAAAAATATTCATTATCTAATGAGCATGAGTTCAGTGAAAAGGTTTGCCATTCTTTTGTTGCCTAAAATTAAAGAATAATTTGTTTTTTATAAGCAAGAGCTGTGTTAAAAAACAAACAAACAAACAAATGAAAAACCTAGCATCCAACCTAGGAACACTAAAGGCAGACTGAGGAGAAAGGGTGTCATTTGGCCCCGTGTGCAACAGCTCTGTAAAAGCTCGAGGATACCTGTCATCTTTTACCTCAATGAAAATGACGCCGTTTGCTTGCGATTATAGACTCCTATTGATTTCCAATTTTCACCAGACATATGCAAGTCCCTTGGGCTCTGGGTCTTGTAGATTCTTATCAGTCTGCAGTGAGGAAACAATGTAGTAATATAATTGGCACAGTGTAGCCCTAGACACTCCTATTCTACTTTCAATTTAGTCCTTTATTGCAGTATCTTGATTATATATGTTGTCATATAAATTTAGAATTTTATATATATACACACATATATATACATTTACATATATAGTATATACACTTCGATAAAAACAACATATATATACACATCATATATACTGTATATATACAACATATATATACACACACATATAAAATTTTATTGGTTCTGATTTCTCTGGGAGACCTTGTACACACACACCCACACACGCACATACAAGTTCTAAGCACAAATGGGCTCAAAGGATCCTCAAAGAGCAGACTAAATTTTTAAAGAAGTCTGCTTATCTATGTTACCCACCCTGTCCCCCCACTCCAAAACAAACAAACAAACAAACAAACAAACAAACAAAAAACACCCAAAAGCAAATCAACACAGTGCTCTGAGTGGACTGGGTTGTGTCATCTTACTCTGTCAGCTGGCTTTGACCTCTGTCTCTAGATGGATAATGGGTCCATGATCACACCGCAGCTACTGTCTCAAGAGCTACTTATAGGGGGAATCTGCATTCAGCAAGTGTTTATTTTATGTAGTAGAGTGCCACCCAAACATTTCTGAGCTCTTACCAAAAAGTCATCCAGAAAGCACACTTCACAAACTCTAGTGTGTAACAGGCAATTACTTTCTTCTTATCATGAACTATTGATCGAGGGAAAGGACTTTCTACCAACTCTAATTTTTCCTGTAGGATGTAGGTTCGTGTCCTAAATCTTAACTTACCAGTACTGAGGTTTGATGTGTGCTAAACTGTAGAGCCATAATAAAAGTCAAAGTGATTTGTCAAAATTCGGAGGAAATGTAAATGGCTGCATTTCAGTTTGTGTCTGAAAAGAGTCGGCACTAGTAATTGCTTTAGGGAGCTGACCAGGATGAAAGATAGTACAAAATTTTAATTTCTTCTTTATGGGATTGTTACAAAGTCATTGCTTTTGAGTGGCGCCTTCCCACACACTAGTGCATTGTGCTGAAGCTCCATTAGAGAGAGTGCATGCTTTCATCCAGCCACTGCATTGCTCACGCTATTATGTGAAGAGCATGGCAAATCTGCATAGTTTCCAATCTCTCCTTCTATTTCCTTTTATACAACCTTAGAAGAAAAACATCTTTGATAAAAACAAAATGTAGCAGTAATGTAATCTTCATGTAGTCTTGGGATTAAAGAAAAAAAATAAAAAACCTCTGGGTTTTAGTTGGGAACACAAACGAAATGATTTACTTGCCTCTGTACATACCCTTTATTTTACTTTCTGATCATTCTACTGAGACTGGATTTCACTAGAGTCCCCAAGGTAATGGGGCCTGGTGACTAATCCACTGAGCCATACAAACCCCATCTGCTTACTCACTTTGACATTTTAATAATATCCCATTTGGACCTTTGTTCAACTCTGCTTTGTGTGCTACATCTTTGTTCTAACATTATAGCTGAAATAATTTATTATAATGAATATTATCAGATCTCACTAATTAAAACACACAGAGAGATTTTTGTGTATTTCAACTATGTATACTTTCCATGGGAAATGGACCTGCTAAAATTTGTCAATGGACCATCAAATTGCCCTCTTAATTATTGTTCATTGTGTATTTTACTTGGAATAGGGAAAAATATGATATTTTAAAAGAAGCAAGGCCCTATTTTATTTCCACCTTACTTTGAAATACTGGTATGAAGTGTTTTTCTTGGTAAATACCATAATACATTATTCTAATGATACAGTAGAGTAGGAGAGCTTCAAACAACATTGCTAATGACGGAAGTAATATTAAATGCTGACTTACTTTGTTTTATAAATATGTGGTTTCATTGAATGAAGATTGATTATGACCTAGTATTTACATACATAAATCATACATATTGTGACAGACTTGTAACATGCTGTATGTGTTGCCCTTCGGGACTTGATTGTATTCGGCATATGTCACAGCCAAAAGTTTATTAATTATTATTGATTAATTCATATACTCCCTTTTACTCATAGCAAAATACTGAGGAATATTATAGAAGGAAGAATGAAGACTCAAATATGCATTAGAAGATCCCAAAAATATTTAGTCAGATCTTCATAGGACACTAAATACACAAAAATCCTATAATGTAACCTAGATTTTATAGAAGGCACAGATGGTAAAGCAAGTGATAAATCATTTGCAGGATGCTAAGTTGCAAACAGAAAGTTAAGCACGATCCAGACTGTGAAGCAATGTGGGAGTCCAAGTGTGAAAAGATTTAAATAATAGAACAGTAACATGCAACACATTTTCTCTCTTTCCCAAGTAGTCTCGGTATCATAAGAACTTATCTGTGAATACTGCTCTAATAAAATAATAATCATAGCTTCAATTTATAAAGTGCTCTTCAGAATGTAATACCCGCAAGCACATTATCTCATTTAGTCCTCTTGACAGTGCCAGGGGGTCAATATGCCTATTTAACAGATGTGAAAAAAAGAGGTTCAGAGAGGTTAAGTGCGTTGCGCAATGTCACACATCTAAGAAGCAGTTGAGCAGAGTCTCAAATCAAGCTTTGACCCCAAGTCTAGTGCTCTGAGTTTCATCACCTTAGAAGGCTGGGAAACACCATGCTCTGTACCCCATCCAGGAGCTGATTCATTCATTTCAGCCACCTTTACAATGTATATTAATGGCTATGGCACTAATGACCATCCAGGGATCTATATCAGTCACTTAAAGAGTAAAAAAAATGTGTTTACTGTGTCAAGTTCATTAGTTCTACCACATATTAATAATGTATACAGAAAAAATGAGGTAGAGACTTGAGATATTAATCAGACATCATGATCACTAAAGAGATGGCTCACCCGCGTAATGGAAAGACAACGCAGTAGAGAGGAAAGGACACAGGTTTTGGAGTTGCAAAACTCCAGGTTCAGTGCATGAGTCTTCCATCTACTAGCTGAATTGGAGGAAATTAATTAATCTTTATGAGCTTTAGCCTCCTTATCTGTAAAACAATTTTCTTAAAGAAAGGATTAAAAATATGTAGGGTTACTGTCACATAAGCACGAGCACTCAATATGAGTTATCATCAGTGTGACTATAATTCAGACAACATAGCTAAGCATCACATTTACTTCAACTACAAACTTCCAAGGGACATAATTTTAAGAATTAAATCATAAATAAAGAATAAAACTATTCGTATCAATTTACTAAATATTTAAAGTACTTAAAGGAATGGATATTAATTATGCTGTTTTCTAGGTAGTCTGGGTAAACATGCATGATTCATGTCTAAAATTGTACTTTAAGGAGAACGGAAATTACTAAGAATTTAAAGGTCAGGAATAAAATATGGTCAATGACATTGAATTATAATAGTCCATAGCATTTGGAAACAGAAAGAAGTGATGGCGTATATCTCTATAAAAGTGAGAAAGCCACTTTATGTTTGACATCACCAGCATATCAATGATAATTAACTTGTAAAAATCACCAAACATCAGTAGGTACACAAATATCTAAAACAGCATAACATTGAGAAACCTTAACACAAGATCATAGAACAAGAGAACTCAAATAAGCAAAAACCAGGAAAACAGCTATTAGAACCATATTAGAACCAAAAGATGCTTTATATGTGTATATTGAATCTGAAATTTAAGACTAGTCAATCAATAGCAGAGCCTCCTATTATGATGAAAGCTTCAGTTCTCTCATGAGAAGAATCCAGATGGCAACTGATGATAAGTTATTTAATTTTTGTGACTATATTTTCACTAGATTTTTCAATGGTGTAACTTATGAAGGAGTAACACTGTATCTGGGTTGAATTGGGTCCACCAATTTGTGAGTCTAAAAGTTGAAGGAAATCAGTCTCCACAGTTTGAATCTAATAGGTAATGACTGATTAGTCCAATGGAGAATCTTCCTCAGATTCTTACATTAACATTTTTTCTTCATATAATTGAGGTGATTAATGGATAACTAAAATTGCATAGAAAAATCCAAGAAATCAGAAGATATGAGATATTATTTTCTGTAAGATAAGAAAGGAAAGAGAAAGAATTCTATGGAGGAAACCCAAAGGGACAAGGTCAGGGAGACAAGAAGTCTGCCTGACCTCGACAATAAGAACAATGATAGCATCTTCCGAGACCATGGGACAAGAATAAATGAAAAAGATAAAAAAGACAAGGCGCCAGAAATGTAACACTGGAATCATAGCATGAGGCATTATCTTGAGTTCCATCAGTTTATATTTTCAAATGTAAAAATTCACCAGGCAAGTGGACTGGTAGAGATAAAAGAAATACTCCTAAATTCCAAAGATGTTTTAAGTCTAACAAAATTTTGAAAAAATGTTGTGAATCCAGCTAAAGTCTTCAATAAATGAATCAACAGAATATTTCTCATTTGCAAAGATATTTACAAACTAAAAAAAGATTTAAAGAGTATTCAAGTCAACATGAGTCTAGACTCTGTCAACAATCCCCAGATCCCAAAAGAAAATTTTCAGTCTGGCATGTAAGAAGATTTTAAGTCTCCATTTCATCCTACCAACAAGGAAAAGCTGAATAACTGAAAAATCAACAATTCTTCTCAGATCCATAAGAGAAGTGAGGTCACAGGGCAAACTGCTGTCCCCCAAACTGGAGAGACCTACAGGTAAATATAGAGACTCAAACATTACCCATGGAGAAATGCATGAGAAGCGACAAGAACCAGGTTAGGGAAACCTAAAATGTAATTGACAAATTGCTGGAGGCTCAGTGTGGACAAGTCAAAGTTAAAAACCCCAGGAGCACCCAGTCATAAAGAGGTCCCCATACTTATGTAAGTTTTACCCTCAACTTGCCCTGGTTCTCACAGTGAATACTGGAGAAAAATCCCCCTCTGCTTCTGGCAGAAGGAGGGGAAATATGAGATATGTCAGAACATTCTGTTCTTCTTAACAAAGTCTGCACTTGGGAGAAATTATTTAAGCAGAACCTAACCTTCTGGGGTTTTATTAGAGCTTAACTGACCCAAGAGAAAGGAAATACCTAATTCCAGCCCAGTCTAGCCATCCTTTCCCACCTAAGAAGTGGAAGGAGGAAGGGAACTAAAAAATACGTATTGAGTTCACAATGCAAAGACACGGGCATGCGAGGGTGCCTAGGTGTCTCAGTTGGTTAAGCAGCTGCCTTCGGCTCAGGTCATGATCCTGGAATTCTGAGAGCAAGCCCCACACTGGGCTCCCTGCTCAGTGGGAAGTCTGCTTCTCCCTCTCCTTCTGCCCCGCCCCCTGCTCCTTCTCTCCTTCTCTCTCTCTCAAATAAATAAATAAAATCTTTAAAAAAATGCAGACATGCTAAAAACCCAAGACCTTACCATAAACTGTAGAATACTTCCTCTCCCTCTACAATTTACTACCACATTACTAAAGGTCTATTTACAGCAGTTCCTTTTACCCAGGTACAGCATGTCCCTCTGCCAAGAAAAATTTACAGGACATACTAAAAGGCAAAAAAACACAGTTTGAAAAGATAGAGTAGTCATCCATACCAGACTCACATAGAGCAGTGATGTTGGAATGATCAAACCAGGAATTTACACAATTATGATTAAGATTATAAGGGCTGTAATGGATAAGCAGACAAAATGCAAGAGCAGATGGGCAATGTAAGCAGAGAGGAGGAAATTCTAAGAAAAAAATAAATGATTAAAAAATAATGTAACAGAAATTAAAGAGGCCTTTAATGGGTTTATTTGTCGACTGGACACAATAAGAAAAGAATTTCTAAGCTTTAAGATATTCAATAGAAACTTCCAAAACTGAAAAGGAAAGAGAGAAAAGGCTAAAAAAAATTTCAGAACAGAATATCCAAGAAGTGTATATTTTGTAAAAAATATAACATAGGCATAATGGTAATACCAGAAGGAGAAATAAACAAACAAACGAATGAACAAAAAACAAGAAATATTTGAAAAAATAATGACTGAAAATTTCCTCTGAATTAGTGTCAGACACCAAACCACAGATCCAGGAAACTCAGAGAACACCAAGCAGGAAAAATAATGACAGAAATACTGTACCTGAGCTCATCATTTTCAAACTACAGAAAAACAAAGACAAGGAAAATGTTCTGGAAGGAGGCAGAGGGATAAAATGCCTTACCAATAGAGGAGCAAAGATAAGAATTACATCCAACTTCTCAGAAACTGTGCAAGCAAAAAGAAAGTGATGTGAAATACTTAAAGTGTTGAGAGAAGAAAGCACCAACCTAGAATTCTGTACCCTGCAAAATTAGACTACATAAGAGAAGGAGCAGTAAAGATTTTCTCAGACAAGCAATCCTCAGATGCCTCAGTTAGTCAGTTTGTCACATAGCAAAGGTTAAATAATTGAAGAATGGATAAGGAAATAATATCCTGTTGGAGTCTGTGGAGATGAAAAGTAGGTAATCTTAGCAGCTTCTCAAAATGTTAGGTCCATTTGCAATATTTCAATGTAGAATAAAATCTTTTTTTTTAAGATTTATTTATTTGTTTATTTATTTGACAGAGAAAGAGAGCACAAGCAGGGGGGGAGCAGAAGGCAGAAGGAGAAGCAGGCTCCCCGCCAAGCAGGGAGCCAGATACAGGGCTCAATCCCGGGAGCGTGGGATCACGACCTGAGCCAAAGGCAGACACTTAGCTGACTGAACCACCCAGGCATCCCTAGAGTAAAATCTTAGTTGAGTGATAGCTTTAGTTAACCAGAGTCACCTCTAATTCAAAGGTAAAAGTTTTAGTAGAAAGAGATAACTTTCAAGCAAATAAGCTCCCACAGGAATGTATATAATTATATATAGCCCCTGATTTCAATATGCATTTGGACAAATCAGCTCCTCCTTCTTAATCTGGGTGTAGGCAGCTCCAGAGTGTCATGTTCCAATGTTCATCTCTCATTTGATTATTTGAAATTCAGAGTATATTTTTCAATAGCATCAATATAATATGTGATGGTCTGCCTATCAAACACACAAGACCTGAACAGATGATATCCTTTACATTTGTAATTTAAAAAATTATAGGTTTGCAATACCAATAGTTAAAATACAAATTAAGTAAAGGCAATATTCACCATCTTTGAGTTTCATATTAACACACAGGTAAATGTGTTTGAGTTTGTGATGGATTTGGGTGCGTCCACTAATGTCTAAAGTCCTTCTAACACCCTAGAAGTCAATGACTCTTTGAAAGCTTAATCATGTTTACTCTGGCAGAATATTAGTTTCGGATCAAATTTATGAGACAGAAGGATTACATATTTTATGAGATGTGAGTTCTCTTTATGGTACAATGGTTTCTCTTCAGTAATCAAATATGCAGTCTATTTGTACTATTTTAGTGTTTTAAAATCCTATAAAATCTCATTTTAGTGTTTTGGTGCCTTTGTTTTTTTAGAAAGATTATCGTTCATATTTATAATTTATTTGATGGTTAAGCCCTTCATTAAGAATATGGCATTCAAATCATAACATTATTCCAAGCTGCTTTATAATGCAGTTTCCAGAAATGCACTGTGGCAAATAAAATAAAATTAAAAGGAGGTCCCATATAGTTAATTTCGAGCTGAACAGGATAATTGATCAGGAAGTTATCTTTCTATATTATGTCACTTCTCAAAATGTGTGCAGAAATAAGGATGTTAATAAATGTTAGGAAAAAAATGGAGTTCTGTGGTAAAATTAAATCTCACAAGTGCTGAATTAAATATAGTTAAAAAGGTTTTATAATTGTAGTACTCTTCAGAGTTCTTGATATGTTATTGTACATATGGATCTCCAAAAAGGAGGCTATAATATCTATCATTTCTAAAACTAAACTTGTTCCAGAACAACTTCTCAATCCTTAATTTTTCATGAAACACACTTGGGGGAATTTATCCTTTTAAAACTGGAAGAAGAAATGGTAAATGTTATAAAAGACTATGGAGAAGGAAAAGATTAGTAAGGGAGGAAGGAACTGATTTTGATAAACCAGTCAGCTTTGAGGACTAGAAATGATATAGTCAGTTGAAGAAGGATGGCTTCAGAGTTAGATGAGTTTAAACTTACTTCTAGCCCTTTCTAGGTCTGTAAATTCCTTCAAGTTACATCATCTTTCTGGGCCTCCGTTCCTTTGTCTATAAAAAAAAAGAATAACAGGGGCGCCTGGGTGGCTCAGTTGGTCAAGCGACTGCCTTCGGCTCAGGTCATGATCCTGGAGTCCTGGGATCGAGTCCCGCATCGGGCTCCCTGCTCAGCAGGGAGTCTGCTTCTCCCTCTGACCCAACCCCCTCTCATGCTCTCTCTCTCTCTCTCTCTCATTCTCTCAAATAAATAAATAAAATTAAAAAAAATTTATTTAAAAAAAAGGAATAACAATAACTACCTTACAGGGTATTTTTGAAGACCACAGTTAAGTTATTGGAAAACCAATAAAGGAGAGTCTTGATCTGAAGTTGAATTATTTGGAACAATTATTCATGGTTGGATAAGGAACCAGGAGAAGCAAAAAAAAAAAAAAAAAAAAACCCAGCTTTTTCTTGAATATACACAGTGGGTTTCTAGTGGAAACAAGGTCTGTGACAGTGGGGAAGGAGGAGCAAAGACAGTTATGTTTTTTCAATAGCTAGACTGATCCTTCTGAAGAACATGAGTGAAAATGTTGGGCTGGATATGTGTATGGCTGGGTGCTGTTAAATATTTAACAGTCAGCTTTGTAGAAAAAAAGTGTCCTAATTTCTTGTATTTGTCAAATTTCATGGTGTAGATTCCCACCATAACTGATTTTGAGGTACCATGCAATACCACTGAATACATAGTTGTGAAGAGATGTTAACAATTCAACTTGAGGAGCCGGTACAAGTCAGCTCCAGTGCACCACTGTATATGTATGTGTATCATATATATGTGACCTTACATGTATGGAAGTGCTGACAAAATGGTTTATCTTATCAGACTAAAATCTAAGGAAAGTTAAACACTGATGCTGCTTAGAGGTCACTTGCTGAAGCTGGTGACTTTGAGCTTTAGACTATGTGGCCTCCTGAGCTTAAGGAACAGGAGACTAAGCTCTGTCCCATAAAAAGTGGAGAGTTATATCCCTGTAAAGGGACCCTAAGAGCTAGATCTTCAGTGTACTCAAAAGTAATTCCAACCCTCCCCCAGTCGCTGGGTACTAAACGGAAATTTGACATTAAGCTAATCAGATAAGGAAGAAAACCCAAATTGCTTTGGAGAAGTTTTAACCACTAGCTAGCTAGCTCTCAAATGGATTGGTAGCCCACATGAGTGGTTCAAAATGCTCTGTAAATCTCAAGTACCTCTACACTTGATATAAGAAAATGCCAATTATCTCTGGGGAGTGCACCTTTATCTCAGGCCTCAAAATACACCCGCAAGCAATTTTGAAAGAAAGATGAACATTTTACCACACACACACACACACAAACACATTAGGTACAGAAAAAAACATGGTACTGTGAGTAAGACCAGCAAAAACAGCATAAAGCAGAAACAGGCCCTCAGAGACTTCAGATATTGGAATAGAAAACAAACATGGTTATTAGGTTTAAAGAAATAAAAGATAAACTTAAAAAAAAGTTCCAGGAAACAGAAAACAAGGGATTACCATATTAAAAAAAAAACAAATAGAATTTATAAAATTGAAAAAATAATCCTGTAAATCAGTGCTTCTTATAGTTTAACACACATAAAAATTAGCTGGAGAGCTTGTCAAAACACAGATTCCTGGACCCTGCTCTCATAGATTCTTACTTAGTCAGTCTGAGGTCAGGCCCAAGAATTTTCATGTCTAACATGCTCTTGGTGATACCAGTGCTGTCCTTCTGAAGACTACACTTTGAGGAACACCGCTATCAATACAAATACCCCATGGCTGGATTTGAAAACAGTTTAAATCAGCTGAAGAGAGAATTTGTAAGCTGGATGGTAGGCCAGAAGAAATGATCCAGACTCCATCCAGGAAATATAAAGAGATGGGAAATATAAAAGAGAGTTGAAGACTTCTGGAGAATAGGAGGGGAGAAATAAAATGTAGCAGAAGCCATATTTGAAGAGAATAATGATTGAAGATTTTCAGAAGTGATGAAAGATACAATTCACAGATTCAAGAGCTCAAATAAATCCCAAGTACAATACATTTTTAACAAAAAAGAAAGAAGAAGGGGAGTAAGCTTTGCTCCTCAGTCAGCAAAGTGACTGGCTGGTGACCTTGTCTTCAGGGATGTAACTGAGAAGAAACAAAGTGCCACAGTATGGGAATGCCTCTCCCAGGGGCTGGTCCAGGATTCCTTCCAGTGCAGCTCTACATCATTAGAGTTCAGGGACCCCTGAGGGCTGGGGTATTACTTTTCTTTTGATCTTGGCAGGAAATAGGAAAAGCAAGTGTGTGTCCCAACAGTTGGTTCTACAAAGAACTGGGGTGAGAGACTATGTTTTGCATATAGTAGTTGCTGTGAGAGAATATTCATTTGTCTCTGGAATCACATTTGAACTTGGGGATAGAGTCACGTTCATTTCCCTAAAGCTCACATATCATGTATAATCAGAATCTGGTGTAGTCGTAATTTAGAGGAGTTGCCTGGATATTTTCTTCCTTTTGTGAACATGTTCCAGGTATTAGGGCCAGTCTGGACAGGACAACATGCATTGGTATTTAGAGTCATTGAAGGAAGAGTCATCTCCCTCAAATTTGCTGTATGTTAAAGGACTTCTTCTGAAGGAAAATGAATTCCTTTATTTCATAGACATTTTTAATAATAAGTAACAAGACATAAGGAGTTTCTGTTAACCCTCTCTGGGTGGGAAAATTACATTAACAGAAAATTCCATTCTCTGAGGCACTCCTGTTAACCTAGATTTTTACTTTAATTTGCCTATGTATTTATCTGTCTTACCATCAAAGGACTAGAAAATTGTGTTAGTTATAAATAAATGGAAACAAGTGAAAAACCAGCAGAGAAAATTCTCTCCTCACTCCCCATTAATTTTAGTAAATTAATTTTATGTCAGAATAAAATCTATTTTGGTGATCTCATAGGATAATAAAAATATTACTATAGCTAGAATAGTGTAACTCATTGAAAAGCATCATTCTTTCAGTTTTTTGTTAAATAAAGATTTACTGATTATTGGAGACTTACTATTTGCTAGATACTTATAAGTACTGGGGATATAAAGATAAATAAGAAAGTAGATTTCTGCATCTGGCTATGCTATTATAACCAATACCAGACTACTGCCCCTGCCATAATCAACTCTAAGACTGGAATAAATGAGGTAACTATTTCTAAGCATTGGACAATAGCCAGCACAACACTGCAATCCTAGAGACAAGGGAAATAAAAGATGACTGTCATGATTGTCTAACTCTGCCTGGGGACAATTTCCTGATAATAGTGCAGAAGGCTGGTGTCTGAGAAAAGCATGGTGACCTCACTGAGCTAAAGAGACTGAGATCAAAGTTTGATTCAGCTGAAATGGCTGGATTCTGCAGGATGAGGTATCAGAGATAGGGGATTATGCAGAGTAAGGGCCCTGGAATATGGTGTAGTATCCTTTATAAGTTCGTGGCTGAGGATTGGGCCATATGTATGCAGGGTGGAACCACCAAGACTCACTGGAGAGTAGGACAGGGACACTAGAGGATGCACACCTGTGGCAAGAGTAGGGCCAGGAAACACTGGAATTCTGGCTTTCCCAGAATGGAGAGATCATTTTACCTCAATAACATCCTCCACCCAGTTGAGACAGTAGAAAGGCCACACCTTAGGAATAAGGGCCACAACCCGAGTAAGACTCTTGCTAAAAAAGCCTAAAACCAAAATCGATCAGATCTTCCGAGAAGATAGGATTTGGATATTGATATTGATATAATCAGGAAATACATTAGACTTCGCCTGGATCTAGAGAGCAAATCATAACACCGCGCTACTCCCAGACACAATGACCAGCTGCCATTTGAGCGGTCTGCTAACACCTTCTTCATCTTCAGAAGATGACAGAATAGAGTCTCTACAATGTATTAGCGATGATATCCAGTGTTCAATAAAAAGCATACTGGAAAAACAAAGAAATAGGGAAATTATGATTCATAGTCAAGAAGCAAAGCAGTGGTTAGAAACTAACCCTGAGATGGGCCAATTTTTCAGCACCTGAGACAAGGATTTAAAGGTAAACAATTCAAGTTCCTGCTCTCAAAGTCATTAGAATTTGGTAAGGGAAGCAGATAGGTAAAACAAAAAAACAAAGACAAACAAAAACTGTTGCCAAGTGTGAGATGAACAATACTAAAATTTTGTGGTAGGCAGCACAGTTTTGGCACAAAAAAGATAATGATCAAATCTTTTGGGTGGATTCAAAAAAAGTTTACAGATAAAGCTGAGATGGATCTTAAAGGTTAAGCAGGAGCTCGCAAGGCTGTAGAGGGGGAATAAGGGCAGTACAGAGTGAGAAGTAGAAGGAATATGTGCAAAGGCACCATGGCTTGAAATAGCAACCCTACAAGCACAGTCGTGGTTAAGAACGCGGTTCTTCACCTGTGAACTAGAGATAATAACAATACCTACCTCTTCAGGTTGTTGTGTGGGTTGAATGAAGTAATCCAGGAATAGTGCCTGACTCAAGATAAGCACTCGATACTGTTAGTTATTATCTTGGGAAATTGCTTGGTGCATTTTGGACGAAGCTATGTACATCAGTATAGCTGCAGTGCACATACAGGAAAAAAGACATAGAGCCTAGGGTGTGGCCAAAGCCAAATGAAACAGATGTGAAAGTTCCCAGCAGTGCTGGTACTCAGTGAGCTCAGGGAAAGCCAGCTGTGAAGGGCTCACCTTGGAAAGGCAAAGCCAGAACAAAAAATGAATCAAGTGCCTTGTATGAGGGCCTCTAGAAACGACAACAGGCAGAGGGCAGTTATACTTTCCCTGGTGCAATAATGTCAATTCTTTTCTATGTGAAAGGCTAATAGACAAAATCAGGGTCACTATTCAAACAGCTTAGAGACCAAAGAGAGGTAGTTGCAAATAATCGCTGCAGATGAGAAATAAGGTCAACACAGAGTAAAATTGCCAATTAGCTCAACATAAACCAGATGAAATGTACCCTTGAGGACATCAACTGGATGCTATGTGAAGAAATAGAAGTGTGATCAAGAAAGTAATGACTGATAAAAATGGAAGTGTAAGTGCTTACAAATTCCAGGGAAAATAGCAATGGATGCTTCTGTCTCCTAGAAAAAGTTTTTAGATAACTTCCTGAAGTGACACTTTGTTGTTAATATTTTTATTCTTATGTATTTTCTTTAATGCCTAGGCCACAGAACTTTACCAACAGTAACACAACATTCAATTACAAACGTTTCTATTGAAACATAAACCCACCTCTCTCCATCCATCAAAACTTGATTGAATGCCAGGACGCTGCATCATGTCCTGAAACATTTGAAATTTGTCAAACAGGAGAGAAAATGAATCCCTGAGATATGGGCTTCCCTTAAAAAATGACTTGTTCAAATTTGGAGACCATCTGGAGAAGGACTAGCCTCTTTATCTACTCCCCTACTCGCTCATTCATCAACTGTTCTCCCTGTGCTGTGAAGAATGAAAAAAATAAGTAAATAAATGAGAGGAGTTCTAGCCTCTGTCCTTAAAGAACTTTTGGTCTTTAGTTAATGTCTTACCAACATAAGGTATAAATGGACCAGTTTGATTGATGTTTGATCATTAGTGTACTCCAAAATATATAAATAGCTCAGATAAAAACAGCTGAATCTATTATGTTAATCATGAAATAATAACCTCAAGAACAAAACTATTTATTCACATTGAACAATGACCAGCTTATTGCTGATAACGGCATATATATATACACACCTGTGTGTGTATATGTGTGTATGTATGTGTGTATGTATATATGTGTATGTATATGTGTATGTATATATGCATGTGTACATATGCATGTGTATATGTGTGTGTATATATGTGCATGTATATGTGTGTATGCATATATGCGTGTGTATATGTGTGTGTATGTATATATGCGTGTGTATATGTGTGTATGTATATGTGTCTGTATGTATATTGTGTGTATGTATATATGCATGTGTATATATGTGTATGTATATGTGTATATATGTATGTATATGTGTGTATGTATATATGCATGTGTATATGTGTGTATGTATATGTGTGTGTATATATGTGTGTATGTGTGTGTATGTATAAATGCGTGTGTATATGTGTGTATGTATATATATGTGTGTATATGTGTGTATTTATATATGCGTGTGTATATATGCGTATGTATATGTGTGTATGTATATATGCGTGTGTATATGTGTGTGTATATGTGTGTGTGTATATATGTGTGTATGTGTGCATGTATATTGTGTGTATGTATATATGCGTGTGTATATGTATGTATATATGTGTGTATACATGTATATGTGTGTGTATATGCGTGTGTATGTGTGTATATTGTGTGTATGCATATATGCGTGTGCATATATGTGTATGCATGTGTGTGTATGCATGTGTGTATGCATGTGTGTGTGTATATGTGTGTATGTATATGTATACATAAATCTGACAGGAGTTCTGGGACAGATTGATCAGCCTAACCCACATATTCTAGGAACAATTAAATAGCAAAACCTTAGTCTCTGAAGGCAGCAAGTTTTTTGATATGGCTACACAGGAAGTATCATAGAATCAATGACTTTTGCACAGTGGGAAAACAATTTCAGTTAAAATTCAGCTTGGAAGATTTTCTCTATCCATCAAAAAGCCAGGACTGGTTATAAAGCCCTTTCCAATGCCACAATACTCTGAGAGAGACAGTAAAAGGTGCAACACAGAAAGAAGGAGATGTAGCTATAAAATGCTTGGGTAGAATTCAAAATCATGTCAGATTTACTCAGAGCCCATACTCTTCCTCTGTGCTTTCCTCTGGGGGAAAGATCATGGGCTCAGAAAGGTATGAAGCTGAATCCTGGCCCTTGGGCAAATTTCCTAATCTTCTGCCTTTCATTTCCTTCATCTTTAAAATTCCAGTCCTTAGCAAAGTACTGGCTGTGTAGTTGCACTTAATAAATATTTGTTGAATGAATAACTGTAATGAATAATAGCTAATTGTGAAGTTGTGAAGGTTAAAAGAAATATAATTTCTTCTATATTTGTATAATGCTTTGCAATAGCAGGTGCCAAATAATTGCTCCCTTCTATTCTCATTCCTTAGGGAAAGAAGCTGTACATTATACTTCTTTTGATTAATCATAGTAGCTAGCATAGTACTAGATCTTTATTGGTTATTTAATAGTACTCATTTTATGTAACAATAATTGGAACCTGGGGATTTATGTCAGGCTGACGTATGCTGAGTATATTACAGTAGTCTAGGCAAGCAGTGTCTAAGACATGAGCTGCAAAGTGCAGACTTGGAGGCTGTATCTGCAGATGTGTTTGATTTGGTCATGCAGAGTGCTTTAAAAAAATGGTACATATTCGAGTATCTTTAGAAGGGCATATGTGCTCTGGTTCTGCTGTAGTCCCCATCATTATCCCTACTATCTTATAGGCTAAGTTCATGAACAGCTCATGTCTCTCATCTTTCTGGCGGCTATAGGCATTTAAGTGTGTATCTCTGGTTTAAGACTAAGGTAAAAGTATTAAGAATTGCACTAGAGAAATAGGCATATCTCCTTTGAATGAAGCACAGGTGGAGAAAAGGTTTATTGATGACAAGTGCAAGCCAAGAATTCAAGAATTGTTAAATGTTCTAAGTGTATTCTTAACTCATACCACATATTAGTTCATTGATAATCCATAAATTTTAGGGAAACTAAGGAAATTCTGATAGATGTACTTTAATAGAGCACATAAACCTCATTCAATAAATTTTAGACAAGATATAGCTTGACTCAAGACTACTTGTAAAAATGAAATCTAAATGAAGATAATCAGATAATGTTAGCCTCAGAAAATTGGCATGACTAATAAAAAACAAGTTTCCAGGGGTGCCTGGGTGGCTCAGTCAGTTAAGTGTCTGACTCTTGATTTTGGTTCAGGTCATGATCTCAGGGTTGTGAGATCAAGCCCCATGTCAGGTTCCGTGCTCAGAGTGGAGTCGGCTTGGGATTCTCTCTCCTTCTGCCCCTTCCCCCACATGCATGCACTCTCTCTCTCTCAAATAATAAATAAAATCTTAAAATAAGTTTCCAATTTGACTAAAAGATGAAATAAGAATAACAATAATGAAGAAAACTATTTTGATCATGGAGGTGCATCAGAAAGTGGCCTATCCCAGGTTCAGTAGAAATATTAACAACAATTGAGTCATTAAAACTTCTCAGCCAGAAATATTCATGTTAACTATAAAAGGAAATGGAAATAATGCAGATTTTAATATTATCAAAAAACCCTTCTATTTACATATTCAGTCAATTGAAGATCGTTTGCTATCTTCAGCCTTAAATTTACCACTTGCAATAAAGCGTCAGTTTCCTTTTAATTTTAGTAGACTGTATTTTTCAAATATGTAGCAGGTTTGCTTGCTCCCCTCTAAGACCCAAATTTAGATTTAGAAGAAAATTCCTAGATTCAATGTGGAAAGCAAGTTTTGTACTTCAAGCTAAATTAATCATTATAAACTCCCCCCCCCATAATTTAACAAGAGGGCAAGGAGGCCCCTGGATGGCTCAGTTGCTTAAGCATCTGCCTTCGGCTCAGGTCACAATCTCAGGGTCCTGGGATTGAGCCACAGGTCAGGCTCTCTGCTTCTCCCTCTCACTCTCCCTCTGTGCTCTCCCTCTCTCTCGCTCTGAAATAAATAAATAAATAAATAAATAAATAAATAAATAAATAACATATTTAAAAAATAAAAAAAAATATAGGTAGGGTAAGAACCTTAATTTTGTTCATGGATGTATGCCAAAATTCCTAAAGTAGTTCCTGGAACATGATAGGCATAGTTATTGATTAAATGAAACTGCATCTTTCGCATGACACTATAGTAGGGTTTCCCAAATCACAGCAAAATGAGAAAACAGTCCATCCATTGAAAAGATTGTTTTTAATTCTGTAAGTGCTATAGTCTGAATGTTTATGTGCCCCCACCCCCAAATTCATATGTTGAAATCCCCAAGGTGTAAGTGTTAGAGGTAGGGTCTTTGGGAGGTTGGGAAGATGGAGCCCTCATAATTGGGATTAGTGCTTTTATAAAAGGGGCTCCACAGAGCTCCTTGGACCCTTTCTGCAATGCGAGGACACAGGGAGAAATCTGAGACCTAGGAGAGGGCCTCATCTGACCATGCTGGCACCCTCATCTCAGATTTACAACCTCCAGAACTGAGAAATAAATTTCTGTTGTTTATAGACTACCTAGTTCTGGTATTTTTTTACAGCAGCCTGAATGGGCTAAGACATTAATTATGTACTTTCTTCTAATAAATTTGGTAATAGACTATAGAAGGATTTGTTTGTTTGTTTAATGATTTTATTTGGAAAAGAAAATTTAGCATTATGTATAATACGGGAGGGAAATTTCATTGGTTTATTAAATCACAAAGTCTGACCACCATTGCTATCAAGCAAAGAGTATAATATGCTGCCCTCTCTTGCCAGACGACGTTGTCCTTGACCTGTTAGTTCTTTGGAGAACAACTTGCTATTAGCTTTTAATTTTTTCTCCGTCTATAATCCCATCTGGTCTTAGAGTCTATGCGTTTGAATTGTATTCTTAGATAGAATGCTTTTCATTCCTACTGAAGAATTTATGTTTTTTTCCATTTGTTTATATATTGTGTGAAAAAATGACCTGGCAGGTTTGAGAGTTCTTAACGGTTTTTTGCATGTTGTTGGTACAGAATGAAAATGTGTTTAATGAATGAGTTAATGAATGAGTCGATGGGATGGACTGAACAAAGTCAGGGGATAATGAGAAAATGGAGATTGGCTTGTTTGGTATTTTTACAACAAATTCATTTGTTTTATTGTTTGAATGTCCCAAGCAACCCTATACAGTTAGAAATGGCATTATTTCCTGAGTGCACTTTTGGAAACTGAGACACCTAAGTGTAACACAAGAATATGAATAGCTGAGTAAGTCTTCTGCAGTCAAAGCAGTAAAATCTGAGGCTGGAATCCAAGTTTTCTTACTGCCTTTCCAGTCAAACCTGGAGTCTTGATAGCCATCCAACACAAAAGGGCTTGAAGTAATGCAGTAATGCAGGAAGCTGTGGAAGGGAAAAGTGTAACCACTGCTGGGTCAGGGGAAAAAACAGGTGACTTTAGAGGCAGAAGTTTGGAAAAACGAAAACAAACACAAAAAGAGGTCCTTGGTTCTAAAAGGAAGGGAGCTCCAAAGAGGAGAAAATTACTATTGTCCAGCTTCGAGAAGGTCAGAAATGACCTTTTCTGTTTGGACTTAATGGATTGATTTGCAAAATTCCCAAAAAAGGTACATTTTCTATATTTACTTCCATTTGATAAAAGTTGTCTTGACAATATGCAACAAACCAATGCATACACCCTGCAGAGAAATCTTAGGATACCTTAAAAAAATTATTTGGAAAATAATTATAAAATATTTCCACTTTTAGGGGCGCCTGGGTGGCTCAGTTGGTTAAGCGACTGCCTTCGGCTCAGGTCATGATCCTGGAGTCCCGGGATCGAGTCCCACATCGGGCTCCCTGCTCAGCAGGGAGTCAGCTTCTCCCTCTGACCCTCCCCGCTCTCATGCTCTCTCTCTCTCTATCTCATTCTTTCTCTCAAATAAGTAAATAAATAAAATCTTTAAAAAAATATTTCCAATTTTAGAAAAATACAGACAATATTTGAATAATCACATATGTACCCAGACTCAGCATATATTAACATTTTCCCACATTTGCCTCACTTCTATATTTAAAATTAAAAAAGAAAATCCAGTTTTAGTTGAAGCCCTTTTCAAGCCTAACCTGATCTCATTCTTTCCCTTCTCTTCCCTCCTTCCCTTGACACATACATTAAGAATATAGAGTTATGGGTGGGGGGATGGGTTAGCCTGGGGATGGGTATTAAAGAGGGCACATTCTGCGTGGAGCACTGGGTGTTATGCACAAACAATGAATCATGGAACACTACATCAAAAACTAATGATGTAATGTATGGTGATTAACATAATAAAAAAATTTAAAAAAGTAAAAAAATAAAAAGAATATAGAGTTATAAAAAATAAAATAAAATAAATGAAAAAAAGAATGTAGAGTTATGCATGTTAAAAATTTTCTTTTGTGATTGTCTTTTATTAACATATTTTTGAGGTTAAAAAATATGGACACATGGATCTAGTCCATTTAATGAATTGCTGTGTAGTATTCCAAAGTAAAAATATGCCACAATTTACTTACCATCCTCCTATTCCTGGGAGTAGCCATAGGAGTAAAGCTATTTTGGCTATACAAAAAAATTAAAATGTCATTGCAAATATTTTAGCATATTTCTTTGTGCATATGTTTAAGAGTTTTTTTTTAGAAATAGAATTGCTTAGCGGGAAGGTAGGTGTTGCTTCAACTTTGCTCCATATAGCTAATTTTTCTCCAATGTGGTTTTACTCAAAAAAAGGGCCTCCCGTCGCTCTGCATTCTTTGCAACTATCCAGAATTTTAAAATTCTGACAATATTTCCTATGTGTAATGGTATCTCGTTGGGATTTTCATTTTCATTTCCCCTAACACTGATGGATTGTCTCACTGTATTAGTCATTTTATGTAAATTTGCCTTTTTACATCTTTTACACATTTTTTTTTTCCTACTAGTTTGTCTTTTTCTTATTGACTTTAAGGAGTTCTTTTTATAGTCTGGATCCTATTCTAGAAAATATTTTTATATGTTAAATATTTGGGGAAAAGAACTTTACAAAAGGTCAGTATGCCAAAAAATTGACATCCACACTGTTTTGAATTTTATTTTTTTCTCCCTATTTGACAATGAGACTGCATGAGAGCCCCACTCTGATGAGAGGTTTTTAAAATGGCATTTACCAAAGGACATCTTTGGATGCAGAGAATTTCAGATAATATTGATCTGTTATAATTGAAGCTTATATTTTCTACACTCTTTGATAGGGTTCCTGCTCGGCTTTGGTAAATAAAAAGTGCCAAGGAGGCGGACACTTCGCCAAATCACCCATTGTGACTGTACAGGTACTTTGCTACCAAGTAATTATACATTTTGCAGATTATGAATTGGGAAGAAATGTAAGTGCCTGTGAAGGTTAATTTTATGTGTCACCTTGACTGGGCCACGGTGCACAGATATTTGGTTAAATATTACCGTAGATGTGTTCTGTGAGGGTGTTTTGGATGAGATTAACATTTAAATTGGTGGACTTTGAGTAAAGCAGATTACCCTCCATCATCCAGATGGTCTTCATCCAATCAGATGAAGACCTCTGTAGAACCAAGACTGACCTCCCCTGAGCAAGAAGGAATTCTGCTAGCATGTGACCTTAGCACTTGAGCTGCAACATTGGCTTTTCTCTAGGTCTTCAGTCTGCCAGGCTACTCTGCCGATATGGAACTTGCTGGCTTCCATAATCACAGGAGCCAATTCCTTAAACTAAATCTCTCATTATATACACATCCTTTTTTTTTTTTTTTTTCTGTTTCTCTGGAGAACCCTGACTAATATAGCACCCTTCAGTGTATTTTTTTCTTACCATAATAAACACCTTTCCTGTTATCAGAGCCCATCATATATTTTGTATTGCATCTGGCTCATTGCACTGAAACTATACTCATGTCTTCCACCTCTATTTGGAAATGAAAATCTCCTATAATTAAGTGTCTGTAATTGTTTCTGACTTGAGGTTGTTAGAGTCATAAAGATGGAAGGCATCCCAAGAATTTATTAGGACATGGTAGATGCTTTGCCCCTATACCCAGGCTGCAGTATGGGCTAAGACACGCTTGGCCCTGAGGTCAGGTTGACAAACAGGTATCCGTTTTCAATGCTAATTTCTGGTTGGTGGTAATGGCCACCAGGAGGGCTGAACTGAGAAAAATTCTGTGGCCATTTCCGAGCTCAGTGAGAAAAAGCCTGTGATCTAGTAGTGATATTTATTTTAGGAGGCAGAGGAATACATAGGCTCTGTATTTGCCAGCTCTGATTTAGGCTAGAAATGTAAAAGAAATTCTAGCTCCTGTGTGAGATGGCTCACTTCCCTGGGGCCAGGAGCACCAAAATTCTAGTTCATATTGATGTCTGTCTTTGTCTGAGTGTCCCTTGAGAATGTGCAATAACAATAAGATCCTGGTCCAATATTTTACCATTGAATCACAACTAATAGAAGAGATAATCACCCAATTTATTTTCTAACGTCCCATTTATTGAGTAATTATATTGCCATTACTATACCCCAGCAATATACTTGCTTTAAAATAGAAGTACTGGGATTCTTTTGAATTCTATAATATTTACAATCTAACCTATGATACTTAATAATATATGGCTTTGTTATTTAAGGTGTTCATGGCTTCAGAAAGATTATAGCTACTTGAGGACAAGACTGAGTCTTTTGCTTCTTTTGTTGTCCTTTATAGGAACTCAATAAACAGTGGCTGGACCGAACGGCTTCTAAGGGACCGTGGAGTATCAGGTCTTGAAGACTTTGTATGTAGCTACAGGGGAAAAAAAGGCCAGAGTGTTCTTGGCATCACTAAGAGGTGCATTAGAATGAAAATAGAAAGTATTACATTACCCTTGAGGAAGAACATGTTCTAGTCACTACACTTCCAGAAAGCTATAACTGACCTGGAAAGGGGCCAGAGATGGGCAGTTTTGGGTTGATAAAAGTGCTGGAATAGCTTCATTGAGAACAAACTAAAATGACTACTGTCATGGCTCACTTAGAAACCTTTGCTACCAGGGAAACATCTATAATAGGTGGTATAAAGAAAGAAGATTCCGGGAAATAGAGCGTGAGAACTCCAAGGGGGTAGTTCCTTTTGGGCTGGATTCCTGAGAGATCCTTGAGACTGGGTGGCAAAAGATCCCTGGGCCCGGTTGGCATGTGTAGCTTTATCACAGATACAGCCATCAGTCATCCTGAATGAATGAGGAGATCACCTCTGCCTTTAAAGAGACTCAGGCCTGCAGTAACAGACGCTTGTCTCTTAAGAGGGAAAACACCTAGCTTGCCTCCAAATAATCGAGTCTACTTTGCTCAGTGCCTTTGTTAGAGCAACCAGCTACCTTTAGGATTTTCCACCCAGATTCTGTTTTTTTAATCTACTCAGTTTGCTAAACCAGGCTTAATTCTGAAACGTAGCTGCATGGAGACTCGGTGTTTCCTCATCTGTTATTCCTACTGTAAGCACTACTTGGGTCAGTTTATACCCATGTCAGTGTCACTGTCATTTTTAATCCCAGGAAGTCAACCATGTCTTTCTATGACATTACTTTGGTCTTCATCTGCTTTGGTTCATTGACGTCTCTGGTCACTCAGCTTTGCCTTCATACCCAAGACAGAGATATTAGCACTTTTTTTCTCCGCAAAGGGAAAGGGAAAGTAAGTTATGGATGAATCTATGAAATTGTGATTCATTCACCAAGTTTCTAAAATTTAAGAACTAGAAGAGTAAAAATTATGCCCCTTTCATAGCAGGTAGCAGGTCCAGGGAATATTATTATCCTAGAGTTATACAGAATAGAAATAAAGAGAGCCCCCAAAGAGCTTGAATCAGTTAAAGAAGGATTGATCCTTAATGTCGCTGAAGGAAATTTATCATATACTCAGCATTTATAACATTTGAAGATGATTTTGAAAGGCAACCAGGTTTGTTTACTGAATAGAACTGTTGACAGGCTGAATAAACAATGGCTTCAAATGAAGCATTTTTGTTGTTGTTGTATTTATGTTCATTACATCGTTGAAGTAGTGTGCTTTTTAGGTCTTTTTTTCAAGTTTTCAGAAGTCCAATCCAAAAGTAAAGACATTAGCTCTACATTTTTTTGGCTTCACCGTAATAATAATAGAGCATATTTACTGAATGCATGTTCTGAACTAAGTGCTTCATGTACATTTTTTTCATTGAATCCTCAAAACAATCCCATGTGGTTGATACTATTTTTGTATGCATTTTGCAGATGAGGAAACTGAGGCACTCGGGAGCTAAGTAACTTGCAAAAGTTCCCAGAAAACGGCACTCCAGGATATGAACTCTGTCCATCTGCTAACAGAGCCTGCGCACTCAGCCACTCTGAGATATTGTTACAAAGTGCTGCCTGCTTTGGAGGGTCTGCCACTGGAGGTTGGCGTCTCTCTCCTCTCCGGACCTTATTTCAGGCCAACAGTGCTGTCAATATCTAAACCTGTCTCCTGATGAGATTATTCCTACTGGAACCAGAGCCCAGAAAGTAAAGTTAATAAATCTTCTGCTCATGCCCAGGAACTTAGTAGACTGAATGTGAAAGAGGCCAAAGCAGATTTAAAGTGATTGAAATGACAAAAGGTGAAATGTGAGTGAAGTGAATGAATTACAAAAGCATGTATGAATAGTATTACACAAGTGAAGCAAATTCAATATCAATTCAATTTCTGACCACGTGCAGAGGGAAAACAAGGGCAAAGGAGCAGAGGAGTCAGGGGTAATGAACAGCTTTATTACTTTTTTCACTGTGCTACTACATATGGGTTTCTGCTGGTATTTATTAACATGCAGAGGTTAAAGTTTGTGTAAAATGCCTATCATAACATTATGGAAGGCTAAGTGCCGCCCTGCAGTGGAGAATGCAGGTGGAAATCAGATTGTAAAAAAAAAAAAACAGCTTCTTTCCAGTAGTGTAACATGCTGAGGGTATTTTAGAAATTAAAAATAAAGCCTTTTTAACAACCAGGCTGGGTTCTGTTCTGTCCAGTGAGACAATTGTTCTTTGTAGGTGAGTCTCTTCGAGTTAATGCAAGGGAAAGTGAAAGGAGCAGGCAGATTCAGACTGAGCCATCTCTTCTATTGAAGGTGAATAATATTCAGCTTTGAGCAGTATAGAGAGACTTAACCATCTAAGCAAACAGTAGTCAGATGATGATATTCTATTCTCCAGAAAGATAATGACATTTAAACTTACACTGGCCTGGGTCTGAGTCTTGGCACCCCATTTCCAAGGTGGGCCCATAGGCTATTTGTGCAGCTTCCTGAGCCCCAGCTGCCTTCCCGTAAAATGGGGATAATTGTTACCTTGGAGGATTATAAATAATACAGTATCTGGAAAGGTATTGGTAGAGAGCCCTGTATACAGTAGGCCTACCGCAATGATACTAAATATAATTACGTAAAGTGCACAGTTCGGTGCCAAGCACGTAGAGAAGCTTAGTACAGACGGTTGAATGAGTTAATAGCGTTAATAGTGGCCATTGCACCTGTGCCGTTGACTGTTAAGGGGTGGAGGGTGGGGCCGGGTGTGGGGGAGGTAAGTCATGATCCGCCTGTCGGGAGATTCTTGATGAATAGGGCCAATTTTCATTGTTTCTTAAATCATAATGTATAGGTAACTATTTATTTGAAGCATTTGTGGAGCCACACCTGGGTTGCAGATACCCTATCAAACTTTTGGGCTAGGGGCTGGATCAAGATAGCTATAAATGGGTGAAGTGGCCAGTGTATAAGAAATACCGACATGCATACATTCTACTTACTAAACGTGTGAGACTCTTCTTCCTTTACCCATACCCATGCACACACATGGGCATGATAGTCTCTCTCTTGCATATGTCTTCAAATACACAGACTTCTCTTTCTTTTGTTCGTTTTACTTTTCATAGAGACGGGAATACGGAGAAATGGTTCTCTACTGTTGGAAAATCATCAGTGCCAGGGTATCATTAAATAACCTTTGCATCATAGGGAGCACTGAATACTCTTGTGGATGGTGGGACAAGTGTCCTTTGGGGGAGCCACTGCTCAGCTCCAGCTGATTGTTACCATGATGAAATTTGAGCCAATACGTGGGAGTTTCTGATTTTCTCAAGAAAAACTGGAAATCTGGGGATTTATGTGAGATTTACCAAATTTCAAGATTGACACAAATATTTTTAAGATACCACATGCACGAAATAAAGTCTCTTTGCCAGTTGAATGTGGTCCAATGGCTTGTGTGATTTCTCTTCTGGGTCTGGCTTCTCTGAGGTACTCCAGTGCCTGAATCAGCTGAGATTGAGATTCACTAGTACCTGGGTTGGACTCGGAGGGACTCCATTGTTCTGTGTTCTGAGCTCAGTAGGCAGTGGGACAGTCTAAATTTTGGGGCTGATAACTGGAAACGAGGTGCAGCCCCAAGGGCGGAGCAGTAGGCCCATGCAGGCTTAGCAGGAGGCGAGGCACATGTCCCACAGGGTCATTCAGTGCATATCAGCAAGGCATAATAGATGGGAGAGGTGGGAACGTGAGAGCAGACATTGGGCAGAGAGTCTGTCTCTAAGGCCCGTTGACATGTGCTTAGTAGCAAGATTCCTGAGGTAAAAGAATGGAGCGGAGCGGGACAGACATGCACTAGAACTGCAAGGCCGTTACTTGTTTCCGATGCAGAATTGAGGCAGCGTTGGAATAGATGGCGTGACACGCTCGCTTCAGTTATTGAATTCGGGCTCTCTTTCCAGTCAACAGAGTATAAGTTCAGCCTCAAAGCCTAGAATGGGAGTGAGCCTACAGGTCAGCTAGAACTCTGATTAGAATTCAGCTGTGAGCAAAAGGGACCAAGAAGGCCAAAACGTCAAGAGTGTGTGATGTCCCTGCCCTGAGAGCCTTGGGCAGAGGGCCTGAAGGAATGATGATCGGCTGCGCCTAAGAGTCCTCTCTGAAAATGACTCAAGACCTTGGGCGTTTGAAAAGCAGTAGATATTTCTGTCTACTTTGTAGCTGATTGTCACCTCGCATTTCAGCGGGCATCCAGACCTACCCGGGTGTGTCTCGTGAATCTTTTTGTAAGAGGAACTGATAATCTTCTTGGGAAAGAACTCATTTCAAATGAGGAGGAGAGAGACAAGACTCCATTGACTCAGGAAGAGAATCTGAATGCTATCAGGGAGGGGGAGATACCATCTAGTGACTGTTCTGGAAATTTATCTCACAGATTAGCACTGACCCAGGCCCCGCTGACTCATGTATGAGTCCATGGAAAGCAGAGGGTTTTTTTCTAAAAAAGCCCTTAAAAGTTGTTTCACCAAATATTACTACCAGGAGAGGGAGACACTAAACAAGGAGATTCTTTCCCAGCTTGTAATATTCCCTGGGGCAGCTTGGACACACTGGAGCCCTGACCTGTTGGCAGCGGTGCTTGGTGGCAGAGCTGGTGTCTTAGGGTGAAGGTGAGCAGGGCAGCAGAAGAAAGACACGTTTGGCCATATAGCTGAGCAGAGTTTTCCCGAGATCGGGGATGAGGTAAACTTGGCTGAAATCCAGAAATACCAGGGAGACAAGGACTTGGAGGAGAATCTGAGGTCCTACTTGAGGAAGCTGGAGTCAGAAACATAAACTATTTCTGTTAACATGACCCCCTGTGTGCTTACAATCTGCTAAGGCTTTGTACAAACTTTTGTTCCATTTTCAAGTCAGAACATGGGACACCTGTGCTTTTCTGCTGTCCATTAAGTGTAGTCAGTGGATCCATCTTACCTGTAAAAGTCCCAACCTAGGGTGGCAACGTTAAGCATCACCTCAAAAATTTAGTGTCCTGAGGTTCTCTGACCACAGAATACTATTCCAAGAAGCCACTCTGGTCTGTGACATTCTTTATTCCTTAGGAAATAAATAAACGAATCCATGTTATTAATGGACTTCGATAGATACACACGCATGCACACACATGAACCTGCACACATGCTGATGAAGAAAGACAGAGAAATACATAGAAAGAGAATTAAGTATGTAGAACTGATGGGCATGATATTCATTGTTTGAGAAATGATGTGTCATTTATCTCACTGATCATGTTTACTGAAAAAGGGACTCTGTACGACCAGATGGAAAGGAAAAGGTGTAGAAAATGAAATAATTGTTTCTTGTTCCACTTTTAAGACTGAGCATAAAATTAAGTGGCTTGGTAAAAGGCTCATGACAGAAAAATGCGCTGGCTTCATAAAAACAAACACACTGTATATGAAGCACATTAATATTTATCTATCTATCTACTTATTTGTTGCTGCACCCCTTTTTTGGAATAGAGTTTAGATCAAGAAAACATCCCAAAAAAGGATTAGTAATGCATTGTTAGGTAATTATATTATAAAATGTTACCCCATATATAGGGTCTCTTTGGCAGCTCCTTGCAGTCCCGTGTTTTCGATTGCAAGTGGCTTACATCAGGACTGACATCTTCCAGATGTTAGCAGCTTTGATTTTTTTCCCCCGTGTTGCAAACGAGTTGGCATGGAAACAACTCTTCGCTGGCAACATGACATATGATTCAAGGCAAAATGCATTTTAACACAGATGAATAGTTCAGGAATCTGCCTTTAACAAAAGTCATTTTGAGAGCTGTTTTGAATTTGTTGGTGTTTTGTGACAACTTTTTCAACTTAGATGGGAGAAATCAAAGCATTCCGTGTGATGCAATGCAGCTATTGCTAAAATGTGATTTGGCTCTCATATTGAATAAAAGCTTCAAGTTTAGAAATGGACTTTAGATATAAGGAACTTATACCAAAAAATTTTACTCATTGGAAAGTGCCTACTTGTTTTGTTTTGTTTTGTTTTCAAATGAGCCCTCTGAAACAAAACAAATGGGGACCGGGAGTCTGCTGTTGATACTAAGTGCTGATGCTGTAATTATTTCAGATAGTTTGGATTTTTTCCCCTTAAAAGGACTGTGGGGAGATGGAGAAAACAGATTCGGTTCACTTTGCCTTGCTAGCTAGCATTGTCCACCTACTCCTCAATCTCTACTGTAAGGCTGGGAGCACAGGATGTTCTAGATGTCCCGATATAGTTCCTCTCCTTGCCTCAGATACTAGAGCCTCAAATTCTCACCCATTTCCTGTTCTCGGCTCTTGAGCACAGGGAAACGCTGTGCTTCTCTGCCTTGTTGGAGCTAGTTCCGGCTAGCTTTAAGCTCTGACTTAATTCTCTTTCTATGTATTTCTCTGTCTTTCTTCATCAGCGTGTGTGCAGGCTCATGTGTGTGCATGCGTGTGTATCTATCGAAGTCCATTAATAACATGGATTCGTTTATTTATTTCCTAAGGAATAAAGAATGTTACAGACCAGAGTGGCTTTTTGGAATAATATTCTGTGGTCAGAGAACCTCAGGACACTAAATTTTTGAGGTGATGCTTAACGTTGCCACCCTGGGTTGGGACTTTTACAGGTAAGATGGATCCACCGTGAGAAGAAATGACAGATCCCACTTCGGGGTCCAGGCATTTATGTGCCTGTGCAGAACCCTTCAGCACCCTCTTTCTCTATCTTGGTTATGGGAAGCCCCTCGTTCCAGGTGGTGCAGTTTCACACCAGAGAGGCCCCGTTAGCCTGGGTACGAGGGACTATGTTGAGTAGAGTCTCCAAAAATTACCCACAAGGGACGTGTAGCTGAGTGGGAGCAAGCAGTTTTTATGTGTTTGCTAAGATTTGAAATATTTTGTGTTTGAGATTTTGAAACCGTTCATTACCAAAGAGTTACTCAGAGAACGTTTGGGTTAGGACATACTGGATTATAGATTCCCCAGGGATGGGAGCCATGTCACATGCATCTTTGCATCCCCAGAGTCTTGGTCAGGGCTTGGTGCATAGTTGACTGAAGTTATGACTAAAATATAGGCACAATGGTTATGCTTATGTTTTTTCCTATTGCACCCAATTTGAGTCACTTTGCTAAGTGTTTTCTAACTGCAAAGTATGCTTTCTAAACTAACAAGATGCCAAGACACTGCTTCTCCTTCCCAAACTTACCATTTAATTGCTCTTATATATACATTTTAGATAAGGAAATCTAGGAAGTTTGGTGTTTCTTTCATAACTTGGCAAATTTCTATAGCATATACCTGGTCTCGTTTGCAAAATCAGTTTACACTAAATGATTATAATAATATAGTTGTCATTATGTGTGACATATTAGCATTTAACACTCTTTAAAAGGTGGGCCACTACCTCAGTAAGTCATATCACACATGAACATGTGGCTTATATACTGTATATACCCTCTGATCCTTAAAGTGGCCACGGGAGCAGGGAAGCATAAGGTAGCCGCCGCCCCAGGATGTAGAGTTCAAATACATGAGTCAGAACCTCTGTTGTAGTACTTCCTAGCTGCACCACCCTGGACAAATCATTTAATCTCTCTGAAACTCAGGTTTATCACTTGGAGTTAATAATACAAGCTGTTCCGGGGATTAAATGGGTTTATATATTGTAAAGGGTTTAGAAAAGCATTTCATACATAGTAAGTGCTCAATAAATTTTGGCTACTCCTATTATTTCACAAATGAAGAAATGAAGATCGGAAAAGTTAACTAGCTTCCCAAAGATCACATAGGCTGGACTGACAACAAAGTCCTTTCTTGCCCTTGTCCCTATAATGCCTCGCTCTCCAAGTAGAGGCAGAGTGGCTCAGTGAATTAAAACCACATGTGGTTTATCTAAACTCTCACCTGGTTAGATGCAAAGTGATGGTGTGCACTTTTCCTTTTGCTACCTCTATTTTCTCATATGCAAAAATAAAATGACCCAGATGTTCATTAGACTATTATTCTATAATTCTATAATCAGGGATCAGTAAGCAGAGAGGAAGTTTACACAATGGAAAGATTTTGGTATCTGATGCTGAACCTTGGTTTCCTGAGCTGTAAAATGGTGATAATAGGCTAGGTAGGATAGCTGTGAGGATTAGGAGTAAGGCAGGGAAATCCCTAGCACGTGCTTGCACATAGTAGGTGCTCTGTAAATTACAGCATCAGCATCCTAACTCTCATCATTCGCCCATAAGTCTAGAGAAATTCTCTGTAAGTTCATTCATAGGGAAAATAACTTTCCATGTGCCTTAGGGCCATAGCTCAGTGAGCTACTGCTTAACCTGTTTATTTATGAAAGTTCTTGATTCCATTTAGTGGCTGGATTGCAGCCTTAGGGTAACTATAGAGCTGCTTCTCGGTGTTAATTTCAGGGCAGCGCGCGGCAAACTGGTGGAGCAGGAGGCTCAGGCCACCAGCTGCACAGTCATTCCCTCTGCCGTCTGACTGTGAGCTTAGCACCGAGAATTCACATAAGGAGAGAGCATGAGGGGGCCGAGGGGGCTGAGGGGGCTGGTCTTTCTGCTCCGCGCTTGAGAGGTGTGTTGTTTCCCTGCCACAGAAGGGGCAACTGTGGTGAGTGATTGGAGTCCGCAACGCGAAGGCAAAGCAGAAAATGATTTCTTAGTAGTAGTACTTGTCGCATTAATAATAACAATAGCCATGAAGTAACAAAACAGTCTCTGTCTTTGAAATATAGGAGAAAAGTAATTGGCCCAGAAAGACATTACCAGTTGGAATGTTCCATATTTGCTTGATTTACCATCTTCAAGCAGTTCAAACAGCTTTGCACAATAAACTTAAATGCCTAAAATGTCCTGCTCGTGCACTGAAGCATCTTTTATATACTTGTTTCTATAGTTTGGAACACCCTTGTTGCAGAAATAAGAAATCAGAAGAGACTCAATTTATTTTACTGATATTTAAAGGTAATTTTTCCCCTAATGAATGCATCTGTTTGGATGATAAATTGTCCATTAGACAATGCTCAAGTGTTTTTATGCTCTCTGTTTTGATTATGGAGCTTTTAATGTAGTGTTGCATCCACTCTCTGAATTTTCTCTGCAATCCAGTCATCCACCAAAGAGGAGAATAGACTGGAGAAAATGCCAGACTGATTTTCCTTTCTTATTTTAATTTATTAAATAAATGACCTAATAGATTGCATCAAGACATATTTCTGTACTTTATGCTGACTTTATTGAGAGCGAATCAGTTTCGTAATGCTAATTAGATGTCAGCATCAGTGTCCTGTGCATGCATACAGATAATGGCTCCAACATACAGCACACATAATGTCCAAGACTCGACTCCGTCTCTTGTGCTGAACACAATCCCCAGAATTTCTCTATTTGCTCCACTCTTCAAAGGGGTGGTGTACTGTTGGCTTCCTTTTCAGACTCATGAGGGAGTATGTTCAATGTAGTGTGAGCAGAAGACACACACAATGTGGGGAATTAGTTACACAGTTGCTGTTGCTGTCATATTGTGAACGGGAATTACACCCTGTAGCAATAGTTCACAGTGGGCGCTGGGAGGATGTAAAAATGCATGAGAGAATTCAAATAATGAACAGCATGGCATTTTAGTTGGGTCGGATTTTAAAACTACCTTTGGAAATGAACCCATCTTTATCTTACATAAGCACTCTATATATGTAGGCTTCCTGTCAAAACTGGTATGTGTTTCACTTCAACATGGGCTCGCCTTTCAGGGCTAGGAAACAATATTTGATAGTGATGCCGAGTTCCATTGGATCTTCTTGGAGAAAACTGAGTAACGATATTAAGTTGTTTTGACAAGTAACTTTGCATTTCCTAAATGTTTATTCCACAATATCACTGATCTACTAGAGAAGTAATCTTCATGACACTAACTTGCATAAACAAAGGCCAAACAAACAAACCAAAATCCACAAAGAACTTTCCCTCATGTTCTGTGCATATCATTGAAATTCAGTGTGCTTCTCAAACAGAAATAAGTAAAAACCATGTGCGTATATTGCGGTTTTTCTTTTTTTAAGGCATCAGTTTATATACAGTATAAAGCTGCAGGATTCTCTCTTACCCTGACCCTCAAAAAACTACTTCCCACTAAACTCTAAAATTGAAAAAAAATTAAATTGAGCTTCTCAAGTAGACGTAGGGGTGGCAAGACCGGAGAATCCCTTGGACACCTCCCAAAGGCTATTGGTTACCACAGAGCTCCCCCTGGGGCACATTGGAAGAAGCTTTGGGCTCCCAGAAGCATTGTTTTAAAGCCCTGTTTTAAATAATCATATGCTGAAATAACATTTTAACAGTTCTTCCTCCCTAAAAGAGAGAACAACGAGTAAAACTGACCTTTCGGATATATACCAATATTAATAATTAATTCAGTCCTTCCTTTACAGCCAAAAACACTCATTTCCCAATCAAGGAATTGCTGGGAATATCCTCTACAATTTCACAGTAAAGAACACTCCTTCCTTGGGCGCCTGGGTGGCTCAGTTGGTTAAACAACTGCCTTCAGCTCGGGTCATGATCCTGGAATCCCGGGATCGAGTCCCACATCGGGCTCCCTGCTCAGCAGGGAGTCTGCTTCTCCCTCTGACCCTCTTCCCTCCCATGCTTTCTATCTCTCATTCTCTCTCTCTCTCTCAAATAAATAAATAAAATCTTTAAAAAAAAAAAAAAGAACACTCCTTCCTCAATGGGTGGGATACGAAATGTCCCGGGTGTTGAGAGTCAAAGCTACTTGGTCTGTGCCATTCCTACCATGGCCCATGTGCGCCCATTGGGCAGGAGAGCCCTAATGGCAACTCACTTAGTCCTAAAGGGGCAGATGCCTCATCTTGATCTTCCTTCCGGCCTGGTACCAGCACAACACCTTGGCGAATGACCCGATTACCTTTCTGAGGTTTGATCTCTGGCTCACACATTTCCCCAATCACGTTCCTGTAGTCTTTCCATTTGGGTTATGAATATTCCTCATTTTCCATTTTCTTGGAAGGTGACGTCCGATTGGTACTTTGAAATAGATACCCCCCCCATTTAATGTTGAAATGTGTTGAAATTCCAGGAGTGGGATTTAATGGGATCAGTTGGAAATAAAATTTCTTCATTTTTATTTTTATGGTTCATAAAAAATAATTTATTCAATCAGAGTGAACTCCTGCTGATGCATTATAGTTGCAGCAGGTGTCTTCAGAATGGCTCCTGAAAGGAAATTCAAAATAAAATATCTGCAAAATAAGTAGTATTTTCTTCCTGTGAGCAAGGCACACTGCTCTGGTAACACAACGAAGTCTTAGTCAAGGCAGCTGTCCTCAGTACTTTATAATCTCTTTAGGCAGATAAAACAGGTACTTGTATTATGACTAACAGTACGGGTAACATGTAAGATAGTCCAAATTAACAATATCAAAAGTAAGTTAGAGGAATTCAGGGGCACCTGGCTGGCTCAATCGGTACAGCATGAGACTCTTGATCTCAGGGGTTCATGAGTTTAAGCCCCATGTTGGGCATGGGGTCTCCTTAAAGAAAAAAAGTAAGAGGAATTCAAACACAATGATGCCATTTCATTTGGTCCCTGAAACCTCATACTCATGATCATATAGATCCTAAGGAACTTAGACAACTGTGCCAGAGATGCTAAGGAAAGAGAAACTGGATTTTCTCTCTCCTCTGGAATAGAGACCTCAGGAAGGATACTTTTTTATTTGCCCACTGCTAAATTCCTGGCACCTGGTGCCATGCCTGGTACATAGTAGATGCTCCTGAAATATTTGTTCAGTCCAGGAATAAGTGAATGAACTGCTATGGTGCCAAATATGTATCTGTTCTTACCAACCCTAGGTGGGAATTAGTAAATTTCAAATGATATCTACTTTGATAGACAGCTAGAAATTGTTTGGCCGTGTTTGACAGTGATTAGTATCTATAATCCAGGTATAAAGATGGAAGTGTCTTTGAGTTAGAGTTAAATGGTGGGAGAGGTTTATTCAGGAATGTTAGTCATTACAAGTATTTTAAACTATATTCAGTGTTTGTGCTTTTGGAATGCAGACTTTGATGCAGTCTGGTTTTGAAGTAGAGAAAAAGTTATGGTGGCTCATAAAAACCTCCTCCATCTTAATTCAGTTTTTATAAAACTTTGAACTCGCAGAAACACAAGGATAAAAATTATTCTCATCAGTGTTTTTACTCATCTCCAAAGTGAACATGTTTCACTTAGGTGGGGGTCCCAATGAGGAATAAAGGGTGGTCAGAAAGATGGGAACAATGAAGGGTGAGAGTTTGTATAGGGGTCTGTGGTGAGTACCTGGCTAAATTTCATGATCTGCTATTATCCACAGCAAATCTACAGATCTATATATTGCATTAATAATTACTGTTTTCAGCCTTGTAGTTTATCAACTGCCATTATGAGCGCTCTTACCATTTCAAAAGTAGATTCAAACCACAATAGTTAGTCTTTGAGGCAAATGACTAAACAGATGCGTTAGTATATATGAACATATATAATCTGTATTATACATACATCATATATATATTTAAGCATTTCTTCTGTTTCTATAACCAGATCGTCTATGCCTTGAAGTCAGTAAATTTTTCATTTATTTATTCAACAAATATTTACAGATCGTCTACCATGGGACAACTAGGCATTGAGGCTAAATGATGAATAAAGTCAAATGTGGTCCCCATCCCCATGATGCTTTCAGCCTGGAGGAAAGTCTTGTGAACGAGCTCTTACATAAAGTGGCTCACTGTGTAAAGCGGGACACTATGGGGAGTACAGGTTACTTTAGTGACACATTGAAGGAGCATCTAATTTGTACTTAGATTTGAAAAGCTACCAAGAAAAGTAGTGTATATAAACTGAGGCTGGAGAGATGAGAAGGAGTTGGCCAGGCTGACACATCCTTTACAAATCCTTATAGCTCATAGCATGGCATTGCATAATTTTATTTTATTATTATTTCTTTTATTTTGAGAGCTTGCCACGGATTCAGCTTTGTATCAGCATTGGAAGAGATTCAAGGAAGTGTAAGACTTCACCTCTGTACTCAAGGATTCTCTAAATTAGTGGAGGAGAAAAAAAGTACATGCATCGCTCTCTAATTGTTTTATATGTAAGAGGATGTAATTCATAACAGCGTGCATAGGACAGGCAATGAGCATTGTGAAACATCAGAAAAATGAGAGATTGAAATAAGGGTGAAGTGCAAAGTGGATAGGCGGTATAACATAGAGGAAAAGAGACTTGAGATCTATTATAGAAGAAGTAGAATTGATGGGCAAGAAGTTGGCATTGAGAATGAACCTGGCCACAGAGTGGAGTAGTCAGGGAGGAGATGTCAGGTTCAATGTAGCAGAAAGTACTTGTTGAGCTTCCGTTTTGACTGAATTTTATAGACCATGGTGCCCAGTTATAGGTTCCTGAGCAAGAGAATGGCAAAAATGTGTTAATGAGTTGCCAAGGAGGCATATCATCCCTCCTCCTCCTCAACTTAAAGCCCTATCTCCATACTGGTTTCCTCTTGATGGGCATTTTGATTGACATTTTGCACAATGACACAAAAATAAGCTGTTAATTGTCTACTAATCAGGAAAAAAAAAAAAAGACCTTAGAAGATAAGGCCTGGTTTTCCTTGCCCGGGAGGGGGAGAGTGAGAGAGAAGCTTTGCCTTATTAAAGTTACTCCAACATTCTCTCCAAGTCCCCCCACCCTTGCTTCTACCAGCTTTCTAATCCTTCAAGTCTTCCATAGCAGTGAGTCCACGTCACCGAGTAATAGCCTAGCAAATTATCTGATCTCACCCTCACTGTTGCTAGGAAAGATATAACAATCTTTGAAGGAATGAGGATGAAACCAGAGGAAGGAGTCCCAAGATGCTGGTTAATAAGTGAGAATCCAGAGCAAGTGAGAGGGTCAAGATTCATAATAATTTGCTATTTATAATAAATTTAGAGGTTTATATTGTAAGTTAGAGAAGGTATTCACTGAATTTGAACGACTTCAGTTTCTGAGGAAAACAGGTTGCATTAATGTGCTGTTCTCTTCCTCTAACCTGCCCTGGGCTCTTAGCATATGCCGTTCCCTCTGCCTACGATGCTTCCCGACACACCCACCCCTATATTTTGCCTGGCCTTCTCCTATTCAAGCTTCACATTTCAACCTAGAACTTCCTCCAAGAGGCCTTCCACGATTCCGTTAGGTCCCTGTCATTATTCTCTCTGACAACACTCTGTGCAACATCTCTTTCAGAGCACTCATCAGAATGAATCTGTTACATTCAGTGTCTCTGACTTCTGCTGTTCTGCGGACTCCATGGAAACAAGGAGCATTTTTGTTTTGTCCACCACTGTATCTTTGGAGTCATCACCATGCCTGGCACTGAAGATGCCCCAACTACATGTTTTTGAGAGCAAACGTATGTGCAGCTGCTGCAGGTAAGGGTGAGAGTTAGAGGAGAAAAGCTTGTGGGCCAGCCGGTCAGTGGCCAATGATCAAAAGAATTTTCTGCAGTTGTCAGAAAACATGGATTTCTGTTGAATCACATTCTGTATTCTGACATCAAGGTTCAGGAAAGCTAGCTGGGTGATATTTCAGGGTTGTCGACTTCCTGACATGAATCCCAAGATGGGATCCACATTTTCTAGATTTGAATAGTTTTAATGTTCCTACAAGTACCTGTCCTTTCCTCTAGTAATATTGTAACATATGATGAGTTGGAAAATATTCGGAATTAAGCATTTAGATGAGAAAATTCCAAAATTACCAGCCAATCAGTAAATTAAAGGGGATTTTATTCACAATTAATGAGCCTTTGCTTCTACAGTCTCTTCGGACAGAAAAGGAAAAGCGATCCTGACTGGGGTTTCTGCCATAGATCAAGTCCAGATCTCAGAGCTATTAACTTGCTTGTGTGGAGCCATAAGATTTGTGTTCGGAGGATTCCTCCACACATTGTTGTCATAGCTTCTCATTTTCAGCAGACATTACACACCACTCATCACTCACTCTCCTTGGCAGTACCTTATCAGCATCCTGAGCTGTGGCTGCCTCTAGCGGATGAAGAGTCTCCCAGCTTACCTAAAAGAACATCAATCATTCTTCATTCTCAGTGTTCAAACTTGCTCATCAGTCAGTAACAACACTTCCTGCAGCCTTGAAAATTATTTCTGAATAAACACAGGGCCGAGAAGAGCTGAAATGATTGACAGCTCATAACTCCTCCAGTGCTTTATGTTTCAAAACCAGTGTGTATGCAGATGTCTCCTCATTACCAACGTTTGGATGTCACTTAATGTAGCTGCAACTGAGAGGCGAACTGCATGGGTTAGATTGTCAAGCATCTTAATGGGGGTTTTGTGCCTGTAGCAGACATTCTAGAGAGCTCTGAACTAGGGTTGAGTTTTGAGGTGAAGAGCTATCACTTCCAGATCGGGTAGCTCACAAAACTGTGACATGGGGAAATTTGTTTTTGGCAATTCTTTCCGTTTCCCTGTATTTTTTTTTTCCAGATTCCCCACATCCCCACAACCAAAGTTGTGCCCCAACCTCACTGAGATAGGTCAAAGCCTTTTGAAAAGAGCAGATGCTCATCTGCCATCAAGGATTAATCACCACCACCTCACTCTACCTCCCAGTTTGGGACTTAGAGCTACTTGAGCAGAAATTGAGGGGGGGATGGGTGGGGATGAACATAGAAGGTTAGGAGGAGAGAGGGTGATGGATTAATTAAATAACAAGTTTCCTGATAGTGGGTAAGATCTGACCATGAGTTTTTCTTTCCAAGAATCCAATGACTTAATCCGATGAAAATGTCTTTCCTGGAGGGGATATTAAGAATTTCCTGGCTGGTTTGAGGGGCATATTTTGAGGACACGATGGGTTTTGAGGTTCCTTCAGCCATTTGATGGGGGTGTCAGTCTTTTCTGCCTATGAATGCCAACTGCCATATTTGCAAAATTGGGAAAGACGATGATGGCTGCCTTCTGTTTTTAACTGGTCCTGTGTTGGATTTCATCAGATTCTGCCACTGCCTAAGGAGTATATTCGGTATTCACTTGGGCAGTGGCAGTAAGCCCATTGGCATGGAAGAATGATCATAGAACTCAACAATGCATAACTAACAGTCAAGCTCATGGCTCAAGTTCTGGGAAATTTTATCCATTATTAGTTATCCTCAACACTGTGAGAACAGCCTAAGGCCTGACAACCATTTACATGGTATGATTTTCAGGGCAGTGAAATCACTAAGGCTACCAGGTTCATATACAACTGGCTCCACTGAAATTTTAACTCACTGTGAACAGGGATGATGTCCTGTTTACCACTGTCTTGCAAGAAAAGAGCACAGTACAGGCCCTGGAGTAAGAAAATGATAGGGAGTGGTTGAATGAACAACACTCTCTTTGATTCACACCCTCCTCCTTCCTCTCATTTGCAACCTGCTCTACCCCTACTTCCAATGGACACACTTACACTGCTGGCAGAAGTTGAGTGGCACAGATTTAATAGATATTAGTTTGAATGAAATCGAAAGATTTTCTTTACTGACAGCACAGTGATTTGAGTAGATGCCTTCTACAGTTATTTGGGACAGAAACAAGGATAACAACAAAATAGGAATAGAAAGACATAGAGAACACAGTGCCCATGGAAAATGCCAGGGCCATAACTCATAGTGTCTTGCACTCTGAGTAATGGGGTGAACCCAGAGGTCTAAATGCTATGGGTTTTAAAATTTTAGTTTTTGCATCTGAATAAGATGGTTCTGTAGCTCTACTACCAAAAAGGTGAGTTGTTCATGGAACTAATAAAATCTTTCCAAATGCTAGGCACTGTCTTAGACATTAATGATACCAAATGAATAAAACAAGATTCTGGTCTATGAGTTACTCATAATCTAAGGGAGCCATTTATGCTATGCATTCACCAAAAAAATAAAAAAATAAAAAAAATGGTTCAGGGAGAAAAAAAGTCATCACAAGGCACAATCTATAATATCATTCTTTTTTAAATTTCATAGTCTCATGGAGCAAATGCTGGACCAAGACCAAGCCTTCCTCAGTCAGACCATCAGTCTGGGTGGTGTGGCTGAGGAATGTTCTCATAGTTGTATGATCAAGAACACAAGTCTCTGGAGACCATATCTGAGAACATGGACCCATTCTATTAATCAGTAGATAATAATTGGAGCAGCCCGCTTTTTCCAAACTTCGTCAAGACAACTTAAACCTTACTTTGGGTCTGTTTTGGTGTGTTCGTGAGAGTAGATACATCACAGAATGGAAAGCTCAGCAATAGACTGAAGGGACAAATAACAGAAGACTATGTACACTAGAGACAAATAAACAAAAGTGAAATGAAAGGAAACAAGTTTCTAGAAATAAGAAGTGAGCCTTACCACTAGCACTTGAAATATCTGACAGGACCATATCAACAAGCTCTGCTGTATTTTCTATTGGCTGTTCATGGTCTATTTTTCTCTCTAGACATCTTTCTTTAAAAAGAAAATCCAGATTTCCAGGGTTGGGCAGAGTGTGGGGAAGAAACGACAGGAGGCAGGCACTGTCAAGGAAAGACGTTGTCTCTGGAAGGAAGCGAGGGGCCAGAAGGCAAGGCTGGCTCCCTGGGCAGGTTTTTTCCTTGCTGCCACTCCATGTGTCTTTTCCCTCCCACTCCTGTGGGCACTTTCTTTCTTGGCACAGTGAGAATTGAGGAAAGTCACGACAAAAATCCTGTCATGTGCTGGGAAAGGAGAAAAAGTTTTAGATCTTTGCCTTTTTTCACAAATGAAGAGTTGCATGGAAATTGATGTGCAATTTTAGATGGGAGCTTTGCCTTTGTTAAATTTACTCAACCACTCTCTTAAGTTCCCGCACTCCCTGCTTCTACCACCTTAACAAACAAAAGACAACAAACCCTGCTCCCCAAACGCACACACATACCCACATGAAATGCAACTTCGCTGGCAGCTAGCATCATCTGTCCCAGGGCTATCCCTGAGGACTGTAGATTTATCTTGGACTGACTTCAGACATTTCCCCTCTGATCTTCTACTGGCGATGTTTTTCTCCACTTTCCTTACCACCTCCCTTGGTGCTCATTAATTAACTGCTCCTTACTCTGTGACTAAACATGAGCCCTTGTGTTTGGCTGTAGAGAGGATTAAAGCATTTTGCAAGTGGGCGCGCACGCACGCACGCACACACGCACGCACACGAGTGGGGAGAATATTTTGGATAACACACAGGCAATGGAGGTCAACTAGGGGAACCCAGTTTTAAAAACCTGCTGAAGCAAGTAACCTAGAGAAAAGATGGGAAAATAGGCTGCTTATTTGGTGACATTTACTTATTTCCCACCTGATATTTTAAAAGGCAAATACAGAAACTAGAACTTGCTATTTAATTGAGGTTCAGGTATTTCAAAGCTTGCTTATCTCTCCAGCCCGTCTGGTGTTTCCATGGTGTTCCTTTTCTGTTTCTATTAGTCTGGGACGTGGGTAGCAAGTTGATGAACATTTTTAATGAGTAAATCCTTTTCTATACCAAATTTTATAGATAATTAAATCTGATTTATAGGGCAGGTTTCAGCAACAGTCAAAGAGGAAGGAGAGGAAGGCAAAGGGGGGGGCCCAATTATTGGAACCCTGAGTGAGACTCTAAGTGGGCTCTGCTTTGTCTGTGTCACCTTCCCAGCAGGCACTCTGCAGGCTTGCGACCAGGTTTGTGATGCACAATAAGACTCGGGGATGGATTTGCCATGGGTTTTTCAGGTTTGTTTGTTTGGGGTTTCAAGGCAAAGAAGTTCTCTTGTCCAAGAGACAGATCCTCATCTTTGTTTGCTGCTCTCCCGTTTTTTACTCTAGGTCATGCAGAAAGCCACCCAGAACAAAAACCTCAGAGTGCACCACTAAAGACCTCACCCTTTCATCGCGTTCTTGTTAAACGTCTTCTATGGCTCAAACACCATTCTAGATGCTGGGGATGCAGCAGCAGTCAACAACACAGGCTGTTCAGACTCTTGACTTGAGACATGAAATAGACCCAGTGGAAGAAACCATAGACAAAAATGCAGTGTAATCCCTATAAAGAGGCCGTGGAAGGTGAGTGGGTTGGCCTGTGTCGTGCTGCTCATCTGTCATTGGTGGAGTTGGGTATAGACTTCAGGTCTTCTGACTTTCAGGCCAGAATCTGCTTAACGTACTGTGCTCTGTTGTCATTTGTGGAATACATTAAAAGCAACAAAAACAGCCACAGTGTAGGCTTTGAAATACACAGCACAGGGCTAGATAACTATATTTGTTGACCGTGAAATACCATATAGGTGTTATTTTTTTTTGAGTATGCACCATTTCTTTTTTAATTTCTTTTTTTATTTTATTATGTTATGTTAATCACCCTACATTACATTGTTAGTTTTTGATGTAGTGTTCCATGATTCATTGTTTGCATATAACACCCAGTGCTCCATTCAGCACGTACCCTCTTTAATACCCATCACCAGGCTAACCCATCCCTTCCCACCCCTAGAACCCTCAGTTTGTTTCTCAGAGTCCATAGTCTCCCATGATTCATCTCCTCCTCTGAATTCCATATAGGTTTCTAACAGCTCCTCTATGCTTTTTCTATTTGTATTCATTAATACATTGAAAATTTCATGTCGGTTTGAGTTATGGGTCCTGAAATATTTGGTGTGGCCGGGGCTTAAACACATACAAGATTTTATCACCTGCAGTTCCCTATCTTGGCTCCCCTCTGAAATAATGTGTTCAAATAGGTTTTTGAAAGCCAAGATCACTCCCGTCATCATCATCATCATCATCATCATCATCATCAAGAGATTCCTGAGTGATACATGTGTGATACCATATACACAAATTTGAAGATAATGAGTCCTCTGAAATGAGACTTAATGTCAGACTGCCAAACTCCGCCCTGATGCTTAACTTAGATTAAGATGTCAAGAAGCATATATATATCTATGGGCAGCCTGCTTGCATTTTATCTTTGAATTAGCTTGCATCTTTCCTTTGAATTTTTTCCTGATTATAATAGTAATATAAAGTTGTTATCCAATTTACACATGACAGAAAATACATTGTACAGAAAACGAAAGTCCTCTGCCGAGAGAGAACCATTAGCAATAGTATAATGCATACTGTTTGAACTTTCTTACACGTATACCAACATGGGAACACGTGTAGCATACTGTGCTGCAATGCCAAAATAACTTGATGATATATTTTGATTGTCTTTTCATGTCCATATATATAAATCCACATCTATATTTTTGAATAGCTATATAGCATTTGCTGTAAGGCTAAACAATAGTTTACTTAACCAATCCATACTTAATTAGTATTTGGGGTATTAACAGTTACTCCCTAAAAAATGAGTGCTACAAAATTCATTCTTGTATATATTTATTTGTTAACTATCCTTATTAACCCAGAGCTCCATGTTTTGCTTTTAGATCTAGGAGTCCAAGTACTTGATCTGATACACATGCACATGTATATTAATATAATCAAGATATTATATAAAATAAAATTAAGAATATTAATATAATGTAATCAATGTATATTGGTATATGTTTTATGTATGTATGTATTTCTTCCGTGGTCAAAACACTATCCCACTTGACTCTGAAGGCAGTTTGCAAACCCTAAGAAATCCTCAAATTACCTACTCATCTTTTTCAAAAAATTATACAATTGTAACATAAATAAAACAATTTTTTTTTTTTATCACTGGGCTGGGGCTCTGTTATTTAAAGCTGGGTAAGTGAGGTGATAGCTATTAGCAAAACTGATTTACAATGAAGTGAAGATTAAAAAAAATTCTTTATGAATCAAGCCGCTATTACTCTAAGTCAATTAAATCAATCTCCCTCAAGGAAAAACCTAAGGATTCGAATTCCTTTATTAGAAGGATGTTATTAAAATGTTTCTGTGGTTTATTGATTTCTTTAGTTCTGCTCCTTGAAGAATATGGGAATCGCTAACAGAACTGAGACCAATACTAAATGCTTGGAAATTCTGGTCAAAATTGTATGTAGAGACAATAAAAGTAGCATATCAATATGTAGGAGCTGGCTAGAGACTTTTCTTGCAGGCTGCTTCTTGTTCAGACTAGGTATTCCCACTACTTCTAATTGCCATATTAATTTTTAAGTTTCTTAAGGAAGAAAGCCTGGGATTAAAACTTCATGGACTGTTCCTTAGAACCTTTTTACTGTTGGTGTCTTGTCACTGTGATGCCATCTTTTGCTTGGATTTTGGCTTTCTCTTCATTGTCATTGCCTGGCTGGGAACAAGAAGATTTTCACATTTTGTCCATGCTCCTGGTTGCACGCGAGTCTGAACATCAGTATAGCCTCCTCTATGCCCCAACTCTGAATTCTCTCCTAGCTGCACTTTGTTGAACAAAGAAACTAAAATGGTCTGCAAGCAAACACACTACTGTATACTGAAACCTTGAAGATGTTGATATAAAACTCTTATTGAAGAGATGAGGAAACTCAGCCCAGAGAGATTTAATGACTTGTTGAGAACCTTGCCATAAAGAAGAACCAGGGCCAGAATCCACATCGGGTGGATCTCCTGCCTCTAGTCTTATATCATATAAGGGGACCTGTCAACCCCTCAGCGTTTCATGCCCTTCTCAGGGGCTGGGTTGGCCACTGTACCTACGTCCACTCGTGTTCCTCCCAGAGTTGGCCTCACAGTCTGACCTCCATTCCAAAAACTTTCGCTGTCTATATTATCGGACCAAGAATTAGTGATTACTCCTTCCTAGGGGATGAAGTAGACTGGAGCAATAGATTTTTAAGGCGTCTTTTTCCATGTCAGTGTTGGTCCTGTGAGTAAAACACTTCTGACCCTCTGGCTGATGACTTCTGTCCCTTTGAGTCTCTCTTGCTTTTGTGAGGAGATAAGCCCTGGGCATTATTTTCTGTTTTAGTATCTGTGTGAAAGCTTAGCACCCTTAATTCAGCTAATCAAGAAACATTGTATATTTTTATAGGAGTTGGTCTAAAATTAACATCTCTAATGCACAGAATTACACACTCACTCTTTATGCTCAACCTGCGAATGTTCAGTACTATGGGGTGTTAGTAGCATCGCTCTTATGGTCGGATGGATACTGGTTTGAAACAAGTTCTCACCACTTGCTAGTTGCATGACTTTGGGCAATCTGACATCAGTGAAGCTCAGCTTACTCATTAGCAAAGTGGGAATAGTGATACCTCTTCAGAAAGGTTGATATGGGAATTAAATAAGATAATGTGTTAATTCAGTGCCCAGTACGGGGCCTGGCACATTGTGAGTCCCCAGTAAATGCTACTTTGCTTTCCTTCTCTCCTTCCCCCTCCCATTCCTGCTACTGGAAAGCCCCTGTCCAAGAAAAGGAATGGGAGAGAGTTGTAAGAATCTAAAGACATCAATTTTAGTTTTTCTTCTTTTTTTTTAAATCAAGAATTTTTGCTGAAGGTGCTGCATTATAAATGGACTTCTCAAAAGCCACTTGTATCAGTAGTCTGATCATTTATTCCTTGATGAGAAATATTTTGGTCTATTAGCAAGAAGAAAGATTAACTGCACATTAATCAAAAACTTCAAGATGAGTAGAAGTGTGCATATATCATAGAAACTGCCAGAGAGGTACCACCGCCACAGACTGGGAAACGTGCGTTCTGTGCATCAACTCTGGTCTCCGCCTGCCAAAGCAGAGCCTGACTATTCAGTTAACTGGGCAACTGTAAAATGTTCTTAAAATTCATATGTGCTATTTTTTAAGGCGAAGTTTATTTGATTTTACTTTTCTTCCCCCCTTCTCCCAAGCAATTAATTTCTTGCTGGTACTGGGCCTGGAAACAGTAGGAGAAAATGAGTTGCTAGAAGTGTATTTCTAAATTAGCAATCATCTCTGTGACATGTGCACTTAGTCAATGTGTTTATTCCTCGGTTATTGTCTGTTTTCTAAAAATACCTGGAGAAAGCCACGTGTATCTTGGTAATTCCCTAGAAGCTGAAACAGGGTACGATACAGGCTGCCCGAGTTTGCCATTTTGGGGTTCTTGCTGTGGTTTCTGGGCTAAGGCAAAAGATAAGTCTTCTCAAAATAAAATGATTCTGCCTCCAACTGGAAATCCTCCTCTGGCTAACATAATTATCTACTCAAGAACTTTAGTTAAAATGTCTAGTTAGATTTAAGGTGTCACTACCCCCCCAAAATGCTGTCTTTGAAAGCTTTGAAGGGAAGCCCCATTGAAAGCTCTGTAGTCACAAAAATAAAGGAGGTTTCACAGGGTATAAATTCTCTGTCGGGGTGGAGAGTTGTTATTTAGCTATTTGCTAGTATGCCATTATACCAGCATATAATAGGACAGAGTTACCCAGGAAACAGTGATGCAGGGCTAGAGATTGTGTGTGTGTGTGTGTGTGTGTGTGTGCGTGCACATACGTGTGCACGCACACACACATTTAATCAGGTCCACAGAGTTTTCACCATCCAATTGTCAGGACTCTCTTCCCTATTTTTGCCTTTTCTTTAAGGATCACTGCTACACCGAGCGTGTATCGAGTAGCTTTCGAGACACACTAGTGTGTCAGGAAATGGAGAAGTGTAAGTTGTGAGTCTCTAAGGAGAGTTGTACTGGGTTTATAACCCATTTGGAAATGTAACCACAATTTCATTTCATCCCAGAGACCCCCATGGAGCAGTAACAGGGGAGAGTAGGATGATTCACCTAATTTCTTTGATGTAAATTTAAAATTTCTCCTGACAGTTTTTGCTGGAAACTGGGGCTTGAATGCATCATCCTGAAGAATTTTTGCAGTTGCCCAGAAATGTGGGGCTAGAGAGAGCAGATGCTTGGAAATGCCGTTGACATTTCCAAGTTTTTATAGCCCTGGTACATAGCCCACTAACTCCAGCATGCTTCACACATGGAGAAGGACCATTTGTCATTTTGATGCCAAGATGATACACACAACTCTAAATGAAATGGATTACTTCTTTCTACCTCCTGCTTGGACAGTCAAAGTAGAGCCATTTCCGGCATTTATTGGTCACCCTGTACATGCCTGAATGGCAGAGTGGTATCGGTATTTGCTCCATGGCATGGGAAATGAAGGTCTCTAAAACTGCTCATGACAGCAAAAAGTACGAGTTTCTGCCATGCTCAATTAGGGTATGATTTATTTGACAAAAGTGACTTCATTAAGAAACAGACAAATAATAGTTATGATAGCTGCACCAATTCTGAAACAATTAGCATTCAAATAGATGGTATACACCTATACACACCATTCTTTGTATTTAAACAAAAGTATTTACCTGGGCAACTCAGCAACTTGCCAGCTCTGAAAATCTGGACAATTTCCCAGACAGGAGATATTTTGCATTTTAAGTCATAGACATTATGGTCAGAAAATCTCTATGGCAGTTCTCCCTGCATTTAGGGAGTTATTCTTTTATGCAATACTCAACACCTGACCATCACCAAAGAATACATTGAGGTCAAGGTTACTCATATTTTGGCTCCTGGATAAATGAGAGTGGCCAGGGACTTGGTTAGAATCAAGTTTCTACTTTTCTGGAAACCTAAACATAAGGGCAGGATTAACCAATTCTCCAAATATTTATCGAGTGCCCACTCTGATCAAAAGGTATTCTGGAAGTCGTTGCTTTCTCTGGCCTGCATGTCCAGAGGGTTCTGTAATCTTAACATATCTGTCAAATGCGTGTGGAACGATCATATCAGGGCAAATTTTGTCTGTTTCTAGTGTGTATAACAGAAGTTGTTATTCTATGCCTTGGACTTATGGATTTGTAGAGCAGGTGCCCCCTGAGACCTGCCCAGGGGCAGGCAGGCAGGTCTCCACTGGGAGGCTAGAATCTGTGCCAGACAAATTCCTATTAGGGATAAGGATTTTTTGTCAACCCAGTAGATCCAGAACTTGTTCATGCTGCTATTACCCCTTCATAATATTTTAGCCACCTGTGATTCACCAAGTAACCATCTGATGGGCTCATTTGCCCTGAACTGGAGAGCTCAGGCTGCTTGATTCCCACCTAGAAGTTTGATTCCATGTTCAACCTCTGGGTCAGTCCTGGTCCCAGGCAGGTGGAGATGAGGGGAAGGCAATTGTTCAATGGCTCAGCTTCCAGTCTTGTGGACGATCTACCCTACCTATCACCTTCCTTGGGAATAAAACTCTATCTTGAGGGGCACCTGGGTGGCTCAGCCTGTTAAGTGTCTGTCTTCAGCTCGGGTCATGTTCCCAGAATCCTGGGATGGAGTCCCCGCATCAGGCTCCCTGCTTCTCCCTCTCCCAATCTCTCTCTCTCTCTCTGTCCCTCCCTCCCTGCCCCTCTCATGCTCTCTCTCTCTTTCTCTCCCTTTCTCTCTCTCACTCAAATAAATAAACAAAATCTTAAAAAAAACCTCTATCTTGAATCTCAATTCCAGTAACTGGGATAAACTCTCGGTGCTCCTGTGTTTACTGTCAGCCCCTGCCCAGTATCCTAGAGCCTCCGCTGCTATGATCCTGTCCTGCCACCTGAGTCATTTCATGGACCTAAACTTTACTGCTTATGTTTGGCGCTTTTTACCTGTTGCCAGATTTCCCTGATATCGACTCTGCCTGCTGCCAACCCCGCTCCTGATGCTGCATTTGCCTTCTCTGCCAGCACACCTGTTGCTCACTGCTGACTCTCCCCTGATGCACATTTGCCATCTGCCTGGACTTTTCCTGCCCATTTCCTGCTGCTGGGAATGTGTCCTGCCCTCTGTGTCCGTAACTGTTTTTAGAACATAATTTGCTAACAACAAATAGGCTAAACTTTCAAAAACCAAGATATGAGTTTAGTCTGTCCTATCCTCTACCAAACCCTGTATATAAAATATATTGCTTATCACACATTGTAACAGGGAGAATATTTGTATAAAAAGTTCCAGCTTGCGAGGTAATTAATTGCTCTGTAGAAACAAGGGAACAAATAGAGTGGCATAGCATCCATATCCAAAAAGTGAGTGTGGATGGAAAGTTCTGGAAAGGTGAAGTAAACGTCATCAAATATAAATAATGTTAATATTTCTAAGGATGTTTGCTGATGGACTTTACCAGAGCCAGATGGTGGCTGTCTTTCAACATGCCAAGGGACATTTATTAACTGACAGGGCACCTTGAAAGAGAGATGCGCTCAGTCCTGCTGGGGGATGGGAGAGAGGGTTGGAATGGCCTGGGCCAGGGGCTTGTTGAAGGAGAGTTAGAAAGGAAAGAGCACTTTCAATGAACCTGTGTGTTGACGGAGAGAAGCAGGAAGGAGGCTTAGAGGAACAGGGAGGAACAGAGCCCAGGTTAAGGGCCTGAGGAAACAGCAATTTGAAAAGGATTAGGGGTAAGTGTAGGAGAGACCAAATAGAAAAGAAACAAGATTAGATGGTGACAGCGAGGGCGGGAGAGTGGGGTGCAGGAAGAAGAGAGAGACAACAGGAACCAGGAAAAGCTGATTATATCGGAATTCAGTTTAGGGAGAGTGAATAACAAGTGAGTCCTCAGAGTTAAGAAAACTGTTCAATGTGCTGAACCAGGACGGTCTCCAGTTCAGTCTGGGGAAGCAGACCGTCACTAACAGGTGCTTTCTCAAAGTCAAAAGGGTTTGGGCCCAGACAGGAAAGGGTGTCTTTATTCATAGACCTAAGGATCTGAGGAGAGGTTGTGACTAATGCCTGACAGAGACCCCAGGGAAGCCTTAGGAAAGATCCAAGACGGGGTCTTAGGAGGGGGTAGATGGATGCGAGAGAGAGAGAGAAGGAACGTGAGCACACACCAGGAACAGACTGCTGGATTCGAACTCATGCCGGAGCACCTGAGAAACTGAAGCCCACATTTGTAACTGGCTTTGAGTATTTACTGCTTTGTGCGGTTTGAATCCCAGCCTCTACTTTTTATGAGCTCTGTAACCTCCGACAAGGTATTTAATCTACATAGCTTAGTTTCGTCATCTGTGAAATAGCAATAGTAAAGGAAGCTACTTTTCTGAATTTCTGCGAGGTTTAATTAAATGAGATAAGTTTCCTAATAATATTAAAGATTTCTATTAACATGAGAAAGACATCCTGTCAAGAAAGGAAAGTGGGGTGTGTTCCTTTGCCTTTGTTCGTCTCTGGATGTGTCAGCAGATAACTGAAGAGAGACTAACAGTAACCAACAGGCAGTGTAACTGGAGGAGCATTTTGCTTGCATTCTACCCTCAGCTTGGGAGTGGAGGGTACGCGGCAGCCCGTTTCGTGGCAGGATGCAAGGGAATTATTTCCCTCCCAGGAAGGAGCCAACAGTCCAGCTAAGCCTTCAGAGTTGTATTATTCTGATGTTTTGGAGACCCAAACAGCAGAATTAGTCAAGGTCTTCATATATTATTTTGCCACGTATTTAACTTGTTGAATACAGCAAATTCTGAAAGACTTTAAACTAGGCGTCGCATCTATGACCACATCCAGCAAACACATTCCAGTTGAAAATAAACCAGAATGTTCATGTGTTGAATTCTGTAAAGGTGATTTAATGTCAATGATAAGTAAGATAATAGATGGTGCTGGAAGAATTGCGAGACTGTAATACACTTGAGGTGCTAAGGCAATTGACTAATGGGAGCCAGGCCATTTGAGATATTCAGCCTTGGATATATTTTAGAGTTATGGATCTATTTATAAGATTGCCATATATCATTTAACTTGTTCCCTTCACAATTCTAAAGCCTTTTATAGAAGATAAGGCCAGAGAATTGTTGGACACCACCAGTTCAGCATTCCGACCAGCTGCTGTACCTGTCCAAAACGGTTAGGTCAGCTTCTACCAAGTGAACAAATTACTTCCTAGTGTGGATCAGGTCCTGTTGGGAAGGGGTGTTAATCTTTTTAAGCCCTGACTATGTTACCCAGTTTCTTTGCCTAAAGTAGTCAAAAGCCTTTATGCCCCTTTCAAAGAGTCTATTTGTAATTGTCTCAAGAAATTCTTTTTGGATTATATACTTAAACAATTAAAAGTACTTCTTTGGGGCAAAAAGAATCCTCAAAGTGAAAGTTTTTTAAGATGGAATCCATGGAGGATACGTCAGAGAGTCTGTTGACCAACTCCTGCGGTGAGGCTGTTCTAGTGGTATAAATGCCATGGTTCCAGGTTCTTGGGGGTAGAGCCTAGTGCCCTATTAAGAGGCTTCCAATGTCCCTTTTCAGACTTGGTGGAAGATTTCTCTCTAAATCAGCTATGCAGCATATTTAGCCTGTAGCTTCTAGGGATACCATCTGTATAATGATTACAATCTTGAGAAGTGCATTATGGCCTCCACCCACTGGCAAAAAGCCTCTTGTTGGTATTTTTACTGACTGACACAGCAGAGCTGGTATTGACTCCCATCTGGCACTCTGGTCATTTTCTAATTCTGTGCAAAAGACTGCAGTATTCTCATATATCTTCCCATGAACCCTCTGAACCTTCCCATGAATTCCCAGGCTTGTTTGTCATGATTGGAAGGTAAACACTCCAATGCCAGATGATATGACTTGCCATGACCTTTGGTGAGATTTCTTTTGAAGTTTTCTGAATATCCTTTTAAGGTGGTGTAACCTTTCACATTCTGAACATGGCTGATGTGTATGAACGTAAAAGTAGATTTCAATGGCATCATTCTGGTAAGAGCAGTATTCCCAGATTATTGTCAAGAACTTCCAGACTCTTGCAGTAGGGATATTACATGCTTGCTTCTCTGTACTTACAGGCTCTATGACAACTTGAGTACATGCATGGAATTTATTCTCTAATGACCCTCACAATTTTGCCTGAGAAGTATGTTGAAATCACTAAAAAATAAAATACAATTAAAAAAAAAAAAAAAAACCCAGGGAAGATCTGTATCAATATGGGAAGCTAGGGAGTATTATCATTTCCCTGCCAGGTACTTCGACTGAACTAACTATTGTAAAGATGGAATGAAATTAAAAGAAGTCATTGCAGGTTGTTATACAACTCTCTTCTATAACAGCACTGAAGTGTTCTGGAAAACAAGGAAGTACCTGGTAGAACCCAATTAACACCTTTTAAATATAGTGGACCATGGAACGAATGGGAACATTTTTTTTAGAATTTCTTTTTCTTTGAAGGATAACGTGTAGGTGTGGCTGCAATGGGAGGTTGTGGAGGTTTATGCAAATGGGCACAGGAGAGACAATGCGGTAGTAAAACAGGATTCTAGCTGAATCCTAGTGGCTATTTTCCCCAACCTAAGGGCAGCACCAGAAAGGGGGCCTGGACAGCCACACAAGGTAAATAATATGGAGAATGTGACAGTAGAAGGTTGGATAGAGCCAAGTGTGGCAATTCCCCTAAACATCTGCTTAGAGAAGGACATGGACTTCCCAGGGCTTGGGCACTTTCCCATCCCTCAGGTGGTTACATGCCAGTATTTCCTGCTTCTGTCGCCCTCACACATGAGGCCTGGAAAAAGGTTTCTTACCAAGAAGAGAAAATGGAGATTGGGAGATAATCCACTCTTCTGCTCCTAGACAAATATGAGGTCAGGAGAGCAGAATTTTCACTCAAAGGTCAGGCAACAAAAAAAGGTCTTTCAGCATAAAATTACAAGGAAAATAAAATATTTAAAAGTTAAGGGAAATTTTTTAAACAGTTTTTTGAAATGAAACACAAGTAAATTTATAACATTTACCTTGTGCACTCCATAAAACTTTAGAATATATAGACTTTAGGCCAAGAAGAGATGAAAAACGAAATGAGAGACAGGAGAAGATAGGAATTGTCTTCTGTGCATAAATAACAAGATGAGGAAATAATATAACAGTACTGTGATGGACGAATCAACATGTGCTCTAGAAGGAAGCAGAATGAGCACTGAAGAAAATCACGTGAGGTAGTGAATTGAGGGGAGTTTACAAAACTTAGAAGGGATGGCAAAAAGTAGTGGATGTATAGAACTCAGTGAGGAAATCCAACCCATAGATATTTGATGTTCTTGAAGAAGAGAGAAAGAAAAGAAACAGAAGCAATGATCAAGGTTTAAAATGGAAGTAACTTTTTGAGATTTCAGAACAGAACAACATCTAGACAGGCTATTGGGAAATTTATGAATTTCAAGATTCAAAAATGATTTCCGACATCATCCTGTCAGGCACTTAGAGAGGAATAAAAGTCAAGCGGGTCTCTGAATTTTCTTTGATAACTTTAAATGCCAAAAATGCTGCTGGTGCTGAATGACAATAAAAATAATAATAAACACTTCCTGAGCATCAGAAACTATGTCATATGCTTTTACGTAGGTAACTAAAACCTCCCAATGAATTTTGATGTAAGTGCTTATATTCCCATTTTATAAAATAATATTTTCAATATATCTAAAGAAAAAAAAAGGAAAATTTAAAAATAACAAGAAAAACAAAGGAAAGAACAATGAATCATAAAAGGTACAACATATAAGACTGGCATAATTGGGACTAGCCATATTAATGAAGATGATAAAGACAATTAAGTGAAATTCCCCAATTTTTTTAAAAAGGGCTTACACTGAGTGAAAAAATGAAATAGAAGCAAAAGCAAACCCAATTCTATACTGTCTACAAGAGCAACTTCCCCCCCTACTTCAAGTAACTCAGAAAGTTTGAAAGTAACAAGATAGACAACAATATTTAAAGCAAATGAAAACAAACATAAAGGACAAATGATATTATTAAAGTAGATTTTACCACAAAAGAACTTTAAATGTACTTTTAATAAAGAGATTAATTTGATACTGAAACAAGTAGTAATGCCTTAAAGCTGACCAATATACAATCATTGTGGGAGACAGAAATATCTCTCTATACTCCAGGATTAATGGCCAAAACACAAATGAGGATGTAAAAGATTTAAATGGCTTTGAAACAGATGATTTAACAGACTTAACTAATGCTTTGTTTCCAAATCACAGATACTATATTTATTCAGGGAAGCAATTAATAGTTTTTGAAATTTCAAAGTATATTAGACCAAAAACTCCTTAAATAAACACAAAGTCACAAAAAGTGTGCAAGCCTCATTATTTCTGATCACAGTATAAGAAGCTAATTATAAATATATAAAATAACTTTTCCAGCTGTTTGGGAATTAAACAACTACCACAATTTTCCTCAATAATTGCTGGATTAAAACAGGGGTCAAAATTGCAGTTTTAATAATGAGAAAATAAGGATACAAAGAATAGCATGTATCAAAACATAAGGGATCCAGTCAAAGCTGTAATCATAGGCAAAATCAATATGCTTTATTGATTTATTTAGGAAATTCATTAGGACAGCAATCAGATTAAAAAAATAAAATGAGAAAGACTGTATTTTGATCCATAAACAATAAAAAACACTTAGTAACATTCAAACTCTAGGTGTGCAGTCTGTTGGCAAGTTAATAATAGAAGAATACTCCCTCCTAATGGTAGGGCATATCTGTCATACTTAATGGAATATTCATAAACCCTTCCCATTAAATAAGGAACAAGACAAGGATGTCTGTTATCATTGCTATCATTTAACATTCTTCAGGAAATTTTAGCCAATGCAACATGTCAAGAAAAATAATTCAGATAGATAAGTATTATAAAAGAAGAGATTTCCATATGATACGAATTAAGTAGAAATCCCAATAAAGTCAACAGAAAAACTGATAAAATATAGTTCAGTGAAGATGTCAAACGTAAATGAAATATAGACAAACGAATGTTTCTATATATTATCAATAATCAGAATGCAAATTAGATGAAGCAGTAGTCACTTTAGAAACATAAAATCTATATATAAATAATAATAAGAAAGGAACTCAGCAATTTTAAAATTTATATGGAAGAATCAATGTCTAAGGAGAACTAAACCCATTTTGAAAATAAGAGAGATTTGTCTTATTAGATATTGTCGTGTATTATATTATAAAGCTATAGTTATAGAATCTGTTGCAAAGAAAAATAGGCCATAGAACAGTCTAGCAATCTCAGAAGCAGACTCAAGTTTATGTGGAAAATTAATATACAATAGAGGGGGGCCCACGGTACTAATAGAAAAGAGACAGATTATTTAGTAGATGGTGTTGGGAAAAATGTCTTATAGTATAAAGACAAGTAAAACATCATGTATAGAGAAAGACTCTAGATAATTTAAAGATCTAAATGTGAAGGTAAAACCAAAAGCTAATATAAAATAATGCAGAAGAATATCTTAGTACCCTAATTATGGAAAAATACAACACTCCAGAATCATGAGGTGGAAAATTGCTGAATTTGATTACATTACACTAAAGATTTTTATTCAATGTTGGATACCACTGGGACTAATATCTGGAATATACATGAGCCTCATACAAATGAACAAGAAACAGATATGAACCCCAATAGAAAAATGGTCCAGGAATATATGTAGAAGCAATTCATAGAAGAGGGAACCCTAGGGACTAATACACTTACAAAGAGATGCTCAAAACCGTTAGTAATTAGATGAATGCAAATTAAAATAACAATGACATATCCCTAAAGACCTGTCAGATACATAAAACATTAGCTGACACTGTTTAAGTGTCAAGTGGGAGGAGGGAATATACGAATACTCAGGCACTGCTGGTTGGAGTATAGAATAACATAGATGACCTGTAGCAAACTGGCAGGACCTACCCAAACTAAATAAGGGTATGCTGTATGACCAGACATTCCACTCTTTAGGGAACCATAAGTGCAAATGAATGAGGATGTTTCTTGAAGCATTGTTTGTGGTGGCAGGAAGTTGGAAGACATCCAGTTATCCATCACTGGAGGAATGGATATATAAATATTGGGATTGCATGCTATGGAAAAACATACTGGTTAGGACCAATGAACAACGTGTAGATGTGCACTAACTGCAGCACGGATAAATTTTTAAAAACTTTAATGGAATGAGAATGAGAAAAGCAAGAAAGAATGAAATTTACAACACACAATAGCATTTGTGTAAATTAACAATTCATGCACACGAGTGAAGACACATTTCACAGATACACATATGAAGACTGGAAAAGGATAAAAACAAATGAAAATAGTTAAATTTAAGGGTAAGGAAGGAAATGGGAAATGGGAAGGGGGTTCCAAGTGAATGAATGAATAAATAAATAAGAGAGAAGCCTTGCAAGGTAGGGTAAGAGAAAAAAGGAGGGTGGGAAGGAAGGAAGGGAAAGAGGGAGGAGGGAAAGGAAAGAAGGAAAGAACAAGACAGTAAACTTAAGACATTAGCAGGATGTTTTTGAATGACTAAAAAGAAGACTTGATTAAAAGAAACTGCATGTTGGGCCACCTGGGTGGCTCAGCTGGTTAAGTGTCTGCCTTTGGCTCAGGTCATGATCCCAGGGTCCTGGGATCCAGCCCCCCTGTCCCTCTCCCACTCCTCCCCACTTGTGCCCCACTTATGCCCTCACACTTGCTCTCTTTCACATAAATAAATAAAATCTTTTTTAAAAAATAAATATGCAAAAGAAAATGCATGCTATGTTCTCAGATTTCAAAGTTCAGAATTATAACAATGCCAATTCTCAGAAAATTTCATCATAAATGTAATTTTGTTCCATTAAACAATTGTGGGAGATTGCTTTTGTAACTAACCAAGGTGATTAGGTGCTAGATGCCCCTTTTCTACCCCTTGACTCTTTTCCATCTTGCTTTGTGTCCTGCAAGGCTGACCTGGAAGGATTGCATCAGTGGGCCCTCTTATATTCTAGTTTCAGGTCGAGTTTGCCTTCCAATAGATGGAAGGACAGGAGCAGGGTTATTTATGTGTGTGTTTTGGGGGTGGGGTGGGAGTGGGGTTAGTATTTATTCCAACTCCTGCCTCCTTGTAGGACCACCTTAGGTTGGATGAGCCCTCTACTGTCAGGTAGATGTTGACACAGCTCTTTGCACCTTCAGGCCTAGAAGTGGTAATGGCTCCTGACCAAGATGGCGCACTATCACGGCTGCGTAAGAACAACCATGAAAATTGTGAAAAAGATTAACAAGGAGCAACCTGTGCTATCAGATAAATGCAGGTATATTCAGAACTACAAGTAATTTTTTAAAACAAACTGATAGTACAAGGATAGACAAACTATGAGAGACTGATGAAACACAGCCTTATGCATTTGAGCTTTTATTTGTGCATGTATAAATATGAATAAAGGTAATATTTCAATTGTTTGGGGATATTTTAATTACTTTGAAACTAAAAAGTTAAATCCTTATGTCATGGCACACTCAGAGTTAAATTCAAGATGGATGAAACAGTGAAATGTAGGAAGGAAGGAAGGAAGGACAGAAAGAAGGAACAAAAGGAAAGAAGAAGGAGAAATTGAAAATTAATTTGAAATCTGGTTGGGAAAGATAAGCATAAAAACAAAGAGAGAAACAATAAAGACAAAGATTACTATGTGATTCATAGTAAATATGAATATGTCTATTTACTATATTAAATACGTCAGCAAATAATATTCTTAAATTGCAATGATGGGCCAAATGGTATATTTGCAGAGTTGGGATAACGTTTTTATTAGGCTATTTTATTGGAGATTTTAAATATCCTAATGACAATTATGAGAAAAGCTCACATTTCAAGCTTTCTATATAGATTAGAAACTGTTGTGTTCTGTAACTAGTATTAAAAGATAAACTGAGGCATATTAAATATTTTAAGAGTTTGTTTGAATAAAAATTGATTTGAGTCAGGTACAAATCGGAAGTGGTCAGGTGAGCTTCGGCCTTAGGAAACTAGGGTAGGGCTTCTCTAGAGAAGCAAAGAAAGGAAATTATTTGATTGGTTATAGCTTAAAGCCTAGTTGCCTATTGTGATTGGTTGTCTTTAGGTTTCAATTTTGTAGCCTCGAGGCATTTACAGGTTTAGAATCTGGTTTGCTTACGTGGTCACCCAGGCACGAGAGACACCTCAATTCAGTGGCCTCCTTGTTTAATTAATTTAACCACTGTAATGCACTTACTGTTACTTTCATTATTTAGGTCTAGAAAACAGATTCCATTTTCTGTGTCCTGAGGAGCCAGATCATTAAATGATGATAATATAAGAAATGAGTATTTGAATCCTACCACTTATTACTCTTCCACTCTATGATACTGACTTGAATATGGACAGAAAGAATGGATCGCCTTTGGGGATCAAAATTTTAGCTATATTATGTGCTCTCCACCAGATTAGATAACACAGCAAGCCCTTTACCTTCTCCCTTAAACTCTCCAGTTTACCTTTTTTCCTCCCTCACTTTCTCCCTTCCCGCCTTATAACATGACCACACCCTGTTCATTTATGGCTACTCTTGCATTACAGTGGCAGAGTGAAATCACTGTAAGGCCAGCAAAGTCTAAAATATTGACGATCTGACCCTTTACAGAAAAAATTTGCTGAAACCTGCTGTAGAGGAAGGGGTTACCAAAACAGAAACGAGCAGGCTTGCAGAAAGAGTTTTTAATTGCTTCAAATTAGCTTGATTTTTCTTTTTTGCAGGAACAAAATCTCAAAGACATTGGACCTCCCTGGCATACGTAGCAGAACCGCTCTTTAAAAGAGCTATTTCCTTAAAAAGCAGAGACGCAGACTTGAGCTAAACCCTCTCTGGGGTTGCGCTGACAGAGTAACAATGAATTGCTCATTTCCCAGTAGACCCTGGAAGCTATTTGAGCAGGTAATATATGCCTAAACCCAATGAAAACCATTGACAAGCCCAGCGCAGAGAGACCTGGGACTTGGGCAAGTACAAGGGAATGAAAAAAGAGTAGCAGCCGACGAACATGAACTTGGGTATGCAGAATTCCTAGATGAAATGGAAATTTCAGAACACTTAAGGGAAGCGCAAAATAAGGATTTTACACCGGAAGCAACTTAAGGAGCCCCTGAACAGGGCATTACTCTTAGCAATTTCTTATTACATATAGACCTACACCCCATACTGCCACGGTGTGAGACACAGCTGTGGGAGAGATCTGTGAAGGCCTTTTCTGTAGGGTACACCTGAGGAGTAAGCAGGCAACTTTGTCCCACTACGGGAGAAAACAATAATATCCCTGTGGGGACACGGTATTATCTAAACCCTGTTAAAAACAAGACAACAGGCCCCAAATAGAGTCACTTACGCTAAGCTCTACATCACCAAGGCAAGACTAAATTACAGTTTTGACTCTCCTAGAAATGGAACCTTAAAGCAGTCAGTCAGAAATCACCTGATCAGCACTAGTTAGGTAATCTGCCCGATAGGCCCCTGATATCCCCTAAAGGAGAGTGACCTTGCAATACCAATCTGCCTTTTTTGTCTAGTATAACTTCCTTGTTCCTGCTCCCGTCTGCCTATAAAAGTCTCATTTTGTTCAGCTCCTCAGAGCTCCTTCTTATCTGCTAGATTGGATGCTGTCTGATTCATGAATCTTTGAATAAAGCCGGTAAGATCTTTAAAATTTGCTCAGCTGAATTTTGTCTTTTAGCAACCCTAAACACTCTAGGTGTCTGGATGGTTTCAAACCAGACATAAAGATTCAAATAGGATCTGAAAGAGGATTAAAAGTCGTGGATGAGTGTGCTCCATCAGTGGTGGGAGATTGCTTCAAAGAGGAGGGAATTGGGGGGGAGTTGGGGGATCCAGGTAAAGTGGGGGGATTGTTACTGTGCAGGCCGTCCATGAATATGCTGAGCTAAGGAGGAGAGACAGAAGCTCAGTCCCTAGAGAAGGAAGCGGAGGAAGCCAAGAAGGACTGGCAAGGGAAGGAAGGGAGAAAAATGTGGCAGCTAGGGGTAAAGAGAATGGAGTGAAAAGTGAGGAACAGATAAGAGGGTATCATTCCTGTGTCAGGGCACTCCCTCCATTTTTAAGGACTTTACTTGCTGGGGTTAGAGTGGGACATGATGGGGTTATAATACACAGTGTCTTCTTTCAAGGAATTGACAATCTGGGGTAGGTGGTGGTGGGAGAGAAAATACAAACATATAAAAACTAACTAATAGGACAAGGCAGTAAAAGAAATATAATCTACAGAATCATAGCAGGTGGTTTAACCCACACAGATGTGAACCATAAAATGTATTTCTTTTTCATTCCCGAGTTCCTTTTTAAAAAACATCTCAGATCAGTGATTCGGTTAAAAAATGGTACCTAGGGCAGTAGTTTCCACTAAGGTTATCCTGAGGGTCATATCCAAGTGGCACAGATAATCAAAAAGACCATGTATATATTTGCATTTAAAGTGGTATGATTTACATGTTTTTGCATATCCACACGTACTATGCATATAATTATGTTGACAGTAAGGTCTGCCCTTACACACAATATTAAACTTTCCATTAGTAGGCTGGAGGGAATCAGTTCTTACTTTTTCTTGCCTCTTCTTTCTTACTCATCCTCTGTCAATGATCTAGCCATCTTGTGGGAAAGGAGAAGGCAAGATGTATAGGGACCCGGCTAGCAGAGGGCAGAGCGCTGATAGGGATTTGAGCTGCACCCTATGTTGGAGAGCACTAGACCCAGTTAATCAGAGTGCCATGTTAATCATATAAGGCTGTATATTCTGCATTAAAGAGAGGCTCTGTCAACAATGGTAAAAAAAAATGTGCTAATACTATTAATAAAATTAATGATTATTGACATCTGTTTTCTTTTCTGTCCTGTCCAAGAGACATAATCCCTGAGGGACAGGGTGGTCACCACTTAAGGAAAGCTTATTATGTACCTGATATTGTGCTATCTACTTTATATACAGTTTGTCATTCTATTTTTTAGAACAATGAATCACCTTATGAAGTAGGTATTGCTATCTCTACGGTTGAAAAAAATGAGATTTAGAGAGATTAGGTGACTGACCCAAAGTCACACAGTTAGTAAGTGGTAGAGCAGGGATTCATTGATTGGTTCATTTAATACATATTAAGCGCCTAGTATGTGAAGGATATTGGTGAGGTACTATCTGTTGAACTCCAGAGACATGCTAAGTACTATAAGTAGTTAGGATACTTTTCTCCTGCCTTAAAATGGCTTACTTTTTGGGTATCTCTATTTTGGCAAACAGTAGAACTATTCGCCCAATCACTGAAGCCATAAATCCAGAGAGCCATCTTAGACTACTATCTACTTCATCAATTCTCATATCCAAACAATCACCCAGTCCTATCAATTCTACCTTCTAAATATCTTACTCTTCCAAGCCCTCTTTCAAATCGGCGTTGCTACCAAAGCATCTTTTGCTCCTATTACCATATAGCTATCTCCCTGTTCTCTATGCTTCTAGGAAATGAGAGTCACCAGAAATGGTAAAGATGACATATTAGACATCTTTGTTTTATAGTGCTTAATATAGAGTCCAGAACAATAAGGATTTAATGTTTGTTTAACAAATTCTTGAATAAAGTTCTTACAAGTGAAATTTTGAAAACTAATCTGTCCATGAGACAAGGGCTTATTTAAATATATATGTATTCTGGGGCACCTGGGTGGCTCAGTTGGTTAAGTGTCTGACTCTTGGTGTTAGCTCAGGTCATGATCTTGCGGTCCTGGAGCCTGTTTAAGGTTCTCTCTCTCCTCTCTCTCTGTCCCTCCCCTACCACTGCCCTCTCTCACGTGTGCACACTCTCTCTCATATAATATGCTGCAAAGAGCCAATAGATATAGCTTACTCTGTCATATAGTGTAGTAATTTTAAATGGGGGCATGGGAATAATTGTCATGACCAAAGTGTTCCTAGAAATCAGGCTGAGAGAAAGCCTCCAGACTGAGAAAGAAACCCAGATGCTAGAAACCCCAGTGACCCAATTTAGGACACTTTCTGGCAATGAGCTCTTCTCATTCATGTCAACTCCTTTCTCCCCCACTTCCCAATGTAAAATGTAACAGCCATGGTGAATTCAAGACATTTTAATAAGTATTTATTATGGACTGATCATGCATCAGGGGATTGAAATATAAGTAATACATAAGGAGTGGGGATTGGAAATTACTTAGTGATGCATAAGCAGAATCTGACTTCAAGGAGATAAATGAACAACACATCAGCTCTTTAATGCTTATATTGTGCTTTCACATAAATGTCTCTTGAAATCTCATTTTCATAACTATCATCTCCATTTCACTGATGAGGAAACTAAAGCTCAAAGTTAAGTGAGTTACTCAGGATCACACTACCAATGAGGGTTAAAACCCGGGATTTTGATGCCAAATCCTTGTTCTCATATCATGTTACCAAACTGTTGGGGAAATTAATTAATCAATCCATTAATTAAGAAATTACTTACTGAACACCTAGGCTGTTCTAAGCACTTGGGGTATGTCAGTGAACAAATTAGTTGAAGATGTCCACTCTCAAGGTACCTGTGTTTTTGGCTCTCCCTTAATGAGTTGCAAATCCCCCTTTGTGTGGAAAGGGCCTTTTTACTGCACACCGAGGCTTTAAGATTCTTTCCCCTTAAGAACAGTAGCTGACTCTGTGAACAACTGTCCTCAGGCTCTCATCATTGAGCATGGCTTCTTGGACCACAAGCTTCTGGATTATTTTTTTTTTAATAACATGCCCTCAATTTGGCTATTGCACCTATCAGTTACTACAGAGTTATTTAAGAGCACAACTGTTTGCCTTTAATTAATTTAAACATAAACACACAATGTTAGGAAAATTAAGTAGACAAAAACATTTTCATGCATCATAGGCATTTTGCAAACATATACAGTGTAACCTGTTAATTACATTTTCCTTCACAAACCATTTATCTTTTCAAAGACTTGCCTAATAATTTGATGCTTCTCACTTACATTTTTAACTGCTTGTGATTCATCTTTGCAGGCTGTTCCCAAAGGGATTGCCATGTCCCAAATGAAAAGAAATATTATAATAATGTGGTACAATAAAACAACATATAGGGTCTCATTCTAACCCAAAGACCATGTGGGATCATTCGAATATTCATAGAACTTATTTAGATAAAACAATATAATGAATCCTTTCCTAATCCTTTTCTTTAATTTGCAGAAAGCTTATCAAACGACCTATAATAGAAATTTCCAAAAGTTGATGCATATCCTATGTATGTATCAATTGGCATCACCACTCATGCTACTGGTAACATAATAGAAGATGTATATGTTGGTCTCTGACCCCAGTTCCTGGCACAGAGTTCCTAAAACCCTTGTAATTTCCAAAGTGATAAGAGCATCTCTTTAGTCTTTGACCCCATCCCTGACACAAGACTCCTAAAATCCTTACAAATTTCTAAGTGATAAGAGCACTAGGAGCATCTTTTATTCTAATGAGGTGACTCTGGGTGGGTGGGCACCCAGAAGGGGGCTGGCTGGTCACCAGGAAGACGAAACCATGATTAGAAGCTTGGAATTTTCAGCCCTCCTCCCCTACCTCCACCCCATTTTCCGGAGAGAGGATGGGGACTGGAAATTGAGTTAATAATTTATCATGCCTACAAGAGAAAGCCTCCATAAAATTCCAATAGTATGGGGTTTGGAGAGCTTCCAGGTGGGTAAACACATTCATGTACCCCGGCTTAATGGGACAAAAGCTCCTGTGCTTAGGACTCTCCCAGACCTCACTCTGTGTATCTCTTCATCTAGTTTTTTATCTGTGTCTGTTATCATATCTTTGAACAAACTGGTGAACATGAGAAAGCATGTCCTTAATTCTAGAGCCATTGGGAGTAACCTGGGGACCACCTATTTGTGCTTGGCATCTGAAATGGAGGAGAGTCTCTTGAGACTGAGCCCTTACCCTGTGGGATCTGATGCTATCTCCAGGTAGATAGTCTCAGAACTGAGTTAAACTGTAGGATAGTCACTGTGTCAGAGAATTGGCTGGTGGAGGAAAATCCACCACACATTTCATGGCCAACGTGTCAAAAGTGAAGTGTTCTATGTGAAAGTATAAAAGAAAGACACAGGAGAACTGTAGGTTTTTCCAATACACACTCCCAACCCAAATCCAGAGAATCATTCTCATTGTGTCCTTTCCCCTCACTCCAAGGAGGCAATTGGTAACTAAGTTGGCTTGGTTCTAGTCAGACCCATCCAGTCGTCCTTCCTATCTCTCCATTCGAGTCAGACTTTCATCTTGTGTTTGAACTATTACAATAGAACTGGATTTCATCTCCTTATCTCTACGATCCACCACAGCAGAGTTGTGTAGCAAGGAGGACCATGCTAAGCTCCAGCCATACCAAATTACTTTTGGTTTTTTACATGCGCCCTATTCTTTCAGATTCCCAGGGCTTTGTGTATCCAGTTCTTTGCCTTTCTATAAAGCTCTTTCTGTTTAGTCTTCCTAAAGTTCTACATTCATTTTTTATGTTCTAAACAGGGGTCAGTTCTCTTTCAAATGAAGCATTTCCCACCCCCTTCAGACCTTCCTTCCTCTCTTCACCTGGTTTAGGTAAAAATGGCTACACTCCTCTGTCCCCACTGTACCCAGTGCAGCACCTAATGCTTTACTAATTCTCTTTCTTTGCACGTCTGTCGCTCTCTCTCCTACACGCTGCTTTGATAGGAGGCCTGAGGCATGTATGTCCCCAGGCCCTAGCAGTGACAATCAATGAATTCAGGGAACCCTACTGGACGAATAAGCACACATCTTCAATAGAGAGGCAACGTCCCAAGGCTCAGGTGTAGTGTGGCTCTGAAGGAGCACACCTTCGGAGAGGTCACTGGATGCCATTCCTGGGAAGTGGGGAGATGGGCAATATTTCCCAACCTTCTTTTTTGCCTCTTCTTTCCCTTTATGTCACTCTCCTTCCCAAATAGGTATGGAATTTCTATCCACATGACATTTGCTCTATGTTAGCAAAATAAGGATTGTAGAGCTTTTAGCCCTGGAAGCGCTTCTGCTACTCCTGGATGTTTTCTTGTGACTAGTTACACTGGTACCAGATGGTGGTAAATGTCTTGGTCACAGTGTCCAAACCACAAGCCATATGTTGTGCCTGTAATCCACACGGGGTTTCTTGATCAATCCTTCTTTTATATACTTACAAGAATAAATTTCCCAACTTAAACTATATATTTTTTGGGTATTATTTGTACTCTCCTGTGACCCATAAAAAGCTAAAGAACTTGAACTTGCTTGTATTACTAATGTATAGGATGAGTCTACCTTTGCCGTGTTGTGTATGCTGGCCTAAGGTATACAGTAATCTTTTAAAACATAAATATAAGCCTGATCAAAACAGATGAATTTGACAATTTTTCACATAGAAAGCACTTGTTCATATAGCAGAGCTCCTGAAAACCATCATTTTGACAACACCATGGAAATTGATTTATATTAATTCATTGATGAAAAGAATCTAGGAATAATTTTACTATCCAAGCTATTAAACTGGGCTCAAACATCTGCTTGTAATGCCTTCTTTAAAATCTACTTGATATTTCCTTCTTTTTAAATTTTTTATTAACATATAATGTATTATTTGTTTCAGATAAGTAAGACTGTGATTCACCAGCTTTACACAATTCACAGCACTCACCATAGTACATACCCTCCCCAATGTCCATCACCCAGCCACCCCATCCCTCCCACCCCGCCCATCTACTTGATATTTCTTATAGCCAGCAAAAGTAGTTGCCAATGGGTTTAAGAAAAAGAATAGGAAAATCAAACTTACAATGGAGAGATTCTGTTATTTTTATATAAGAGCGGTCTTCCTGAGGAGCATAATTTGAGAATCATAAAAATGAATCACCCTTTTAGAGCAAATATTTAAATTAAAAAAAAAACATTCCATGTACCATTGCAACTACCTATGAAATAGTAAGATTGGGTTTTGCCTCCCTTTGGTCTTCTGGTTTTCTCTGCCAGGATGCTATTTAGCATCAATCTACCTGATGCATATCTTCACTGTTGCTCTCCCTTAGCCACCTCACCATACTCCATTATTACTATAGCATCTGCTATATTCTATTAGAGAATCATTGGTTTATAACTGGTTCCCCAGCTAGGCTAGGAACCCATGGCAGGCAGGACTCATGTGAACACATTTGCACCTAGCACAGGATCTGAGCTAGATCTGGTACTTTAAACATTAAGGCCCTTATTATTAACTACAGAAAAATATGTGGTCTCTGTCTGTGTACTTGATCAATGCTCACTTGTATAGTCTTTAACAGAGGATGTAACACAGGTTGATTTGAGGAAATGCCTGCTGCATAGCAACTGTCTTACCTGGGAAGTGACCGCTTTCTTTCCACTTGCTGGCTTTTGCAATTTCTCTGCCCGTGAATCTCTTGGACTGCTCCCTTTATTTTCTGTGAAGTGAGCATGGGCAGGTGATGTAGCTTCATAGGTAGGCACACGGACCCCAGAGTCAGGTGGATTGTTGGAAGCAAACTGGGCCACTTACTAGCTGTGTGATCTCGGTCTATTTACTTGATCTTTGTGTTTCCATTAAACAGAGACTTAGAGCTGTTAATTCTGCTCTCCTATTTGCTTGAGTTTTCTCACCCTCAGAACAAGATAATGGCAGGATTTACCTTGTAGGACTGTTGGAAACATTACATAATAAGATGTGTCATTTTCTTAGAGCAGGACCTGACACATGGCAAATGCTTAATAAATGTTAGTTACTATGCTTATTTCATACTCCAGTGGTAGAAGGGGTTATATAAAGCCAGTTCTTCTTGGTAGGAAGAACATCTTTCAAATCAGGTTGTAAGATAAGAACAGTTCTCCAATTAAATAAACATAAATTCTCTGAAACTTCCTATAATACCATTAAAGAAGCCCTTTGCTACTGCAGCTTAAAGTTTTTCTGATTTATCATTTCCTATCATTTTATCATGTTACGCAGACGCTTCTTACTTTAATTATGTTCCCTGGACCATATGACCTAGGGGCTTCTTAGACATGCAGCATGGCAGGACCCACAGAAATCCTACAAAATTAGAATGTGAATTTTAATAAAAACCCCGTATGGTTTTTACACACATTAAAGTTGGAGGAGCAATGCTATAGACTACACCCCAGTCTCCTCGTTAAAACAATAAGAATAATCAAAGTACCTACCTCACAGGTTTGTGGTGAGATTTAAACATGCTGATGTGCGGAAAGCACGCTGAATAGGGCCCAACGCCTATAGCAAATGCTAAATCCATCTGAATATGTAGATAGTGTTGAGAAACATGGAAGGGAGAGCATTGCTCTCTTTTAATCGGCCACAAAACATACATGCCTAATATTGTGTTCAGTTTTGGGTGCTGGAATTTATATACACATTGGAAAACTGTTACATATTCAAAATAGAGTGATGAGAGTGTTGAGGAAAACTAAACTTTGTTATTAGAAGAATGATTAAAGAACATGGGAATATTTATGTGAGAGAATAACACACCTGTGGGAGACGACAGCTGCCTTCATATTTTTGAAGGTTCAGATTTATCTTTGTGACTCCAGATGGTAAAATAAGGACAAATGCATAGAAGTAATGGAGAGAGAGGTTTGATTCAAAATAAGTAACAGATCTAATTTCCTCACAGTTAGAACTGTTCAAAGTGGAATGGAGTTTCTTGCAAAGAAATGCATTCTCTGCTCTGGAATGTCCAAATCAAACCCGGTGCTCACTTTTCTGGGACAGCAACAAGTATTTATAAACCGGATGGTTTCTGGGGTGCCTCCTAACTCTGAGATGCATGATTCTAGGAATGATTAAACTGAGAGGGTTTGGCTTTCATCCAGATTCTAGAAGCTTCACCTTCTTGTGGTATTTAGGAAAAGCCACAGCAAGTAACTTTGACAGTTTGTTACCTAACTAATTTCTTGTACATTCTTTCTTGCTTCCTAAATAGTGCCTTGTCCTTCTTTTCAACATTTCAAAAGCAAGAAGAAAGACACAGCAACTTTAGGCCTTTCTAAAACCAATATACAAACTGTTCTCTCAACAAGTTGACCCTTTCAAACCAAAAGACAATACTCAACTCTTAAAAATTGGAATAATGCTAACACATTTCCCACCAGTCTTCTAGGTATTTCCCTCTTGAAATGATGTTACACTGAGTAGAAAATTCCTTTGCCAAAGCCATAGGATGTTTTATGCAAGGCTTATATAGTTCCCTAGTAAGAATTCTGTAGGAATGTTTTACAAAGATCCTGGACCTACTTGAAGCAGTCTATTTTAAAACTAATGTAAACGGGGGCCCCTGGGTGGCTCAGTCGGTTAAGCATCTGCCTTTGGCTCAGGTCATGATCCCGGAGTTCCGGGATTGAGCGCCACATTGGGCTCCCTGCTCAATGGGGGTCTGCTTCTCCCTCTGCCCCTCACCCCACTTGTGTGCTTTCTCTCTCTCTCTCTCTCTCAAACAAATAAATAAAATCTTTAAAAAAAATAAAGCTAATGTAAACAAATGTTAGAACTGAAAGTTACTTGATCAACTAAGTAAGAGTTTAAAAAACTCATCAAGCCTCAGGGTGCCTGGGTGGCTCAATTGGTTGGGCATCCAACTCCTGGTTTTGGCTCAGGTCATGATCTCAAAGGTTATGTGATCAAGCCCCACTATGGGCTCCACGATCACTGGGGGTCCTGCTTGGGGATTCTCTTCCTCTGTTCTTCCCCTCACTCACGTGAGTGCATATGCACATGCCCTCTCTCTCTCTCAAATAAATGGATGAATCTTAAGAAAGAAAAAAATACTCATCAAGGCTCATTGATTCACCGTTTCATTGCTTCCACCAAAAGGAGTAGATGGTAGAAGAATACCAAGCACCAAGTCAAGGCCAGTAGCAGAAACACAAGTTGGACAAGCTCAAATGATAAGATCAAGCTCCTTAATCTGACCTACACTAGGGTGAAGATCTATGACAGATGATTATTGAGTCTGTCACAAGCAACAGTTGGTCTTGTGAACCTGACAGAACAAAGGGCAAAATTAGAAATGAAAGGAAGACTGACATTTCACTGTGTGTCAGATACTTCCACACACATTTCCTCATGTTAGTTTCACAGTAAGGCTGGGAGGAAACTTAAGTTCTTCTCATCTTATGAATGAGGTAACTGGGGCTCAGAGGAGTTGAGTTACTTGCTCAAAGTCACACAGCCGACTAATAGCTGAGTTGCTCTTCATACTTGGTTGTTCTGATTTTCAACGCAGCTTCTCTCTAATTATACCCAAACTGCTAGAACTTACAAAGTATATCCCTGAGATGAGACAACAAACAGAAAGGTAGAATTTCTTCTAAGTAAGTGCTCACTGTCAATTATTTTAATAACTCAATAGACCAGTGTTCTAGGTGCATAATGGCAGACACCAAACTTTTGAATTGGAAAGAGGCAGCTTTTTTGGATGCACATGGGTCCCAGAGCAGGTGCAAGGCCTCCAGTCAGGCTTTGGTCTCCAGTCTGGAACTCCTTGAAGAGGCAATACAGCCAGAAAAGGCAAACTCGAAGACCCCAAATTGCTAAGGAAACGAGCTAATCAGCATCCATGTACTCCCTATTACGTTCATGCGGTAAAGAAGTGTGTGGGGCTGGGCTTCAAGGGCTCCGGCTGCAGGGCAGCAAGAACTACAATCTCATGTCAGAGTGAGAGCAAAGAATGGAGGGATTGGCGGTGATAGAGGTGTCAATAGTTAAAGCTATAATCACAACTTCAGGAGAGATCAACCCCTACTATACAAGAGGATTTAAAAATCCAATAAATAAAGCTAAACCGAGCTGCTATACTGAACCGTGGCATCGAGCCATGTTTTACTGGCAACATAGAACATCATTGCATAATGGCTGAACACAACCAGCATGCTGGGACAGGCAGCGGGAAGTCCCGCCTGCAAAAAGCCAGAGAGAGGTTTTGAAGTGATTGACCAAGTTATATGATTTGCAGGTGCTTTTGTATACCATTTCACTGGCCGCTACCTTAATTCAGGAGGTGGGAAAGGCTTGAACCCAGACTGGCAATTAGGCCCCTGGTTTTGAGTCTGGACAGAAGCCAGGAAGGGGGTCATGACATGGTCTGGAATCCACAGGTGGCTCCCAATTTGTCGATGAAAAGGGAATGGAAAGGGAAGCTCAGAAAGGGTCTTAAACCACGTTTGTGTAGTCACGCTTAATGGACAGGTGGCTCCTGGTAGGGTTTATTTAAAGTAAGGCTGTGTGTGGGCATATGTGTGTGTATTTGCTCAGGAACACACAGGCATTATTGAAACTGATGGCATGTCGTCGTTCTGGGCTCTAGCTGGCATGCAAGAAATAAGGCCAAAATTGTTGCCACCTTCTTTGCCTCCAAAGGGGAAGAAATGAGCTTCTGTTAAAGCCATTCCATTGTCACTATTTTTTTTCTTTCTCTTTCTCTCTCTCCATTTTTCCTGCTGCCCATTATATAAAGCCACGTTTTAGTTTTAAAAAGCAAAACAGAGAGCTATTTTGAGACAAAAATATTAAATATGGGAGTGATTTGGAGCTCTGGGTTTGTTTTTTAAAAATTAAATAGAGTCGGCATGTGGGTATTGTAAATAGGCGAAGCGTTAGCTCTCCCTACAGGCTTTTGTTCCAGTAGCTGTCTAAAAGGAAGAGAATATCAGAAGCTGAAAATCATCCCCAAGTGTTCATCAAAGAGAATGATTTCCTTTGTCCAAGATGAAGTCATGAGCTGTTACCTGGGTCAGCAGGGAGTTTGTGCCAGTTCCTGCTGCCAGTGACACTTTATCACCTTCGTGAAGCTACTGGGTCTTTTTCTTGTTCCTTGAGTGGTTCTCAGCTCTTTGTTGAAAGAAAGAAAAGGGGACTAATAGTAAAAACAACAACCACAACAATAATGGGACGACCCTGGAAAAGCCAATCAGAAAAGCAGCTACCGCTTTCCATTTTGCCACAATGTCTCCAGAGCGTAGCTTTCCAGACTAAGGATCACACAGGAGTTGCTGATGCTGGGTTGGGTGCAACCCACTCCAGATGGAATCACTATGGGATAATAGTCTATTAGGATGAGCCCCGGCTGAAAAAAACAAACAAACAAACAAAAAACCAACGGACAGCAAAGATCTTCAGGGAACCTCTTAAGATTAAAAATAAAAGCCAGTTTCACAAATACACTTTGAGCCACACCCCAAACCCAAAGGGGAAATAATCCCCAGATATTCTTCAGTGTTGCACCAGAAGTCTGTGGAATCGACACTACTACTACCAATAATAACAATTGACAATAATAATAACAATTGATAATAATAATAAGTCACTGGTAACAATTGTAACAACTATCATTTGTTCATTTTTTGTTGTTGGCTACACATTCTGAGTTATCATATTTGGTCCTCACAATAATGCAAACATGTAGGTGTGATTATTCCCTTTCACGAATGAGCAAACCAATTCCGAAGTGGAGCCCCTTGCCCAAGGTCACCCAGAGGGTTGGGACTGGAGGCAAGGCTCCAACCCAGGGCCATCTGACTGTGGAGCCAGGACCGTGAACCACTCAGCTCTGCTCTGCTGCCTTTGTTATCCATTATGCTATCCTGCCTCTGTTTTTTAAGAAGATACTTCTAGATTTGACCTGACAGCAAAAATCAATTCAGCAAACACTACTGCTTTTCAACAAGCGCATTTAGTATTTATGGAGTGCTAGAAATGAGCAAAGGATTTAATAGACACACAAAAAAATCGCTAAGAGGAATCTGGCAATGAGAAATACATGAAGTAGAACAGAATATGGATGAGTCAGTTAAAGAAATGGGAGTAAAGAAGGTGAAGGAAGTGAGCTACTGAATTCCACAGGCTGTCCTGGTTAACAACGCCACTGAGTAGGGGAGGGAGAACAAAAGATGTCATCATGAGAGGAGTCAATATGGGGACAGACTGAAATGATGGATAACAAAAAAGAGACAAAGAAAGGTATTGTTCAGCTGTTTAGGAGTTAGAAATTAGGGAAAGGACCCAACGTTCCCACATTCCATAAACATTCCTTGAACGCCAGGTATAAAAATAGCAAATGTTTCATGTCTCCTGTTGGTAAAGATCCGAGGAGGGAAAAACAGACATATAAACAATAAAATGTCGTGAGTGCTATGATAGAACTTGTGGAGGAAAAGAGTCGTTAAAATTCTAGAGAAGAGAATGCCAGTTATGATTTCATAAAGGGGCAACAATTTAACAAGACCTTAAAAGGTACAGAAGCTTTTGCCAACGGAACTGGGGAAGTAGAATGGGAAAAGAAAAATATTTAGGGGCGAAAACAGGATGTGCAAAGGCATGAAGACACGGGTCCTCGGGGGATCTGTTAGTAGTTCTGATTGGCTGGATAAAGAGTTAGATGCAGAGATGCCAACCTGGACTCATGGGCAGGCTCAAGGTCAGGGGTGCTCTGGGTGGGGAGTTAAGGAGTTTGGACCCTATCCTGCAGGTGCTGAGTAGTCACTGAAGAGTACAATGAATGGTAGTCCCCTTTTAGAAATCCCCATGGTGGCCGTGTGACCAAGGAGTGAGAGGGCGAAAGCTGGCGGCAGGTGGACAAAAGGCCATGCACAGTTGCAGTGGGGAGAGAAACAGGTGGGTAAATGCAAGAGAGAGACCAAATAGAATCTCCGACTGATTAGGTGCTGGGAATGACTCTACCATGTTTCGAAATTAAACAATGGATTTTCAAATCGTGCATAAAAGGATGGATGGCTCTGCTATTTCCATATGGAAAAATAACAATTGGTGAATTTTACAAAAATGCTGTTTCTCAGCTTCCATATTGTTGAGTGGTCAATACAGCTCTTGGCTTAAAAGATCCCTACTTCTTCACATCTGTCTGTGTCATAGAATCTGGATTTTTAATTCTTAAAAGGATCTTAGCAATTCTCTAGTTCCAAGCTCCCCTCTCCACTGCCCTATTCCATAGAGAGAATTTTAAAGTGAAATGACTCGCCTAGGGCAACACGGTAAGTTGGAGGCAGGGCCATAACTAGATGCAGGTGATACCTAGGCCACATTCAACGCTTCTTAAACAAGGACAATATGGTATATTTCTGTTTGGATTCAATTCCAAGAAAGATTGTGTCCATTCAGATAATTTTTATGTTTTCCTTTTTACATCCAGCTACCAGAAAATTTACATCCAGATTCATTATTCAAGTGTTATAATTTGCTCAACTCGAGTGACTAAAAGCATCTCTTCTCCCTTCTTCTATGAGACGAGTTTTGTTCTGTTTTATCCTTAAATACCTTATCTTACATTGCATTTTAAACCGCCCTTATGTCTACCCTTATGTCCCTTTTGATGTTGGTGAGAGTAAAAATTATAAACAAATAAATTTATCAAGTAGCTTTCTTCTAAGCAGGAATATAATTCTATAATTTGTATTTATGGCCAACACTGGCGTCACCAAGAGATGTACGTGAGCTTGGAATATAAAAATGTCAGGGTATTTTCCATGAGCAGTAGAAAATGTCTGGTTAATATGGACAGAACAATTAGATCCCCAGAATTGTGGATCTGTAAAAGCTCTCCCAAAGCAGTGTTTGTCTTTGTTTGAAACCTCACCAGGCAAGCCTCTTCAAACTAATGGTACTTGCTACATATCTTGCTACCTCGGCTTCTTCAGTCTCCTGCAGAGTCTTTACTAGAAGATTATCTTGATAATTCAGTCTTGCTTCCTCCTCTCCACCTCCAGTTCAAATATTTTTACTTGGATTACATTTAAAATCAGAGGAAAGTGTGTGAAGGCATATAACCTGTTCTTTAACTTATACAACCTTAAAAAGATGTAATAATATAAGTACAGGAAAAGCATAGGAATTCCAACTAGAATAAAAACAAAGGAAAGCAAAGGAAATCTTACCAAGAAGACGTGATAAATGATGTCACTTATCTGCTGGAGGCAGCTGGGAACTTTTCTTGTAATATGTTAATTATATGGCTAAATTCTAGAATTGAGATTGGAAATCTTTCTCTTTTGTGGGGGGCAGGGGTGGGGAAAAGGAAGTTCTACTGTAGGTTTAGCAAAGTGTACATTAGGAGGGACTGGTCGTTCCAGTGGATGTCATCAACAAGTGGTTTGGGAGAGACGAACCTATGACACCCAGGGAAAAGACATAATATATGAACAGCTTTTTAAATGACATCATACAGTGAGTATATTTTATAAACCAATAGTCAGGACTTTGGGTCGAACAAGCCTGGATGTATTTATGGTGGCGATGGAAAATAATATTTGAGATTAACATTAATTTGGAGATCTGAGGTCATTGTAACCATAATAAATAGTAGTTGATTTTGAGGTACAATGAATACTTGAATATTTGGAATCTCTTGAAAATGGTGTTCACTGTCTGCCACATTTGCAGTTCAGGCGGTAACCTGAACTTCAAATTAGGTGAAGAGTGTATCTTCCTAACTTTTGTACTTTTTCACCTTTTTTGACTGGGAACAATAGCAATAAATACTTTTAATTTTACAACCCATTAAACACACACATACATACACACATATAAAAGTGTAACAAAAGTTTCAGAAAAAATACTCTTACTAAACATGTTACATTTAAGTTCTTTTCCATACTATTCTTTAACATGTTATTATTTTTACTAGAGTCATGGTGTGAGCCTCTAAATGGATTCTGAGACCCACTAATGAGCCATAACCAGCATTTTGAGAATCCTTGCTTGAGATGACTGTTGTAAAATCAGTTAACTCAGCTTAAATCAGAGAATGCACTTGACCCAAAGGATAGCAAACTGAACAGATGTAGGATGACTCCACTGGATCATATAAAAGCAGAAGCAAAGTGTTCAATGTTGGGAAATTGCAGAGGGTGAATTCTTAGTGGGAGATGTATTGGCTTTATGACCAAGAACCATCATACTTAGAGTCAGTATTCTACTTGGTGGTAGGAAACCCAGAGAGAGGAGAGAGACAATGTTATTTTTCTAATAAAATATTGAATTTCTATTAATATGATTTTCTATTGCGGTTATAATCTGTTGTAAGCCTGCACTGCAGGGACAGAGTCTTAATTCTCTCTGATGCAGAGCCTGGCATCCTGTTGGCAGCCAACACATGTTTATTATCAGTAATAACAATAATAATACTAATAATGATAACTTGATAATTAGAATCTTTTGCAGTAACACCCAAAGCTAGGATTAAAAGAATGCTTTTCCCTCTGGTTCCCATGTTTACTCTCCAGGGTTTATACTTCTTCCAATCTTGAAAATGTATTCCTTAATCACAGACCTGTACCCCCGAAACAAATAATGCATTATATGTTAATAAAAAAAGAAAGAAAATGTATTCCTTGTTCCCCTGTTCCTTCTGATTGTGTCTATTTGGCAAACATTAATGTTTTCATGTGTTTTTTTTCCTTAGGGACCTCAAAATTAAATGCCTTCCCATTAGTCTCTTTGTTCGTCTTACCAGAATCACTGGTGAAGTCAACACAGCTAGAGTAGGGAGACTCATTTGTTAACTGTTGCTTCAGAAGCCATGAAAAGAGCAAGAAGCCTGCAGACCCCCATTTTGTATATGTATTTTGTGTACATATATGTGTGTGGGTGTGTGCGTGTTTCTGCAACAGCACACTTAATTTTCTCAAATTCTCAGTGATAAACTTATTTTTTTAATGACGAAATGGGAAAGCTTTTCTTTTCTTTTCTTTTCTTTTTTAATGCCAATGTGTGCTTTCTTCCCAGACTTTATCCAAGTTTATATTTTCAAATCGAGGCTCTCATTCCACAGTGCTCTATCCACAGGAGAGAATGAAAGAAATGAAGTGACTACATACCAGTGGGAGGGGAGGAATGCCCAAGGATGTATGTGACCTCGGGGAAGAGGAGGGAAGACTAGGGTGACAACTTGGGAGAGAGGGGCGGGAAGCAGAAGACGCAAAGAGGATTGCAGTGTGGCCACAGCCATAGGTGGATGAGCTGAGTACCGAGCCATGGAGAGGAAGGAAGCAGAGGTGGACAAGGAGGCACCCTCGTAATGGGATGGGGGAATCCCAAGTAGAGAGAAAGGAAAGGAGAAGCTGGAGAGATGAAGCTTTCTGGTTGTGCCAGTCATGGAGAGGAATTACACGCTGACACCATCTTTTGTAACTAGAAGACGGAATTAGCAACTCCGCTTGCTCTAATTCAGACTTTTTTTTTCCTCTTAGATTAATCATAGGTATATAAGCTCAACTTCCTTATCTGAGTAAACATGCACTATAAGAAATTTCACACGTTTTAGCATCATGCTCAATGTGGCCGTTCACTCCCATAGAGTACGGTACAACCAGACTTATTCTTAATTATTTTTATTAGCTATGGCTTCAGCTTTTAGTTGGTATCACATATAATTAAAATTCAGGTTATTTAGTGAAAGGCTGATACTTCTTCTTATTTGTCTTTTTACAGGATGGGAGTTATGACCCAAGCTACTTCCATGAATTGGAGTTATATGCGGTGTATGATGGTGAGGGCGACCTGACTCCAACCTTGGCCCGATCACTGGCTAGTTATAGTACTCTTAAGAGTTTCTTCCTTTGTAAAATATGAGTAATAACACCTCCCTCATAAGGTTATTGGGAAATTAAAATGCAATGGTAAATAAGAAGCACTTTGCACAACTTGGCACATTATAAGGGACTGGCAAAATGGTATCTGTTATTATACACTCCTTAGAAGATTGCATGTGGTGGGGTTCCTATTAAGATAGAAGAAATGGGTAGGAGATCACGCTTTATTTTACTTTTTATGTCAGGTAGCACTCTAGACCTGTGCATCATGGCACCTGTCCCTGGACCCGATGGGAGGGCCTCAGGGGTTGTAGGTGGAGAGGAGTAAGCAGTCACTGATCACAGGCAACATCTACATCCTCTGCTTTCTCATACCCGCTGCATAGGAAAAGCAGAGTTAAACACCATGACATCTACTGCTCTTCATGTTAAAGAAACAAAGGCCCTCCATAAATTAAAGTGATTTCCTTATGCAGCATGACACAGGGTTATCCAATTTGCCAGAGAGGTGCAACTGAGTCTGTTGTAAGGGGAAAGTGCAGGTAGGCTGTGTTTAAAGCTGCAAGTACCGTGTCAAAAAAATAAAAGCCCCTGCATTTGCTTGGGCCCTAATAAACTAAGAATGGAAAAAGGTTAATTGACAAAATGATACTTGTCTAATGCTGTCCTGAACATTGCACTCAGGCAGATGTGTGAGACAGGGATCCTGCTGTGCTGACAAGGATGATTATTATAACTGACTCTTTTTGCCCTCAAGGGTGTGTAGTTTCTAGAAGCTTTTCACCCTGGAATCTCACTGTTGTGCTAGAGCCAATCCAAGGAGGGTTGTAAAAGGACAACCAGAAAGCCAAAGGACAACACGGTTGACACTTCATTTAAGTGCGTTGAGGCAAGGCCACAGTTTGGCGCCAGTCCTAAATGGTGTGGTGGAAATTCCACTTTGCATTTACAGCTTCCATTGACTGAGCAGTTAACCACGTGTTAGGCGACATGCTGAGGGCTCCAGACCCCACATCTCCTTCCATTCCCGTAGTGATTCAGCAAAGGAGTCGTGTAAGTTGGCCGGGTCCAAGGACACAGAGGGGGTCCCGTGGGACCAGCCAAGAGGGTCCTTGGCTTCGCAAAGGATAGAAATCAAACGTGAGCTGAGAGCAAATGGGATTACAGTTTACTGAAGATATGGAGAGTGAGTACTGATACTGACAGAACGTCCAAGAGACTCCAAAAGGAACGAAGAAGGAGCCTCGTCTCTGCTCAGGTTCTGGGGTTTTTATTGAGGGCGATGGTCTGGTGTACGTGTCCTCTCAGGCATCCAGGAACTGAATGAACATAAGACAAGGGCTCAGGTGTCCTCCATAAGTTTACCTATGCCCTAGAGCCAGGGCTCTTGGCGTCAAGGTGGCTAGAATCAGCGGTCTTAGGGAACTTATAAGACGATGTTGTCTATTGTGCTGGGAGGCTCCAAAGGAATCATTCACTCCTTGACCTTTACAAGGAGGACATACATCGTCACTGCTATAAGGCTTGTGTCAGCTGGGGGTGCAAGAACAGAGGCAGCAAAAAAGCAGTCCTTTGTAGGATCCCTTCAGTTTCCTGACCTCAGGGGGAGCTGGTCTCCTGCAGGTGCAAGGGAGGAAGCTGAGGTCATTACAGTGCACTTTCAGTTTCCCGAAGCACTTGATGATATCGATGTATTCAGTCAAACTTTTCTTTTCATGCGTGGCTGAGTCATTTACCGATAAAATGATGGTCATAGATACAATGTCTGACTCAGTTCAGAAAACAGAAAATGATTCCTTAAACTTGTGTATTTAGATACACTGTGGCTGCAGAAGTGCAGCTGCTTGACTTCCAAACTGAAGAGGATGAGGGAAATCCAAAACTTTGTTTTCTTAGCTCTTGAGAGAAAGACTGAAATTCACTTAGAAATTCACTGGAAATAGCAGCTGATAAGATCTGGAATTTAGTGGAGGTGGTCCTCTGGCTCTCTGAGGGTCTGACAGTTGAAACGAGAAGAGCAAAGCGAAGAGGTAAGCTACGCAGGAAGTGTGTGAAGTACGGGGAAGTGACGCCTATTGCCTTTCATAAATAGGCACCTGCCCATTTGCAGATAAACACTTAAAACACGCTTACTTGGAAAAGCCTGAGTCCTACTGGAAGGCAGGGAATAATTGCAATTCTTTCAAAGCCAGTAGGATTGTTAGCTGTGATTTAAACTAAACAGACTAACAAAAGCCCTTCCCAAGTGGGAACTAGCTCTATTTTCATAGTCATCAGAGCAAGGCTCTTAAAACCTAAATGTCTCACAAGTACTTTCTAATGGGTTTATTGCTTTGTTTATTCTGCTTAGAGCAAGTCAGGGGCAATTTGGAATTTGCATCATTAAAAACCTTTTTTTTGAAAGTGTGTTGACATTTCAGGCGCTGGTTTTTGAAGGGCATTAAACAGCTCCTGTCATGCAGGCAGTGGTCCTCTGGCCCTTCTGTGAGGCGCAGGTCATCATGCACGTTCCCACGTGGGTTGTTACATATAGAGATACATTTCCCCATATCCCCAAATGCATATGTGTTGTGGTTATTTTGATCCTTTTCACCTAATTGTCTCTAGATGCTATTTTCAGATATATATACAATCAGGGTGTGGATTTTTATTCTCAAAGATTTCTTTTAAAGTCAAACATGTTTTTCCTTTCACTTTTCATTTCTCTAACATACGGATGCTGAACTCCTGCATTTCCCCTCTCACGACTCAGCATATCTCCAGTGTTCACTTTCCTCAGATACTCTTCCAAGAATCATTTCCTGACTTCCCTTTAGACAAACTAAAGGGTTCTTTCAGGTGACAAAGGTAACTAGGAACACAGAAGAAGGCAAACACTCACCAAATGCATAAAGTAGTTGTTGGTGAAAGGTTAGAGGAATTGTGTTTGTAATTTCATTGTCTCCTAATTTGAATACGTGGTCTTATGAGGTATACATGTTTTAGGTTTTAATATAAACCCTTTCAAGTATACTAAGAATTCCACTATCTTTCTCTAAGTTATCATCACTCAATAGTGGATAGAGTTATTTGTCAGGACTTTTTACGTTCAGGTCTTGGGAAGATCAGAACCAAGGAGCAAACAGCACACATATGGAAGATCTGTCACCAAAACCCTAAAAACTGGGACAAGTGGACAAGTTATTTACCTTCTCTGAAGTTCAGTTTCCCTTTCCCCAGAAAATTTGTATGTGCATAAGGACATAAACACATACATTATTTGCATCAACAAATAAACTCTGTGTGTGTGTGTGTGCATGCGTGCATGCGTGTGCGTGTGTGTGTGTGTGTGTGTGTGTGTGTTTTCATCAAAGCAAAAACTGCACTGGACCAAGTTAAACAGGCAAAGAAGGAAAACTTTATTCAGGGCTGTAGCAGTAGGGGAGAGAGACGAGAATGCAGTCTGGACTGAATTCTGCTGGAACCAAGTATAGGAGAGATTTTAAGAGTTGGGGTAGGGATGATCCTGGACCACTTGGGTTTGCTAAATGGCCTTATCCAAAGGAAAAGTAAGCTTTCTTGAATCTTCGTGACAGGAGGTAGTTTTACAACTTGGAGGAAGTCATGGCCCCACCATGTTAGTCACCTTATCCTCCCCTAGAAACTGGGAAATAGGGGTGCTATTTCCCTTGATATTCACATTTCAAAGAGATGGCTCCCAGGTCCTTGAGAAAAACATTCTTGGGTTGTAAAATTGGAAAGAGGCTTTCAAAAAGATTCACATCTCAAAGGGCAGAGAAAGAATGTACAAGTTTTTTGAAAGTGACTGTTCTAAAGAAAGGGAGGTCAGGGGCTTAGAATCAAGAAGAAGTCTGCCTAATGTTTAGTCCAACTGAGGGGAACATTAAGGTCCTTGTGGTTACTGTGTGTTTTGAGTGTGGGAAGGGAAAGCTGTGGACAAGACCAGATGCTCCTGTCCTTTCTGAGCTTTGATTTCAATAAGGCCTGCTGTGTGTTGGGATAAGGTGGGACCAAAGCCAGGGAAGGAGGGCTCTTTCGTGCAAAGTGTGGGCATAACCAAGCCCCAACAGGAGCAGACCTCCATCTTGCCCTGTACCTTTTAGGTGCCTCTTGCTGTGTCCCTGAGTTCTCTCTACCACCCCAGCACAGCATAGGCATGCCCAATCCTGCACATGTGGCCTCACAGGGGAAGGCTGTCAGAGCTGAAGCAAAATATCACCTTGCTGCTTTGAGAGCAACATTCACGTCACCTGAAGAACCTGTTAGAAATTTAGAGCTCCAGCTTCACCCTACACCCAGGGAGTCAGAATCTGCATTACAAAAAAAAAAAACAAAAAAACAAAAAACCCTTAGGTGATTCGCAGGTACATTAAAATTTTGGAATAGGAGATCCTGTAAAGAGAACCTTTGGCAGAAAGTGACACATCCGTGACCCCTGCTGTTAAGTAAGAGAAACAGAGAGTTCGGCAAAACGTCCATCCTCAAGGTGACCACCACGATGCCAAGAAGTTGCTGACTTGAGGGACGAGCTGTCTTCCTCAGGTTATGAATTTTGAAGAGTTTGAGGAACTGTCCCCTCCTCGTCACAGATAACTGGCAATTCGACTTTTCCAGATTTATTCTCTAGGCCCCTGGCCCCCTCATTAGAGCCTCCTTCTCCCCTCCCTGCCATCACTGGCACCTAGAATTCCTCCCCTTTCACTTTCCACGGGTGCTGCTGAGGCCCTTGTCCCCCACAGCAGCCTCTGCTCCTCAGGGCCGTGCCCAGGTCTTGACGTCTGGATTCCGCGCACACTAATTATTATTCAGATTCACCCACTCCTTCCAGACAGCAGCCTGAATTTCCGAAAGAGCATAAATGCATAAGGGAATTAGGGAGAGCTGGATACCTAGCGCGACGCTATGGCTAAGGACAGACACATCCTGGGACGTGGGAAATGCTAATTTGGGCTGGCAGAGCGTGAGGGAGGGTCTGCACTGGTCCAGAGACACTCGCACTGAAGGGCAGCCGCTGAGCAGACAGCGCTCGCCCCCTGGCTCCCAGCGCCGCCGCGCAAACCTCCTCTTTATTTCTATTTTCTCCCTCCACTAAAAACACCTTCCCTGGTGCCCAGCTCCTGCTCAAGGCCAACACCCTGACAGACAAGCAATCTCACAGTACCTGGGGGGAAAAGAGCTGTTTTAACTAAAATAGATCAGCCGGGATATTTTCTTTGACAATGCTCTCTTCATGCAGTAATACCTCCCTTACACACTGCCCAAGGGGATGAAAATGGGAGCCGGCAGGGGATTCACAAAGTGAGTCATCTCTCTCCAAATCCCCTTCCCGGGATCGCGGAGCCTGTTTCTCCGTGCCAGCGTTTCTCCCCCCAGCTTTTTTCTGAATTCCTCGTGCAGCAGAGAACACTGCAAGGCGAGTCGGGAGGCATAGTTCTGACAGGCCCTGGCTGGTCGGCCTTGGCTCTGAGCTGACCCTCTCTGTGCTTCAGTTTCTTCATCTGTTAATGAGAAGTTGGACTAGGCCAGTGGTTCTTAGCCATGGCTACCCATTAGAATTGTCCTGGGAATCTTAAAAACCAAAACAAAAGAACAACAACAACAAAAAAAAACGAACACTGGAGCTCTACTCTCCATCAGTTATATCAGAATCTGTGCACAGGGCTCTGACATTAGGATGCATTTTCTTTTTCTTTTCTTTTTTTAAATTTTTTATTTTTTTTAAAGATTTTTATTTATTTGACAGAGAGAGAGAGAGAGAACAGGCAGGGGGAGCGGCAGGCAGAAGGAGAAGCAGGCTCCCCGCTGAGCAAGGAGCCTGATGTGGGGCTCGATCCCAGGACGCTGGGATCATGACCTGAGCTGAAGGCAGACGCTAAACCGACTGAGCCACCCAGGCATCCCTAGGATGCATTTTCAAAGCTTCCAAGATGCTTTATAATATGCAGGTAAGATTTAGAACCACTGGACCAGGATATGCAAATATGTGTCTGAGAACCAGCAGGACCAACATCCCTGGGGAGCTTGCTGCGAAATGCAGAATCTGGGACCCACTTCACACAACTGAACCCGCACTTCAGCAGCATCCCCAGGTGCTCCATGAATGCATTCAGCCTGAGAAGCCAGTCTCCCCACTCCCTTTCAGCTCTGCCTCATAATATAGGCACTGTGATTTCATTTCAGTCACAGTTACAGATTTTGCTGGCTCCTTCTTTTATTTAATTATTACTTCTCGATCTTGTAGGCTGTGGCAGGAATCATGTGAGGCGCTGAGGAAGAAAAGTAAACAAGAGGGACATGGCATCCACCATCACAGAGCTCCAGACGCGGGGGAAGCTGGGGACTAACAAGGTTATCACATAGGGTGATGCATGTGAGGACAGAGGAAACGCTGGTAGTTATGAAAGCACCCAGGGGTCAGGAAGGAGATTAACTAGGCCAGAGAACACCTCCCTGAAAAACAAAGTTTAAGCTTTCTAGCTACTGTCTCCTGCGAGAACGAGAACATTAAGCTGGTTTTATAATTACAGATACTCATGATTTCTCATGAACAGGCTGATGCTGAGCCCTCGTTACATTTACATCCTTGGGCAACTTTGAGAAATAACTCTAAATCTACTGCAATTTAGCAATTACCCTTTGAAACTGTCCTCACCAAGTCTACCAAGGGCCTCTTCATTGCAAACCTGGTATTATCTTGGGGCACCTGGGTGGCTCAGATGTTAGGCGCCTGCCTTCGGCTCGGGTCGTGGTCCCAGGGTCCTAGGATGGAGCCCCATGTCGGGCTCCCCGCTCGGCGGGAAGCCTGCTTCTCCCTCTCCCACTCCCCCTGCTTGTGTTCCCACTCTCGCTGTGTCTCTCTCTGTCAAATAAATAAAGAAAAACTTTAAAAAAAAAAACCTGGTATTATCTTTCTAAGCCACATCTTGTTGATCTGCAAGCCCCTGTCCCCCACAACCAGATATCTGCATCCCAGCCCCCAGAACCTGTTACCTTATGTAGCAAAGAGGACTTTGCAGCTGTGATTAAGTTGAGGATCTTTAGATGGGGAGATGATCCTGGATTATCTGGGTGGGCTTTAATATAATCAAAAGTGTCCTTTTAAGAGGGAGGCAAGAAGGTCAAAGGAGGAAGTAGGAGATGTGATCAGGGAAACAAGAAGTTGGAGGGATGCAAGGAAGGGTGATGAGCCAGAAGAATGCAGGCAGCCTCCGGAAGCAAGGAAGTAGATTCTCCCCTAGTGTCTCCTCAAGAAACCAGCCTGCCGACACTTTGACTTTGGGCCAGTGGAACTGATTTAGGACTTTGGACCTCCAGGACGGTAAGAGAGTGAATTTGTATCATTTTAAGCGGCTAGATTTGTGGTAGTTGGTTACAGCAACAATAAAAAATTGATACGCCAGGGCAAAGGAATTGGGGATTGGGAAAATAAAACAAGGAATGAGAGAGAACTAAGGCACATTATTGAACTGGTTAATCCTGTGGGCAACTGGGGCTCGGTCCCACTGGGGACCCTCTGAGGATGTAATTATCCACCAGCTCCATCCTCACTGGTTACACCTGAGGGCAGCGTTAAGCCCCTCACACTTTCAAGAGCAAGGCTAAAAAAAAAAAAAAACAACAAAACATTTGTAGCCTCTACTGGGAGACACAGCTTAGTGGGTGAGATAGTCAAGAAAGGCCGTATTTAAAATCCAGGGGTAAATGGTAATGGTAAAGGTCAGTTTATAACGTAAGAAGAAGAGAAGGAAGTTTCCATAGGGCATCAGGAAATCTTGGTGAAGGAATTGTTACTTGAATTGATGAGCATGAGTCCTTGAGACTAAAAATTGAAAGGTCATTTGGAGAAGAAAGAACAGTGTGTAACAGTGTGTAAACAGGCAGGGAAGCCTATTAGAAACAGCTGAAGTTCTGTGTAGGTGGGATGTATAGCTTTTACGGCCGGTGAGGAGATGATGGAGGAGGAGACTGAAGCCAGATCTGGACCGGCTTTCACGCTGTTACTGTTTGCCCGGTACCTTAAAATTGGACAACGAGGCTTTAGGTGGCTGAGCCCCAAGCCCCTGCCTGACAAATCAAAAGTCTTTTGACAAGAGCTTATTTGGTTCCGAGGGGGAGTGTGGGAATAAAACCCCAATTATATGATTCTTTAAACCTCCCTTCAGCAATTAATAATTATGAAAATGTCTTGAGTTATCAGCCTCTACTTTACATTTTCCCTCAACATCGTTCCGAGCAATTCCACAAAATAGAGAAAAAAGTTAATTAGAACATAAAGCGGGAAAAGTTTAATTCCTTTTTTCAATAAGAAGCTGGCTGCAGTTTATACAGGCTTAACTATAATTCTATTTTGTGGCTCACAATAATTACCCATGAATAATTACAGAATAGAAATGTGAAAAATGTCTAATTAGAAAATAAATAAATCCCCCAAATTAGGTATTTATTATTGCAATTAGGTATTATTAGACCCAATAATGACATGATGGCAACACAAGATATTAATGAATACATGATTAGCCATTGAAGGTGTTTTGTTACGTCAGAAATAAATTTGACATTTTCATGAAGACATTGAGTTGAAACTGTTATTGCAAATGTAAACAATCTAGGGCAATAACTCTACGTTTTAGCTACTGTATTACTCATGCATCCAATTAAAAGCAGAATTTCTTGCTGTGATGAACATAGATCCGTCTTGGTTAATTGAAAGGTGAAATACCTTGAGAAATTGTGATGGTGTGTGGGGTCACCCTGCTATGTCCTGATTTTACAAGAAAGGTGTCCTGAATATTTTATTAGCTCAGAGAAACAATGGAAGCTACGAATCCTCTTTGAGGAAAGGCTTAATTAAGAAGAGAGATTTAATAAGCCCTTAAAAAGGCATTTTAAAAATTTGCAGTTGCCATGATAGTTTGAAATTATGTCATATATAACTCCCAGATAGTCTCAGTGTAAGGGTTAGGGTATAATGTTAGATTGTTTTTAGTGAGCAAGAAATACAGGAGGGAGGCTTATACTGTCCACTGCCTTATGGGTGTTGTGAATGTCCCTCAGCAAATTTTTGGATTTCAGCGATATGGCAGTAGGTCAGCACTCACACTGAAGTACACATTCAGTACCCAGCTGTCTGGTGAGACCTGGCCCATACAGCAAAGGCAAGGTGTGCGGAACCTCCCCTAAAAGTCCTTTCAAGAGTGAGACTATGTTGAATTTCTGGCGAAGTTCGGGGCCCTGTTGGTTCCTAAGCCACCACCTGAACCTCCTCATAGCCTCCAGGGCTCTTGGAATCAACCCTCTGCTGCCCGGGACCAGAATGACCTGAAGCACATGCTATTGACTGATCCGCAAGAACCAGCCTCTAAGGCAGCTGAGAAATCTTGCTAAGGGGATCAGGGTCCAGTACTTACAGATTTTGTTCAGTATGAGAGTTGCTTCTAAATCAGAAGAACTGAAATTAGCTGGAATGGGAAATAGGAACAAAGAAAAATGGGCATTTTATGGGACAGGTACACTGAGAAAGAGATCATTGGGGTTTATAGCTCCTGTGGAGATATTTATTATAAGAATATTTTACAGTTAAACATTACTTAGGTGATGTCCTTTGGCTGTGCACATAATACCACTTGACAGCAGAAGTCTACATTTTGAACCTGACTCTGGATCCTCTAGGAATGCTAGGACCATGGTGATGAAATTTCGGACTGGCAAAATGCATCTGAGACCCAGAGTTCATATCTCACATGAGCCTTTGAAACCTCACAATTAGGTTTTCCTGACTTGTATTTCATGGCCTGGAAACAACTTCAGCAGGTGGCCTGCAGTGATCTGGGAGCCACTGAAGGACAGCAGAGAAACTCAACTCTACGCACCAAGTGATACAAGACAAACTGTTGCTGAAGGACACCACCTCAGCTCGCTGATCATTTCCTTAATCCATACTCTTTTAAATTCAACTTCACACCTTCCATTTGCATTTTGAAGTGACTAGTTATAAAATGGCTTTTGAATTGATGAAATAAGATGGTGAGTTTTCATTGTTTCCTATACCTTATCAACACATCTCAATACCACATCTACTTCAACCTGTCGACCCATGTGCAAACCCTGCGTGGCTGGGTAAGAGTGTGAAAAATATTGGCTTTGTTAACTCACCTGAAAGGGATGGGAATATTTGTGCTCCATTCGGTCCTCTGTTTCCAGTGCTGTCACCCTGCACAAGGAGCCCTTAGTTTCCTCAGGGTTGACTAATGAGAGAGACCACCACGGGAAACCCTTGGGAAGTTAAAAGCAAGAAAGCACAGAAAAGCACAGAAAAGCATCTATGGGACTCTTCTAGTGTCTTGCTCACCTAGCTCTGCTGCAGGAAGTTGTCTATTAGAGGACAAATGACCTTTTATTTTCTCAACATAGCCATTGTTTATGAGGCCCACATTTCTAGCTTATGCTTTGGCCTTTTGGGCTAATGAAGAAGTTACTCTTCCAGCTGAATGACTCTGAGGCTTGAATGAACACACAACCATAGCTAAAGAGTTGTGTGTATACGTGTGTGTGCATGCATGTGGACACGTGTATGTGCACACGCATGTACGAATGCGCATGTGAACACGGCAGGGCTACTGTTGAATGGTGAAGTGGTCTCCTTCCATCACACATTTGAATATTCTCTTTGGCATGGAAAAGAGAAAAAGAAATACAGTTTTTTCTTCCAGGAAATGTCTTAGTTACTTTTTCCCAGTTTCTTCGTCTCTAAAACAAGTAATTATGTAGAAAGCAAGCCGGGAACTAGGGGCTGTGTGTGGTCTGTCCTCAGAGCAGAATGCAGGAAATAGGCCATGAGGGATCTGGAGCTTAAGTGTAGTGAACTCCAGAGAGTAGTAGCAAAGAATCACAGTGCCCACAAACCAGTTACACAGAGAACCAAAACCAGGTCATTGGCTTCTGCCCTGCAATTCGCTCTAACTGCCAGCGATATTTCTACATAGAGGAACGCGCTTTGCACGACAGCTCTCTTTGCAGGAAATCTCCATCCTGGGGGAGTTGAAATTGCATTAGGATTACTTCTCTGCAAGCACACTGACACCAATATGCAGTATGTGTATGAGAAACCAAAAAGCCATTAATCTAAAGCAGGAACTTAAACAATTGCGTCTAACTCAGGAGGCATTCCATTGCATTAGAATGCCTTTCTACACTGAAAGGGCTTTAGATGAATTCAACATTGCAAATAAAGATTCAATTTAGCAAAACAATCAGATTTATATGTAACTGCCCCCCCCCTTATTCCAACTTTTTAATTGGAATCTTTGGAATTGAATAAATATATTCATTCATTCATCCATCCATTCATTCAATGTTTGAGTACCCAACAGGGCCATGGCATTGTGCTGGGAATTAGGATTACAAATCTGAATAAATTATGATCTCTGACTTCAAGGAGTGTGCAGTATGGTGGGAGGAATAGTGAGGACTCAGATAATTATAACACCGTTTGAGAAGGCTTGGACAAAGACACTGGGAGCAAAAAGACCCTAGTTTACTTGGATTCTCAGTTTGTGGAATTTGGATTCTGTGCAGCTAGTGTCTTTAAGTGAGGGTCCCTACCTCAGTTGATCTGCAATCTAGATTCAGAAAGGACAGGAGAGTGCCAACCAATATTGTGCCACCTTTCCTAGAAGGAAATGTGCTTTCAGGAATATTTCAACGGGACTTGACCTAGAATTCCTCATTATATTAATAACCGGCTCTGGAATAGATGTCACACTTCAGCCCCTGCCCACCTTCCATGAGAAAGCGACTTGCTCGTGACTTTACATTCATAAATACGCTCACAATGCCAAGGGATGTTTTTTTCTTCCATCAATTCATTAGATCTGCTCACATGAATTATTTATATGCAGTGCTAAAAATGATTCTGAAACATTACAAGAATTCAATATCAGTTTTCACAGTGGGATTTCATCATTTTAGCATTGCAGCATGGTAGCCTAATGCAATACTAATAGGATATGGTGCTAATAGGGTACAACGAGAATTCTCTCTAATATGCAAACATTTCCATGTTGTCTTATTATTTCTTTTAAGTTAATATGCTATGGTGATAATATGATGAAATGAATTAGCTTCAATATCATTGTCTGCATGAGTTGTGCATATTAACGGCATCTTTCTTCCCCCACCCCTTTGAATTCACTTGGAATGAGCTTGAAAACTTACCCTGTAGTTATGCTTATGTTAATGAGGCTGTTTAGTAGGAAACATCCCTGCCGTTGCTTAGCCAGCTGGAGAAACAATAGATGCGTATCCTCTCTCTTTGGAATGGAATGTTTTCTGGCCTCCCTTCCAAGGGCCTATCTCCATCAGGCTGCTTTAGTATTCTCTACTTGTTCACAATCTCAATCCACCCATGTGTTAGACATTTTACCAGCAACATTTAACCAGATTGTATATTTCTATTAGATATGAAGCAAATCTTTTCCAAGAGAAACTAGATGCATGGCCAACTGGCCCAATGTTTTGGAATATTTAAACACACACACACTCACACACACACTCACACACACACAAACCTACATGCATATATACATGAAATGCGTGGAAATATACACATATTTGTGTGTGTGGGTTATGTATAGACATGTTTACATATGTATACAGACATATACATATGTGCTTCTTTGTTTTTGTGTGTAAATGATTTAAAAGTTTGTGGAATCCATGCCATAACCAGCATTTCTTTTCTGGCTGTTAAATCCTGGGTGGATTAGGTCCAGTGAGTATGAATCGTCCAGATTTCAGTGTTTATTCATTTTCGGATATATAACCAAAAGCCAGATGCTTATCCAAATCTTAGCTGACATTTGCAAATCATGAATTTCTCACCCAAACCTGTGTGACCTTTCCTTTTGAGTTGCTATCAGGTTCAACTAATTCTGTTTCAGAAATCCCAGATGTCAGTGCTCTCAGGAGACGTCTAAAGCCCTCTTTTGTCCTTTCAATCAAGTTGCTCCAAAAGGTGCCTTTATGACGGTTTGTCCTTCTTTTCCAGGAGCATCTCTGAGTAGGAAAGTTTCTGTCTTAGTGGCAGCCTGAGGTTATACAACAAGCGATCCAAGCTCTGACACTTACTGGCTGTGTGACTTAAAGCAAGACTCTTAACCTGTCTGTGGCTCAGTTTCTTCATTTGCAAAACAAAAGAATAGATGATCTCTGGTATCCTCCAATTCTGCACACTATGGTCTGTGACTGAACGGTGAGAAATCTCCTCCATTTTAGTGGGAGAGATGATCCATGAGTTTCTGCATTTTGTTGGAGGGAAAGAAGGTAGCATGAGAGGAAAAAACAGTTACAGATCCAGAAGGAAAGCAATGTGGGTGATTCTAAATATTAGGGTTTGAATTCTAGGTTCTCAACAGGATTATGTGTAGATGGTATATTTTCTTAATAAAGGAAGTTCCTAAGAAGAATAGAGGTGTGTTACATATCTGTAAGATGCAAATACTGGCAAAATACCAGTGGGTTGATTACTAAGCTGAAGTTGAATATGCAGCATTTGAAAGACTTAGTAAAATGTGTATTTTAGGAGCTTTGTAATATAATATAGTTCCTGGTTACTGGAATTAAATATTTCAATGAGACTGATAAGATAAAGATGGATCCTTTTAGAGTAAGTACTCCTAAAGTCTCTGATAATAGGAAAACTAATGCCAAATGCTCTTTAGCCTGCATTAGATCTGAACATATATTTGGGCCACTTTTGTCTACATTCATCCAATAAAGAATCAGATCTGAGGTCCTATAAAAGACTTCTGGGTTAGGGGCACCTGGGTGGCTCAAATGGTTAAGCGTCTGCCTTCGGCTCAGGTCATGATCTCTGGGTCCTGGGATTGAGCCCCATGTTGGGCCCCCAGCTCGGGAGGGGGGGTCTGCTTTTCCCTCTCCTTCTGCCCCTCCCTTAGCTATGCTCTCTCTGTCTCTCTTTCTCTCTGTCTCAAATGAATAAATAAAATCTTAAAAAAAAAGACTTCCTGTTTATATATCATATTTGAAAATGGAAACTAAAAAAATCATACCTGGAGAGAGCCAATTAATTCACAATTGAACCAATTCAATTTCTTTAGCAGACCATTATTTCCTTGAAAGTTAGAGGGTTTCGGGGGTTTTTTGTTTTGTTTTGTTTTTTAATAATTTCATACTTCTTGTGCTTTCCCTACTAAGACCTGCTCAAAGACAATGGCCTTTTTGCAGCTCTGTAGCCAGGGTCTTTGGATTGTCTGGTGTGATTATGCATCTTTGCCTTTCTTCAGAGTTCCCTCTTAAGGTAGCTAGCTTTAATTGGGGTTAGAAATATACTCAGCATGGGCAACATGACTTAAAAATGAAACTTAACTGTAGCATTGATAAAAACTTTCTAGGCTTAAAAAATGTCATCAACAGAGTCTGGTGCTACTTTAATTATCCGATTTCTAAAGCTATAGTACATAATTCCTTGTATAATCAGAGCTTAAATTTTGAAGAAACTCATATGGGTGACATTTCCTCTCAATTTTGAATGGGGATTATTTTAAGAGGATACAGAACTTAGAAATATTTCAATGGAGTTGATATTTAAAGCATATTTAGTGGCATTTATGTTTTAATCTGCTTATTGACTAGGCATTAAAGAGAGCCGTTAGTGTTTTAGCAGTGATTAAAAGGACCAGAAATTGTTTGATATAATGAGCAAGGCAGTATTTCCAGAATGTGGGACTAATTTTTTTTTTAACTTAGAAAATGATGTAACCTCTTTCCAAAGAAGCATTACTATCTGAAGGATTTTCTTTATTTGTATTTTCCTTTGCCCCGGGACAAGGAACTTCATTTAGAGATATATTCTCCCAAATTACATAAACATATAGCCACCTGATGAATTCCGTTGTTGTGCCAATTTCTTATTTTACCTATATCTTCATTAGCAGTAACAGCAAGTAATTATGAAAACAATAATCACAAATCTTTAGCGATTGCCAATGTGAGGTTATGTTCAAGGTACCAGGGATACCAAGGTGGGAAAAACAGTTTTTTCTGTTCACCTTAGAAATAAAACTGCCAGTTATTTCACCATCAAAAATGGGTTTATGCGGGAACAGAAGACGATTGCAACCACGACAAGCAAGCTACGGCAAAACCCATATGCAAGTCCCCCCAACAGAGGCGAAGAACGCTCTTTTTTTTTTTTAATCTTCTAAATTTCCATTTCTTCTGTTTTTTAATTTAATTTTATTATGTTATGTTAGTCACCATACATTACATCATTAGTTTTTGATGTACTGTTCCATGATTCATTGTTTGCGTATAACACCCTGTGCTCCATTCAGTACATGCCCTCTTTAATACCCATCACCAGGCTAACCCATCCCCCCATCCCCCTCCCCTCTAGAACCCTCAGTTTGTTTCTCAGAGTCCATAGTCTCTCACGGCTCATCTCCCCCTCCGATTCCCCCCCTTCATTTTTCCCTTCCTACTATTTTCTTTTCTTCTTCTTCTTCTTTTTTTTAACATATATTATTTGTTTCAGAGGTACAGGTCTGCGATTCATCAGTCTTACACAATTCACAGCGCTCACCATAGCACATACCCTCCCCAATGTCCATCACCCAGCCACCCCATGCCTCCCACCCCCCACCACTCCAGCAACCCTCAGTTTGTTTTCTGAGATTAAGAATTCCTCATATCAGTGAGATCATATGATACATGTCTTTCTCTGATTGACTTATTTCGCTTAGCATAGTACCCTCTAGTTCTATCCACGTCATTGCAAATGGCAAGATTTCAGGGGTTTTTTTGATGGCTACATAATATTCCATTGTACATATCTACCACATCTTCTTTATCCATTCATCTGTTGATGGACATCTAGGCTCTTTCCATAGTTTGGCTATTGTGGACATTGCTGCTATAAACATCAAGGTGCATGTATCCCTTTGGATCACTACATTTGTATCTTTGGGATAAATACCCAGTAGTGCAATTGCTGGGTTGTAGGGTGGCTCTATTTTCAACTTTTTGAGGAATCTCCATACTGTTTTCCAGAGTGGCTGCACCAGCTTCATTCCCACCAACAGTGTAGGAGGGTTCCCCTTTCTCCGCATCCCCACCAACATCTGTTGTTTCCTGACTCTGACTGGTGTGAGGTGGTATCTCATTGAGGTTTTGATTTGGATTTCCCTGATGCCGAGCGATGTTGAGCACTTTTTCATGTGTCTGTTGGCCATGTGGATGTCTTCTTTGGAAGAATGTCTCTTCATGTCTTCTGCCCATTTCTTGATTGGATTGTTTGTTCTTTGGGTGTTGAGTTTGATAAGTTCTTTATAGATTTTGGATACTAGCCCTTTATCTGATATGTCATTTGCAAATATTTTCTCCCATTCTGTCGGTTGTCTTCTGGTTTTGTTGACTGTTTCCTTTGCTGTGCAAAAGCTTTTTATCTTGATGAGGTCCCAATAGTTCATTTTCGCCCTTGCTTCCCTTTCCTTTGGCGATGTTTCTAGGAAGAAGTTGCTGCAGCTGAGGTTGAAGAGGTTGCTGCCGGTGTTCTCCTCTAGGATTTTGATGGACTCCTGTCTCACATTTAGGTCTTTCATCCATTTTGAGTCTATTTTTGTGTGTGGGGTAAGGAAATGGTCCAGTTTCATTCTTCTGCATGTGGCTGTCCAATTTTCCCAACACCATTTGTTGAAGAGAATGTCTTTTTTCCATTGGACCTTCTTTCCTGCTTTGTCGAAGATTAGTTGACCATAGAGTTGAGGGTCCATTTCTGGGCTCTCTATTCTGTTCCATTGATCTATGTGTCTGTTTTGTGCCAGTACCATACTGTCTTGATGATGACAGCTTTGTAAAAGAGCTTGAAGTCCGGAATTGTGATGTCACCAGCTTTGTTTTTCTTTTTCAACATTCCTCTGGATATTTGGGGTCTTTTCTCGTTCCACACACATTTTAGGATTATTTGAAAGAACGTTCTTCTATAGAGGAAAAAAAGAATTTGGGAAGGCTGTTATAAACAAAAAGTCCATTGAAGTAAACTGGGGGTTGGAAGTATAGAGGCTTCTCATTGGCTGAGTTCTGACAGCTTCTCGTTGGCTGCACTGTTGCAGAAAGAGGAGGAGATAAGCCCTTCTTCCTCCTGCTGGGATAGTACAGTAGTAGCCACAGGCAAGTTCGGTCTCCTCCTGATGGATTTGCAATTGACAATGAGTGGTAGGGTGTGAGCTCTGCCTGCCGAGCCTCCTGACTCCATTTTAGTAAGGTTTCCCTTTAATAATTTTCACAGTTCTCTCAAGAAACTTCCAGATCAAATTGTTACACCGTAGTACAATGGCTGGTGCACCTAGGCACTTGGTGTTTGTTGAATATGAATGAGTGAGGGACTTGGCCCTAGTCCTCAGAGTAGTTTATTAAAATACTAGTCTAGATCCCATATGAATTCCTCATGAAATGAGCACTAACTTGACAATCAGTTATTATAATCTTCTCCATTTGAGCTATGTTTGCATAATGACAGAACACCCATCAGATCAGTTGCATTAGAGAAACAAATAGTCAAACCATTTTTCCATAATTGTTATATAAAATAAAAGATCAGTTACTAGGCCATTTTATTTTTCAATTTGTTTTGTTGCAACATTACAAAATACAGAGAAGAATAAACTGAAGTTACCAAAGCAAAGAGCAGAGACTTATCAGGAAAAACAATAACTTTTCTCAAACCGTGATGTGCAGATCCTGGTCAGTACCAGCAAATGTATGACCAAAGCTCATTTTCTTAGTTTTCTGTCAATACTGTTGCCCTCAGACAGCTAAGGTGAGTTTCTGAAAGTTATATATATTTAAATTTGGCATGTTTTTCACCTGCAAATCATTTTATTCAGTTTTATATCAAATCCTTAGTGGTACCAAAATAGATTTCATTTAATTTTCTTACCTAATTTTTTCAAATGTTGCATATTCGTGAAGAAAATTAATCCCTTTGTATGTGACTCAATTTCTTTTAAATACAGAAAGCATCCCCTGACTATATCTTTTCCAGAGAACATCAGCAAAATCTAAGATGAACACTTACAAGTAATTTGGATATGAATCTAAAGGAACAATATCTGTAACAGTCTTTTGTGAATATTGTTATAAAGTAAAATTAAGTAAATTAATGCAAGAAGTGCATGAGATAATCCAGAATAAGTCAAATGAGTATGGTCTGCACTTCAGCATCTCTACCAGGAGACTAACTCTTTCATCTCACCCAATTTCTGTTCTAGATGTAGTGGGGAAATACCATGTATGACCACATAAAGCTAGCAATTTTTAGACAATGGACACTATTTAGGGGCCAAACGACCTGGACACAAAGTGGAATTATCAGAGTATAGGGGCTGAGACATTAATGTCACAAAGAGGCAGGTTGGGTTAAGCTTGAAAGCTCTTTCTTTTTTCTTTGTTCTTCCATTCTATCTCTTTTTTCCTCCATGGAAAGTTGTCAACAAATAACTAGAAATTGCTTGAGCTTTCAAAATAATAGAAGGGAATAAAGATGAAAAGCAATGGAGAATGCATTTTTTTTCATAAATTGTGAGCATTATTGAAGAAAGAAATATTTACTAACATTTCAAGTATCTAGATAAATTTTAAAAATCTCATTACAGCTTTCATTTATTTAGTGCTTATTACATTTTGGACACTTTGCTAAAAGCTTTTAACACCTATACTGTGAATTTCTCTTAACAACTTTTAAAGTAGTTGTTATTCCCATTTAGGATATGGAAAAAAATGAGACTTTGAGATGCTAAGTAATTTGCACAGGGTCACATAATCACATGATGGTAGTGAGAATCCAGATCAGGTCTATGTGATCCCAGATCCCATACTTAAAGAGATTGTACTCTTAATACACTAGTGAGTAAAATTGTGCCATAATGTGTTGTACACCATCCACCATCAGTTGTCTGTTAATGATATCAACAATTTAATTATGCTTATATTTAAAGAGGAATGAGAATGGGAGAAGGAGGTCTTTTTCAAAGTAGAATTAAACCCATTTTTAAACCCATTTATGTATTGAAATGGTTTGGTTTCAAAGTGTTAACTGAGTACTTTTGAATAATAAATATACATAAATCCAATAAGAATTCACTTCTCCTCTCTCCACTTTTAAAAATTATGTAGGTATGGGGCACCTGGGTGGCTCAGTCAGTTAAGCGTCTGCCTTCAGCTCAGGTCATGATCCCAGGGTCCTGGGATCGAGCCCCGCAATGGCGGGGGGGGGGGGTCCCTGCTCAGTGGGGAGCCTGCTTCTCCCTCTGCCTCTACCCCTCCCCCTGCTTGTGCTCACTCTCTCTTTCTCTGTGTCAAATAAATAAATAAAATCTTAAAAAAAATTAAAAATTATGTAGGTATTGAGAAAACAAAGTTGTTAAAGAATAAGGAGAGCACAGTTTGAAGTAATTGTTGGCTGAAGTTTTCAGTACTTTTTCAAGAGGGTACAAAAGTTAACAAATGTGTTGGAGGTTCTAAGGTTTCGTGGTGCTCACTCCACATATGTTTGTTGCATGGACAAAGCTTTGAGATAGAGTCAATGCATTAGAGAGCTTTGGAATTTGGGGGCTCCTCCAGAAGATCTGATTGGAACAAACTAACAAATGTTATCATCTTAACTCCATTAGTAATAGGCTTAGTTTGCTCAGCAGAGTATAAAGGTAGTTTATAACCTTACTCTTAGGAAATAAGGAAACAGAGCTATAAAAAGTTAGCTGAAGTTAAGCAAGTTGATTTGCTTGTGTTGAATTACAATGCAGCTATCCCTTTCATTACTTTCTGAACACACATTAAATAAGAATAGTAACCTAAAATCATTCCATTTACCAAAATTATAGAACATGTTAGATACATTTTAATCCAAACCTTTTGAAGCCTGAATTTATGTAAAGAAACAATTAAGTATTGGACTAATTTGATTGGTTAATTCCATTTAAAAAACCCCACAAAAATAAAAAACATGTCAGACGGTGCCAAGAAAACTCTGTCATAACCTTTATTCAGAGCAGCAAGCAGTGGTGTGGGAGTGAGACTGTCTCGTCGTCATTCTGGAGCCTGTACAAATTAATGCCTTGTCCAGAGGGAAGTGATGTTCTCCGTACCACAGCATTGCCCCTTTAAAGGGCCTTTTCCTTGAATTTTTAGCAGTTGGCATGGTAACCACCTGCTCATTCTTAAACTTCACTTCTCCCTTGATTTCATGGTACCACTTTCTGTAGGTTTTCCTTTTCCTGAACCAATTGTTACTTACATATTGACTGATTAATTCCTGCATCTATTTATAAACATTTCTACTGAAGCAACACATATATACCATAAAGTCAGTGAATCATGAGTTCACAGCTTAATGAATTTTCACAGTGTCAACAAATTCATTTAAAACTATCCAGATCATGAAATAATCCACAACTACCCACAACAGAAGCATTCTTCATAGCTTCTTGGGACCACTGCTCCGAAAGAAACTACCCTGACTCTCATCACCATAGATTAGTTTTATCCACTTTTTGATCTTTATATAATGGAATAATGCAACGTTCTCTCTGGTATCTGGCTTCTTTGCTCAGTGATAGGTTTGTGAAATTTATCTTTGTTGGTACATGAGGCAATATTGTATATATTTTCATTGCTCTCTAGTGTTCTATTTTATGAATATGCCATGCTTTATTTATCTCTTCTACTGTCAATAGGTATTTGAGTGTTTGCAGGTTTTGGCTACTATAAATAGTGCTGCTAGGAACATTGTTATAGACGTCTTTTCATGTATATGTGCATGTAATTTTTATGGGTGAACCCTAAGAATAGAATTGCTGAATTACAAGGTATAAGTATGAACAAATTCCGTTGCTGTTGTCCATTTCCAATGTCACTGTGCCAATTAACACACCCACCAGCAGTTTATGAGAGTTCCGGTTCATCCAAATCCTTGACAACTCAGCCCTTTATATTTCAGCTATACTAGCTGTAGAGGCATCCCATCGTGGTTCTAATTTATGTCCTCAGTAACTATTAAAGCTGAGCATCTTTTCAGGTACTTATTGACATCTGCATATCCTTTTTGTAATCTTTTGCTTGTTTTTCTATTGGTCTGTCTGTATTTTCTTTATTATTTGTGTTTATTTCTTTATTTATTTTAGAGAGAGAGAGAGAGTGTGAGCATGAGTGGGGAGAGGGACAGAGGGGGAGGGAGATAGAGAATCCCAAGCAGACTCCCCGCTGAACATGGAGCCTGTCTCGGGGTTTGATCCCACAATCCTGAGATCATGACCTGAGCTGAAATCAAGAGTTGGTTGCTTAACCAACTGAGCCACCCAGGTGCCACTGTATTTTCTTTATTGTTAAGTAACAGTTCTTTCTATATTCCAGGTATGAGTTCTCTGATGGGTATATATTTTGAAAATATCTTCTCCTACTCCGTGACTTGAAATTTCACTGTCTTAGTGGTATAACTCATAAATGGAAGTTATTAATTTAAATGTAGTTCAACGTATCAGTCTTTTCTTTTTTGGTTAGAACTGTTTGTGCTCTGCTTAAGAAATCTTTGCATAGCCTAAAGTCATAAAAATATTCTCTTATATTATCTTCTAGAAATGTTTGCATTTTAATTTTCCATTTATATCTGTAATCGTTTGCTATTGACGTTTGTGCTTGGTATAAGGGAAGAGTTGAGATAAATATTTTTCTTGTGGGACTCCTGGGTGGTTCCGTCATTAAGCGTCTGCCTTCGGCTCAGGTCATGATCCCAGGGTGCTGGGATCGAGCCCCGCATCGGGCTCCCTGCTCCGCGGGGAGCCTGCTTCTCCCTCTCCCACTCCCCCTGCTTGTGTTCCCTCTCTCGTTGTGTCTCTCTCTATCAAATAAATAAATAAAATCTTTAAAAATTTATATATATTTTCCTTGTGGAAATGTCTAATTGACCTAGCAATCCGCTTCTGGACTCAACTTCAGTTTTATTGGACCAACTGACTCACTTGGTCTATATACAACATTATCTTAATTATAACTTTATGATATTTTTTTTTTGCCTCAAGACTATCCTGATTCTCTTTGTCTTTCGAATTTCCGTATAAATTTTAGAATTTTTGTGTAATTTTTCCCACATTCAAACACAAAAACATGCCAGAAATCTAATTAAGATTGCATTGAATCAATTTGGGAAGAACTGGCGTCTCTACCACCTTGAAACTTCCACCCATAAGCATGGGATAATCTTCCATTTATTTGGGCCTTCTTTAGCTTCTGTCAGTTAAGCTTTATAATTTTCTGTATAGCAGTCTTACATAATTTTGTTAGATTAATTTCTTTACGGTGTTTCGGATGCTGTTGTTAATAGTATCATAAAATTATTCTTTTGGGGGGCTAGTATGTAGAGATACAATTAATGTTTATATACTGACCCTATATTTTTGCTTAGTAAGTCTAACAGTTTATGAAGGTTAATTTGGATTTCTATGTTCAACAATATGTAATTTATGAATAGTGACAATTATGTTATTACTTTTAATTCTTATATCTTTTCTTCTTGTCTTACTGCACTGATAATTAAAAAAAAATTGCAAGTGTTTGTGTACAATTTGTGTGATTTTTTTCATTAACTGCCTGGAAATATTCACCAGTAAAGCTATCTTGGCTTAAAGATTTGCCATGTCTTCAAATATGAAATCAATTTCTTTGACAGAATGAGACTATTCAGATTTTCTCTTTCTTCTCGTATCAGTTTTCAAAGACTTTAATAATATTCTCTTTGATCTTTTTAATATCTATAGGAGATTTTTAATTTTGCCCCCCTTTTCATTACTGATATTGGTAATTTGGGTCTTTTCTCTCCTAGATGTTTATCAATTTATTTAGTCCTTTCAAGAATTTTCAACTTGGGTTAGGTTAACGTGACTTTTTAATTATATTTATAATTGTTTTCTTGGTCCTAATATGCTTTCCCTGAAATTATATTTCTTAAAAACAAACTTAGTCACATAAATATTCTGTTAAAAATAAACTCATTGGTTCATCATTGTCTATAGAATAACATCTAGAGCTATATGAAGACTTCATTAGGCTGTGCTGGTTTGGTAGGAACTTTATTATTTCACTATCTTGGAGTTTTCTAGTTTCATCCTTAGACACTCTCCCTCTTGAATCGTATGCTCTATCAAATTTCCACTGCTAAAACCTGTCTTTTTTTGTGTAACAAACTACTCGCAATTCTTATACACTGTATTTTTTTAATGCCTCCTTTCCTTTGACATTGCTCCTTTTCTGTCTGGAATTCCCATCCTTTACTTGATCCACCTGACAGGATTCCTCCAGATTTGCCTTCATGGCTATCCTCTCTGTCAAGTCATTTAAGGCAACTTTTACTACTTAAAAAAAAAATAATAATAATTTTGCTCTCTTTTATACTCTTCAGTGGTCTGTCTCCCACACTGGGCTGTGAGCCACCTGCAGGAAGGAACCTAGATGCCTAACAAATTGTCCCACATCCTAGAGTGATCAAAAAGTAATGTATTTGATAAAGTTTATTTATCATTATTTCTATTCTAATTCTTTTTGTTTGACCTCTTTTTCTAGGAAAGTGTGTCTGAAACATCAAGCAGAAGAAATGTGATAAGAATTTATAGGGTTTTTAGATTCATATGCTAACTGCACCAACTACAGTGAGCGAGATTTAGAGGAAAAATAAAAGCAATTTCTACTTTGTCAGTATCTATTCCTGTTGTTATTCATCATGACCTGGACAATATTTGACCAAGGGCCTGAGTTCACCCAACCACATGCTAGCACATTGAAAACTGTTGATTAATTACTCATTTGGTGAATTTCCAAATTCCTTATAACTAAAAATCCTACCATTCCTGTAGTCTTCTAGAGCATAAAGGGGTGTATGTGGGCAGGAGTACATGGTGTTACAAATCCAGGCTGTGTCCATTTTGCTAGCCAGGAATAGAGGTTAACTCAAATTACGATAATTTGAAGAGAGTTTAATAAGGACTATTTACAAAGTTTTGGTAGTGTGTAGGGTAACCACATGAGATAGTGTAGTATTTTCAACAAGTGAAACAACAGTGTTCTGTTACCAAACTTAGAGATAAGTGATAAAAAAAAAAAAACAAGAGAGAGTGACTGCCAGAGTCCATAGACAGAGTGGCCACTTGGAGAAGGCTGTTTATAGGAGCTAATACATTGGTTTAGGGATTAGAAACAGTCTGCCCAAGATAACTCTGCAAAGAAGGGGTCTGGGGAATAAATACTGAGACATCACTCTCTTCTATCCCTCCCTTCCTTTCTCCTTCCAGATCTCTTGCTAGGGTTCCCTATTGGGTCAAACTTAATGGGAAGTAAAAGAATGTTGACGTCATCCAACAGGTTACAGAGCTGGATCTGGGAGGTCAGAGAATGGATCTAGAGGGAGCAAATCTAGCACATGGACCTTGATAAGAAAAGGCATCACTCCATTTTCCAAAAGGGAAGGAATGGTTTCTTTAACTTGACAGATGATAAAGGAGCCCAGATGTCAGATTGGGTCAGAGGCTAAGAAGACTGTGTTCATCCTGAGGCAAAACAGAAGGCAAAAAGAAATCCTGTGTTTCATGTCTCTTGGTTTTGCTTTCCCAGGTCTGGCCTTGTATCTTCTGCCTGTCCTTCAGTTACTCTCGTATGAAAATCAAAGGTTAGCGTTACTATTAGCATTGCCCCAGTTACACGCAGAAAACAGTTCTAACCACAAGGAAATAATTATAAACAAAGCCCAGTTAATTATACAAGACATTCTTGGCTGCCCTAATTAAGGCACAGTTCAATACTACTAGCTGGGTAATTTTTTTTTTTTTTTTTTTTATATTGTGAATAGATTTAGTGGGAGCTCGTCTGGTGAACAAATAATGAGATCAGTGTCTCAGAAAGAATCTGATTAAAAAAAATTATTCACCAATCATTTGTTTTCTCCTGCTTTATAGAACTCCTTCCCTCTATGGCACAGATACAGAAGAATGTGAATTTACTCTCCTGAGTCTGAAGCCCAAATTACAGGAAGCTGGGGGATATTTATTTCATCCAGTGGGAAGGGCGTGAAGAATGGAGGTTGTTCTCACTGGGATACGAGTGTGTATTATGGGGGCTTCTGGTGCCTTTTTGTGACTGGTTTCTTCCTCAGAGAAGTTTCTGTGTTTCACAGCTTCAGCTCCCGTGTAGACACAAACAATGTGACAATGTGAGAAGTGGCTACCCACAAACTGTACTTTCCTTTTCTTTTTCTTTCTTTCATTTATTTTTTGTTCACATACATATTAAAGGAGTACAGAATGGTCAAATACATAGTTTTATAGATTTTTAAAAACAGTTTGGATGTCTTGGATATAACAGTACAGTACTGATGGGCTTTGATGTCAAATGAAAGTAGATTAAAATCCTGGCAAATAAATACTTTTCCTGTATGACTTAGGCAAGTAGCTTAGCTTCATTGAGATTCTTTTCTGTAAAACAGGAATTTTATATTCCTCATGGTACGTGGTACATACGTACCATATATTTTATTTTATTTCATTATTTATTTTTTGTTCTGAGAATTAAGTGAGACAACATATGTGAAGGACATCCCCATTGTCTGGCACATGGTAGATATATAGTCACTCCTGATTTTATCCCTCTTCAGTTATTTCCACTCTAATCACCCATGTATTTCTTATCTTCCAAATGCTCTCATTGTCTGTTCAGGATATCCTGTGGATGAGATAAAAAAAGGAGAGGAAAATGTTACTGGGATGAGATGTGTGTGGAAAGAGTGGTAATGAGAATTAAAATATACTATACTTGGAGCTTTCCTCATACTATGTTCTCTTAGTGGGAAATTTTGGTTAATTTGAATTTCCTATTTTTAAGCTGTCATGCATATACTGTAAGTAAAGAAATGGGTTGGCCATTGTGCAGTGAGTATGGTTTATGCTAAATTTAGATAATCACTAATTTAGTACTTGAGTTTTTAATGCGCAGACCCAATCCAGAGAAGATAAAAAGAAATGAAGGATTTTTTTATACATTGAATTTACTCACAAAGGCAAATTTTTCCAATTAATGTATTTTGATATAGATATTTCTAGAAGTGAATACCAGTTATCACCCTAATCAATTTCCAATTCCTATCAGTTCTACCTCTGAATATTTCTCATGCCCAACCTCTTCCTTTCTATCCACATTGCAGGGTGGAAGATGGCAGAATTCACATTTAAGAGAGATCACTCCCTTATGAAGGGTGGATTCATGGAGATGAGTTTAGAAGCATTGAGTATCCAACCAAAATAGCTAACATTATGGTGCCCTTACTCTCTTCCAGGCTGTCTTAAAGTCTCTCTATACCTAATTTCCTTCATTGTTTATAACACCTCATTTGGAAAGTATTAGTAGTATATTTCTATTCTAGAATATGCTAGTACTATATTTCTATTATGAAATAGAAATATTTCTATTTCAGATGGGAAGGAGTGAGTTTAGCACTGTGTTAGCTTCCCTAGATCACACAGCTAAGAACTAGTTGCAGAGTTCAAACTTCATCAAAGATCCCAAAGTCTATGGGACTCATCACTGTGTTCTGGAGCAGCCTAGGTGAAAAATAATGGGACCCAGAGCCAGGGCAGTATTATTTAGGGTGGAGATGACAGAATGGATTCACAAACTATTTGATCAGTAAAATTCCTGAAAAAAATGCACTGGTTATTGGAAAATTAGGGAAAAAGAGGAGTCTGGGATGATTTTCAGTGTTCTTTTCTGAGATAATAATGGTGCCATTTACTGAGAGAATGCAGTAGGGGGTGCACTTGGGGTAGAGGGGAAGGAAAGGAGAAAAATGCTGATTTCAGTTTCAGACAAATTAAGTTTGAGATGTCAGTCAGATGCCCCGGAGAAGAAGTTCAATGGGCATTTGAATATGCCAGGCTAAAAATTAGACAAGAGGTAAAATTCAGAAATGAACAATATGCCTTAAAGCTATCATGGGATTGCCTGGGGTTGGGGAGGCAGACAACACAGACCGTGGGCTAAGGATGGCAGCTTTAAAGGTGGGAGGTAGAGAAAAAGGACTCAGGACTGTAGCGGGATCAAAGAAAGGAGGAAATCACTACAGGCAGTAGCAAATATCAAGGAAAACACAATCAGCAGTGTAAAATGCAGTACAGAGATTTAATAAATGTATTAGCGTAAGACAGAGTGCTGTAACAAATGAAAACTCAAATTTTAGTAACTTAACACAATAAGTTATTAACCCTAATCATTTAAACTAGATAATTCCGGTGATCAGGCAACTTTCCTCCACTCTGGTGATCCAGAGATGCAGAACCTATCCATTGCGCTTGTACATCCCCTAGTATCTTGGCGTCTTTGGCATCCATCTAGCAGGTAGGCAAAGAGAAGATGGTACACTTGCTTCTTAACTATGTTGGCCCAAATGTATTACACAACATTTCCACTCAACTTCCACTGGACAGAACCAATCATATAGGTCCACCTAGATGCAAGGGAGGCTGAGATATAGTTCATTTCCCAGAAACAACTCTAAATTCTGGAAGAGAGGGCACGTTTTGGCAGACAGCCATCTCTGCTAGAGTAAGATTAAAACTGGTGTGTCTATTGAAATTGGGAATGTGAGGCCTGTTGTTGATCTCTGCCACGTGTTGAAAGTGGGAACCTCTTCCACTGGTGGTTCTATTCTTTACATAACCCCTGACTGGCCCTCACCTCAGCCTGTGCATATATGGGCCCAATTTGTTGGTGTCCCCACTGAGCCAAAACAGTGTGCATAACTAACATGCCCAACTTAGATTTAGTATCCCAAACTCCAAGGCCTGATTTCAGTGCTACTGTTCAGTGTCATGTAGCCCAAGCACACTGGCATGTGTGCTGGGTGGTAAAACTTATTTTTTTAAGAGAACTATTTTTGACGCTATCGATTGGTTGGTTTCAGTGAAGTAGTGCAGGTCATTTGTGCCAAATATACACAGTCATTTTTTAAAGATATGTCTGTTAACCTATCTAGAAAAATTGAGTAACCTTTTCAGTGCAGAGCAGAGTGAGCTCATCACTTTGTAGAAAGTCTGTTGAGAAGGCAATAGTTGTCCTGTTATTGTTGGATGCCTCATGGGCTATTATTAGTGCTCAGTGCTATTGATATATTTTCTTGTAAATATATTGTTGCTGTTTTAATTTAGTGTTGTGCAATTGTCTACAATTATACAATGTGTATAATTGTAGATACAAATCTTCAGTTTATAATTAGACAAGGCTATACCATATATTTTAAAACTTAAACTGGACCAAAAATGCATGCATAAATTAGTAGTCAAAAATAGCAGAAGGAGAGGGAGAAAAGGATGAGGAAAACATTTAATTCAATTCAACAAGCGTTTATCAGTACACTATACCTGATATACTTGTGGGGATAGGTGGTAGATAGAGCAGTAGAAGGATAAAGTGCGGCTCCTGACCTCAAAGAAATTAACATCTTTTCAGAAAAGAAGATACAGTCACATAAAATGAAGGGCTATTCCTTTCAGCGCTTCCATGATTGTGTGCCCAAATGTGATGCGCAGATGAGGAATTCTACTAACCACAAAGAGGGGAAAAGCTCTATGAAGTGGAGGAGCCAAGGTTTTTGGAGAAGATGGAAATAAGATGTTTCGAGTGCCCACTTTTTGCCACAAATTATTAGGCTTTTGTTCGTCAACTCCTTAACAACTTTTCGAGATAGATATTGTTATCAACTTCAGTTTAGAAAACTGAAGTTGAAAATTTCATATTTACTAAATGCCAGAGCCAAGATTCAAACTCAGGTCTCCTGGCACCCAATACAATGAGTATCAGTCATACTAAGTCATTCTGTGGATGGCGTAGAGCTTATATTCTTGGGCCAACTAAACCTACCCATTTCCTCCAGCTTGTCAGATCCAGCTTGAACATTGTCTCCTTTATACTATCATCAGCCGTAAGCAACATAGTCTATTCGATATCTTTACTGGAGCACCGTAGGGCTTGGCAAAGCTCAGAATCACAGTTTGGATTCAACTTTGGGGGAGAAAGAATCATTTATTATAAAGAGTTCCAAGTTTAATATCAGGAGCTCCTCCACTCTGTCATCTCTTTCTCCAAATTGCTGCATGTAGAGTACTGTAATGTGGGAAATCCTGAATGAGCAGAGTGTTTTATAAGAATTTTTTTTTTTATTAACAATAGGCATCTTTTCCATAGTAGCTTGTAGTCTACGTAGACCGACAGCCACGACAATTAATTGCCAAGGTTCTCCTATTTGCCTGGATGTGAAGCAAGTGATAATTTGCACTTTAATAACTAGCAGTTTGTTGAACAACACAGATGCATTGAAGCCATTAAAACATGCTCACTAGCTTTCTGACATCAGAAATCAAATCATACAGTAACAGTTGTAAACATCAAGTTTGAAAAAAAAAAATCTGCGGGCTATCAAGAACTGGTGGCTTTATCATATACTCTACCACAATCCCTAGGAGAGTTTCCCTGGGAATTAATTAGGCCCATTAGCATAATATAGTGTGACAATATTTCACCGTCATAAAACAGTTGAGGTTGAGACGTTAAAGTGACAGAGTAGATGTAAAGTAATTAGACTAAAGAAAAGAGAGAGAAAAACTCATCAAACTAAAAATTGGGCTGGGATCCATCTCATCGGAGATTGCATTTGAAACTCCCAGCAGTGACCAAGACCAAATCCAAGACATTTGTTGTTTGAATGTTCTATACCCTGTCTTTTTTGTAGCTATTTCTGAAGGTAGTTTTCTTGAGATAGTGGTTTTTAACCCTGCTGGAAAGTTTTACAGTATAAACAGACTTAAGACTGTGGCTAGAAACATACATAAACACACACAATTTGGCAAGTGCAGCTAAATGATTTGGGGTTGGACTCATACTTTTTTTAGTAAAGGATGATGAGCAATTCAGTTTTAAACGTTATTTTGGCAGAGTGTAGACATAGCATTAGACCTAAGGAAAACCAAGTGACAAATGCTGGGGTCACTTTCTTGTGTTCAAGAAATTATTTTGTTAAGCCCTTGAACCAACTGAGAGAATTTATTCCCCCAATGACCAGGACAATTAAATCCAGCTAGGAATGGGATGCTTATACCTGTGAATGGTTAATCTAGCCACTAATTCAAAGAGTCCTAGGCTGCCACCAAACAGCATTAAAATTCTGATTATTTTATGGCTTGTCCAAATGCCCAATCCCCCAAGCAATTGTTGTAATTTACACAAAAAAGAAAAAAGCTCAGGGAAAATAATATCCATCTTTTAACATTATCCACAAGGGTCTGGTTCTGACTGCACACATAAAACAAAATAAAAGTACCTAGCTCAGGCAATTAAAATGTTCTTGTTTTCTATTAAAATAAAATGTGTTCATTTGTGAGTGACTCCGAAAGGAAGGCTTAGGAGCAATTGTCTCGCTTTGCTTTGATAAGAGCTGTAGATTTAGTAATGATATTCAAATGACTCTAACAAGAAACCTTCTACAATTTTCTTTCTTCCAGTCCATTAACAATCAAATATTCAGGAAATGTAAATAGTAAATTAAATGCAACAGTAGGTAAAATTTGCTTTTCACTTTGTTGACAGATGAAATGGGAAAAAAATAGAACCACAGAAACTAGCAGGAAGAGTAGAACTGGGTGGGGGCTTAGAGACGCTCATTTTACAGATGAGAACAAACAGAGGCACAAAGATAAGTGCTGTTGGTTACAGTATACTGCTAATTACAAACAGAACCCAAATCAGCACCCACGACTCTGACTTTCTGTCCATTACTCTTTTCCCTACCCTGGACTGCAGTAGCCCAAATAAATTCATGGCCCCCTCTTGATAGTTTTGACTTTAGGAAGCAACTGGAAGGTCATATAGGGAAAGAGGGAAGTGACTAATGATACCAAGGTGACTGTCTCAATAAATAGAATCTGTACCTTGGTTGAGAGTTCATATTCTTATTATTCCACGTCCAGTTTCTTGACAAATCGGAAGTCTGAGAGTCTCCTCTTAAGCTTTAAACCACATTTTCTCCCTTGGCAAATAAACTAGTGAGAAAGTTCACTGGGATCCTGGACCCCACTGGAAATCCAGCTGCTAATGGAAAGCTTCACTGTGTGCTTGCCTCACCCACTTTGTGCTCCCTGAAATCCCTGATTCTTTTTCTGTCTCTTCACCGGCCTTGTTTTATCTGCTCTCTGCTTTCAGAACCTTATGTTCATCCCAGCATGAGAGTTTTCATAATCCATTTTGCCTCGCTCATGTTCTGTTCAGCAAGTCGTTTATCTCCTAATGGGGCCACAAATCTTGCCACTGACCTATATTCAGTGTTGTGTTCTCATAAACGAACCAAACCAACATTCACGGCTTGAAGGAACATCTGCCTTGGAAGTAGCATCGAGAAGGTCAAGACTTAATCTTGGGAGATCTATTTCTTTTACTTTTTACTTATTTCTAAAAAATAGTTCACTGTGGCTGTGTCTACACAAGTGTGAGCTTCCTGAAGGCAGGACTCACATTTTGGAGTTATTTTGAGTAATTTTATTGTGCCAAGCACTGAATGAGATGTTTAATATTGTCCAAGAATTGTTTTTGAATAAATATGCAGGAGATGTGAATGGTGAGATAATACAACCATCCAGAACTCTGGGTGATGAAGCTTCATTGGGGAGATTTGAGCATAAATCTCACTTTCTCTTTCCCACCAGATTTTTGGCATCTTATCTCGAGAGCCTCTGTGGTAAGTCGAGTGTCTGCCACAGAACCTATCCAGCAACAGGAATTTCTTACTGGGAGGAAAAGCTACACCTATTTTAACCTGCTGTTTGCTCTTTAAAGAGTTCCAATTTTTTTTCTTTTTAAAATAGTAATAAGTCTTTACAAAAACCATAACGTTTTTGACCAAATAATCATCACAAATCTTGCACCTGTCTCTGAGTTTGAAATACATCAAATGATTTAGGAGTTCTTTTGAAAAGTAAATTACCCAACATATTGTAACAGACACATGATGAACTGCAGAATCTCATATCAGCTGGGCGTGCTGTATTTAAGTATAAAGTTGAAGAAATGTGAACAATTAAAAAAATCCTTGTGATTATTTACATGAATCAATCAAGATTTGATCAATCACATTGTTCTCGACCTAAAATATTGGAGCATTCATTCTGTTGCTATGATGCTGAGACAGGGAACATATCTCCTATAACTAGAGAAATAAATTGAAATTCTTGGTCTATCATTTGCAGTCAGCAGTGGCAGTGGCAAAGACGATAAGAACAGGACAGCAAAAGAAAGTGGCCCACACAGGTCCCATTTTTGCACACTGCAGGATTTCAGCAGCACTATGGGAGATACTGATGATCCCTCGCTGGCATGGAGGTAGAAGTACTGGGGACAACTCGAGCCTTCAGAGCTCGCATTATGGTATTAAAGCAAATGTGGCTGACCTTCTTTAGTAGTGATAGTACAGAACCAAACATGTCTGTGCACAGTCACTCCTCCACAGACACGGTGATCAAGGAAGCCATGTGTTCCAGAAAGTGCAATTAAAAGAGGAACCTCTATCAGCCTGAGTCCCCCCCGAGGGACAATGTAGAACAGAGAGGGCCCTGCTGCCCTGAGCAGTAGGATGAGCATACTATGTGCCTGTACGATAAGTAGGAACTAAATCGTTGTGTAAAAGCTATGGTTGTCCAAATTAATTTGTTACTGCAGCACAACTTAACTCATCCCGACAATAATAAAAGGTAGGTTCAAAACTGAATATACTCTTTGATTTACTTCTGTGCATTTTCCAAAGTATTGTGAACATGATACAATCTCATAAAACACTGATATAAATTATTCTTAGACTCAGACAGCTATGGAACAGCTTAGTTTAGCATGGTAGAAATATGTAGTGGTTGAGTTATCACATGTATTTTAACTTATATTTTTGTTTTGTGCTGTATTTGAATCTCTGTCAACCGTGAGTGAGATGAATGTATCTCAAGAACATCAGCTTGTGAAAAAGTGAATGTTAAAGTGTGTGAGAATTAAGAGTTGTTAAGTTTTATTTTATCTTGGGGAGATTTACTCAAAGTTTAGAAATACATAGCTTTCATTTCAGCAAAGGTGAATTGCACACAAATGGTCAAGGGAAAAAGTTCAAAAAGGTGCAAATTTTGTTTCATTCTACCAGAAATATTGGAGACTACCTAAATGCCTTTCAGTAGAGTAATGGTTTAGTAAAGTTTGTACATCCATTTAGCGGTCAATAAGAAGAACATGATATATATGAATATAGTAAAATGGAAGATTGCTTGTGATATGTTTATGGTTGGTTTTATGTGTCAACCAGATTGGGACACTGAATGGTCAGATAAATATTATTTCTAGATGTATCTCTGAGGGTGTTTCCAGATGGATTAACATTTGAATTGGTGGACTGAGGACAGCATCTTGACTCCCCAGGGAGATGAGCATCATTCAAATCACTGAGGGCCCGAATAGAACAAAAAGGTGGAGGAAGGTTGAATTCCCTCTCTCTGCATGACTGCTTGAAATGGAACATCCATCTTTTCCTGCCCTTGAACTGGGACTTACACCATTAGTGCGCCGGTTTACAGGACTTTGGACTCAGACTAAAATTTATACCAATGACTTTGCTGTGTCTCCAGTTTGCAGATGGCAAACCATGGAGATTTCTTAGCCTCCATACTTGCATGAGCCAACCCCTTATAATAAGTCTCGTTATAGAAAGATAGATGGATAGAGATTAGATAGAGATATTTTCCTCTGTATAACACTGACTAATACAACATTGTATAAATAGAGCAAGAAAGTTGTAGGACAACAATGGTGTAATCTCATTTTGGTTTTTTTGGTTAAGAATTACAAAGAGTGTTTGGACATGCATAAGAATGGTTTCAAGGATACACTTCAACCTTAAAAGTGCTTACAGTTGGCAAGTGGGAATAAAGAGTTGATAGACTGATTTTTAACTTCATATACTTCTATGTTGTTTCCTTTCTTTTTTACAACAAGCATATATTCTTTATGTGAGACAACAACTAAAACAATTAAAGACTGAAATGATAGTTGATGGATGACTGCAATGAAACATTTTTTGGCATGCATACTCCAATCTAGTTATAAAAGACATCACTCTGAGGGGAAAACTAGACTATTCTTTATTTTTTTATTATATTTTTTAAAGATTTTATTTATTTATTTGTCAGAGCAAGAGAGAGAGAGAGAGAGAGAGAGCCCAAGCAGGGGGAGTGGCAGGCGGAGGGAGAAGCAGGCTCCCTGTTGAGAAAGGAGCCCAACTGCTTCTTCCTCTCCTCCTGGTTCCTGCTTGCTCATTCTCTCTGTCGCTATCTTTGTCTCTCTCTCTCTCCCAAATAAATAAATAAAATCTTTAAAAAAATTATTTCAGGGGCGCCTGGGTGGCTCAGTCATTAAGCGTCTGCCTTTGGCTCAGGTCATGATCCCAGGGTCCTGGGATGGAGCCCTGCACAGGGCTCCTTGCTCAGCGGGAGGCCTGCTTCTCCCTCTCCCACTCCCCCTGCTTGTGTTCCCTCTCTCACTGTGTCTCTCTGTCAAATAAATAAATAAAATCTTAAAAAAAAAATTTCATTTGCTCACTCACTCACTCAAATTCATATAGTACCTCTTAAGCACGTCTAGTAAATGGAAGTATTGTGAAGTTTCAATTTCTCACATTCAAAGATTTCAAAGCAGGGACTCGATTCCAGGACCCCGGGATCATGACCTGAGCTGAAGTAACCAACTGAGCCACCCAGGTACCCCTAAACTCTTCTTTAAAATAGGGATCAATATCATATGGGGTCATTTAAGACTTTTGAAGAGGTCACAAAAGTTGCAGTTATATGTCTACAAATAGTCATCAAAGACTGATGGTAACGGCAAAGTTTATATGCTCTGATAATACTAGTGTTCTCTGACTAAGTCCTTCTAAGGCATTTCTCTTACTGAGATTTAAGGCCACAGCAAGTGGGAGGCAGGGGTTGAGGACTCCTGGCAAATGTTTGTCAGTTATTACTTCTCTAAACTTAACCAAGTATACAAATGACATTCTTTATTGGTAAGGCATTGATTTGGAAATAAGGGGGAGCTACAGGTAAAATAAATTGAGAACTATAGCTCTAAATGAAATAATATTATAGGAAGCAGTTCCATAAGTCTGGCTTGCTTCATTGTGATGTGAAATCGAATTCTTAAAATAACTGCAGTCTTCTATACTATCAAATAAGCAATACATCCTGGCAATGTGGGCCTCCTAGAGTTCTTTCAGGACCAGATCATCCAGTGTGTATGGTCCCATCTCTACATCGCCCTGTCAGGTATCTGCTCCATTTTCTTCTGTGCCATACAGATGTGGCCACTGAATGGAAACTGCACTATTCTTTGCAAAATTAAGATTTTCATGGACATCTTGCTCTATATGATGTCAAGGAGCAGATAAATATTCTACAGGAGCTCTTTTCAAAATATTGCAAACAAGAAAAAAAGTTTGATGTCATAAAGAAGTGAGTCGATTCTAAAATTTCATTTTGGATTTTCTGGTTGTAGTTCTGTAGGAAGGCGTGGTTAAGTACTAAAATGGAGCCCTTGCTTAAACCAAAGGGGATTTTCTAATCAGAAGAGAAAGCCTCCTGGTACTAAGCTGCAGGCTTGTGATACTGCAGGGCTTCTCTAAGTGCGAATCTCAAATTCAAAGTCATTTCTCCATGCCTGTCAAGTGAACTGAACCCCCTGATTGTCTCTGCCTAGGACAGTGATCCATTTCTAATGTATGAGACTACAGTTTTTGAACTCATAAACTATAAACTGTATTAAATAAACTGCCTTCTGATTGATGAGTGCTGCTCTCATAGGCTAATTTCTCATCTAAACAGTGATATGAAAATTCTTGCTAAAGGGTCGGTGACAGGACTAAACGGGGGTAATAGCAGACTTAATCAAGAAAGACAAATGGGATTCATTAACAACTGGCACTCAGCAGACAATCTTCAGAGACTTCTCAGTACAATCTCATTGGTCCAATCGAAAATAATTGTATGCTGCTTTTATCACTGAATGCAGAACAAACCCAGTGAAAAAAATCTATTGGTGATATTAAGTAGAATTCAAATTTGGATTGAATTTTGTGCCAGGCAGCCCATCTTTGGATGAAAGGAAGGGACAGAAAAAAAATTCCGGGTTTCATGCTGGGATTTGTTCTCTGATGGATGATCAGTTTTTTCACATTGTTCACTCTACCTGGTAATTTAATCAACCAGGTCATGGCCTAACTGGCAGGAATGACTCTACCAGAGGCATCTGGTCTCTGGCTGGCTTCAGAACTGGCATATTGTCTGTTTTCTCCAAGTACATTGAACTCTAGTTCCAGTAATGCTTTGTCTTATTGAGCTGTTTAGATTTGGCTTCTGGTGTAGAGATGGCTAATTCTCTATCAAAGAGCCATGCTCCCCTTTCCTAGTGGAGACAGTTTGCTAGAAAGTTGCTTTTAAATCAGGAACTATTTTTCCCAGTCCCTCAGCATCTAGGTGAGGCAAATGTGACTAAGTTTCTCTCAATGGTTTGTGGGCCAAAGTAAAGCATGTCATTTCCAGGCCTGTCCCATAATATTCTCCCACTCAGGCTTTCACCCTTTATTTTCCCAACCTGTCAGCCAGAATCAGAGGATTCAGCAGATCCAAGGCACATGGAAAGGATGAAGCCACAGTCAGAAGGAACAGGGGTCATACTTGAGAAGAACAGGAGATTTTACATAGGGAGAAATAGTTCTGGCTTGCACGCAGCCACTGAGAATTGGGTTTATGGGTGATGGCACAGTCTTACTTTGATCAAGGCAGCTAGTTTTAATGATTACCCTCTGGCCTATTAGCTTTAGTGACCTTACTTCTTAACTCATCTCCTTAGCTTTTAATTTTGTATATAGTTGGGCTTTAAAGCAAGTACCCTTTTGCCTTGGGCTAGTGAGCTCTAAGCCCTGGTTCTGGATACATAAAGGTTTTTACTGGCCTGCTCCCATCCCCTCCCACAGCCTCATTCTCAAGTGCCAGATATCATGTGGGGCCCGCCACCCAGCCTCCCAGCGAGGAAATGAGATGGGACACACATGGTCAAATGCGGTTGACATCTTATTTTCAGGTTTTCCAATCTTTAGCATCAAGATTTTATGCGGGAATTTTTATAGGGAAAGCTCTTGTCCTAAGCCACCTGTCTGGCCAGACTGAGGAGAAGTAGAGATTGTGGCCCAGAAGTTTAGGTGCTGCTTGATCTTCTGTCCTTCGGCTCTACTTCTGGAGATGTTGGACTGACAACAGCTGAAACACTCTGGCACCCCAACTATGGCAGATGTGGCCCCATCCAAACCTCCATGGCTCTTGCCATTCTATCATGTGTCAGTGGTGTCTACTCTCAGCTCCTGCACCTCTCCTCCTGAGGGTTTTACTTCAGCAGGTCTGAAATGTCCTCAGGGGCAGACTTCAGCCTATGACAGATGGGACTTGGGGAAGAAGCAACCCACCGTCCTCACCTCTCAGTAGGGGATACTTCTGGGGCATTTCTCACGCCATCTCTGACAGTTTCCTTGTGGGACTGAGCCTTGGTGGCTACTTGGCTCTAAGGCACACTTCATGGTCTTCCTTCCTTCCTATGTTTTACTTCCCTATTCCCCTACTGGGGCTTCCTAGGGTTAACACTCAAATTAACTACTTGCCTTCAAAGCCTTGTCTCTAGATCCGCGTTTGGACAATCTAACCTAAGACACTGACATGCTTCATTTTAGGGATTCTGATGTCAGGTGTTTTTGAACAGCAGTAAGTCAACTGATGGGTAGCAGCTGCTGGTCTCTGATGTAGCGAATTACATTCTGCCGTGTGGGAAAGTCAAAACTTCATAGAGAAATCAATTTGCTGCATTAAAGCCAGTGAAATCTGACGATTGTATGTAAAATAATTCTGTTGGAGTATTTGGACCTGAAAGAGCTGTAATCACAGATACATTTCATCCAGCTGAAGCAGCTTGAAGAAATGTGGTGAGTTCATCTCTCTTCTCTGCTCTGTATCTCCTTTTGAGGGTTCAGCCGCACTGTTCTAAATGTGCCACCACAGGGACACTGAGGTCATTTTATAAGGGGTGTGTGTGTGTGAAAATTTTCATCCGAAGAACAAGTTACCTGCACCTGGCAGGGCCAGGGTCCCGGCAGCTGTGTCGGGGGGTACAGCTCTTGCTGCCAGCTCTGCGGATACATTTCTACTTATTTCTGCAGACCGTACTGCTTAGCAGAGGTGGCAGTGTGATTGGGCAGGGTTTTTTTCCCTTCCTACTATCTCTATCAGTGGCCTTATCACCTCAAATAAACACACGATCTTACTAAGCTTAGTAACAATAGTGTGCTTGCTCGGATAATGCGTCTTCAGGCCATTTGACAGAGACACAAAAGGCATATAGAAACTAAGCGAAAGCATTAGCCTCGCTAGGCACTGCAGTTTTAGTGTTTAAGTCTCCTCTCCAGCCACTTCACTTTTTACCAGACTGTTGCCACAGAGCCCTCCCTGCTTAGAGATGCTGGAGTTGCCCCAGCTACAGCCACGGACAGAGCTGCAACATGACCGAGTGTCGTGAGCATGTCTTACCTTGACTTCATGCCCTCTCCAAGATGTCTGTGCTTTCCACTGCCTCTTCCCCCTCTCAATCTGGCTGCCTCCCTCCGAGGCTTTATGGAAGCCACATTCCCCATGTCTTTCCTCATCACCAGACAATTGTCAGAGTGAAAACTCAGCCCCAAATGATTCTAGCCAGAAGAAGATAATGTCATCCTTTAACTTTTCAGCAGAAGCAGGTGATAACGTGTCTGTGTCCTCCGGATAACTAAGGTGATGCTAGCTTGCCTCACCTCTCAAACTGTCTTCTCTGGGACCCATAGCAATGAGTAAGTTGAGTGGAGATTACAACTTGGAGGGGAAACTGCCAAACATCCATCAGCACCTACTGATGCCTGTGCTATTGCCCTGAAGTATCTCTTTAGGTCTTAAAGAGTAGTGTGAGAGAGACTCCTGCATTGACTCTAGCCCTCGAGTTGTTGGAAGGGACACTTTCAGCATGGCACTCCCCAGAGCGAAGTATTTCATTCCCCGGAGCTAAGGCTTAGCAGATCTCTTCTGATGAAAACCGCTAAGCAAAGGCTTGAAAATTCACCTAAAGCTATAGAAACAAAGGACGTAAATTAAAGGAGAAACGGTTTCTAGCAAAGTTCTTAGAAATTAAAAAAAAATCAGAATGTGATTACAAAAATCTCAGTAGTTACCACATATAAATTTTATATACATATGTGCACACACACATATATATTAAATGTATCTATATTTTTTATTTAAATTAAGTGGTAGAGGGGCACCTGGGTGGCTCAATCAGTTAAGCGTCTGTCCAACTCTTGATTTTGGCTCAGGTCATGATCTCAGGGTCATGAGATTGAGCACTGCCTCGGGCTCCAGGCTGGGTGTGGAGTCGGCTTGGGATTCTCTCTCTCCCTTTTCCTCTACTCCTCCACCCCACCACTTTCTAAAATAAATAACTAAATAAGTAGTAGAATAGTAGACACAGTTATGTACCTTGTTTAGTGACAATGCTAAATCTTGAGGATCGTTTCATATCTCTCCTATTAGAAAAGCCTTGTTCTACTTACTGTACTTATAAATATGGTTATTTATGTCACATAAAAGATTACATCGTGTACCGAATTTTATCCCTGTAATGTAATCATTGCTTTTGCAGTGTATCATAATGCAACTCCAAGCCAACCTAATTACTTTCAAGTATACATATTTTCTAGAGTACCACAAAACTTAAATATAAAAGTTTTAATGTCAGATTGTAATGTAAAAACTGATGAAATATAGTGAATCTTGCTAAAGAGATGTTTAGAGCTCAAATTACTGTGACCATTAATAATATGGCTTAAGAAACATTTAGAATTGGTCATTAGGAAGAAATCAAATCAAAAATCAAATAATCAAAGTGAGAAAACACAAATAAGTAGATTTCCCTATAGTTTATAATAATAATAAGGCAGAAAATAAAGTTATAATAGGGGTTAGTGTTTGCTTCATGTGCCTAAGGAGTCTGCAGTAGAAATTGATATTATTTACTTGAAAGGACAAATGTAAACTACATTGTTGAGTTTGGATTACTTTTCCTCCTCAAAATCTTTTCTACTCATGATATATATTGCTGTAGAATAAGAATGAATAAACGTTCTGGAGAGTGTGCAACTTGCACATTTTAGCTATAATTTTCTGGAATGTAAATTGCTATCTTACTGTGGAGCAACCTACCCAAGATGATTTCTATTAATATGTGTGGATGTATATTTTCCCCCAGTAGATTCTCAGCTGCTGTGAGCTGAAGCCATGTGTGTTCTTGTCCTCTGTGGATTCAGCCCAGCATAAAGCACCGTGTCTTGCATATCATAGACACAGAGAAAAAAAAAAAATGAGCCACGCTAAATTAGATATTAAAATTCATTCTTTATTCATTTTCTCCTCTTAGCCTTTATGTGACAACAACAATAAAAATCATACTCCAAGAAGTTTCTTGCTTTGGGGTCACAATTCATGATAGTGACAGGAACTGAGTAGGACATGGTATAAAAATAGAAAAGTATCTGAGAGTGATCATCATGTAGAAGTAACACCTAAACTTTTTACATGATTTCAAGGTCTGATTCATTGCTTTTAGAAATCTGGCAGCCTAATTTAAAAGTCAGGGCTTTGCAGCATGACAGAAACTCCTTGGGAAATAGGCAACTACAATTCCTGAGATAACTTTGCACGAGGAGAACAGAAGAAAACTCACTGGAGTGGGGTACCAGGAATGCAAAGTCCGGGGTAGTGGCTGAGGCTGCAAAGGGAAAGCATCTCTCTCTCTCCTAATGGAATGGATATCTTTGGGGAAGTATAATGGGGGCTCTGGAAACAGATAGGACTTATATTTGAGTCGTGTGACTTACTTGCTATCTGAATTTGGGAAAATTATTTAGGTGCTCAGTTTCTTTAAATATAAATTAGGGATATGGCTTCTAGACACATGAAAAGATGCTCAACATTACTCAGCATCAGGGAAATGCAAATCAAAACCACAATGAGATACCACCTCACACCAGTCAGAATGGCGAAAATTAACAAGTCCGCAAACAACAGATGTTGGCGAGGATGCAGAGAAAGAGGAACCCTCTTACACTGTTGGTGGGAATGCAAGCTGGTGCAGCCACTCTGGAAAATAGTATGGAGGTTCCTCAAAAAGTTAAAAATAGAACTACCCTATGACCCAACAATTGCACTACTAGGTATTATCCGAAGGATACAAACATAGTGATTCAAAGGGACACATGCATCCCAATGTTTATAGCAGCATTATCAACAATAGCCAAATTATGGAAAGAGTCTAGATGTTCATTGACAGATGAATGGATAAAGAAAATGAGGTAGATATATATAATGGATTATTACTCAGCTATCAAAAAGAATGAAGTCTTGCGATTTGCAAACGATGTGGGTGGAACTAGAGGGTATTATGCTAACTGAAATAAGTCAATCAGAGAAAGACAAATACCATATAATTTCACTCATATCTGGAATTTAAGAAACAAAACAGATGACCATAGGGGAAGGGAAGGAAAAATAAGATGAAAACAGAGAGGGAGGCAAACCCTAAGAGACTCAAGTATAGGAAACAAACTGAGGGTTGCTGGAGAGGAAGTGGGTGGGAGGAAGGGGTAATTGGGTGATGGGCAGGCAATAAGGAGGGCACTTGAAGTAATGAGTGTTGGGTGTTATTTGTAACTGATGAATCACTAAATTCTACCCCCGAAACTAATAACACAGTATATATTAACTAAATTGAATTTAAATATAAAATTCTAAAAAAAGAAGAAAAAAAGAAAAGATATAAATTAGGGATAATTATAACATCTATTTACTAATTTAAATGTGAGGATTCAATGAGATAATCTATGTAAACCATCTAGCTGTTCCAGCATCTAATAAGTGCTCGTTAATGATAGATATTGCTATTACCTATTCTATAAATTGCATTCATACTATGAAGTGGGGTGGAGAATTGTCCTTTTGACTATATTCTCAGCGAGGCTGTAGATTGGTCTTTTTCTAACCAGCATTCCAACTGTAGATAGGGAAGGTAGTTGTTCAAACACAAGCCTTAGGGCAAAGAAAGATGAATGATTGTCTTTCTGAAGGGAAATTGGATCCTCCTCCCACTGATACCACTGAAGCACAGTAAATAATGCCAAGAGGTCCTACAATGCTGCCGGTGAAAGCAAGATGTATATAAGGATAGGTTTGAGATGAGTAATTTTAAAGCACCATGAAAGAAATCATTAGGACCTCTAAATGAATCCAGAAGCTTCCCAGGGCACTATGCTGACCTTCTCCGGGAAGACCTAGCTTTTTAAAAGCAAATACTGACATTTGTTCTACCCTTGAAGAATGGCAGTAAGCAATAACATAAAAGTGATACGAAACGGTGAAAGCCACAACTAGTTAATTCATTTCCTTTTCTATTCATGTTCATACACTGGCAGACTGTAATGCCATCTGAAATGTGGATAATAAGAAATATACTGTTAGAAAGGGATTGCTTTGAAGCCCCCTGGGTTGTACTATTGCCCAGAAGGGATGCCTCTGAGAATACCTCCTGAGAGTAGAGGTTCCAAGGCAGCCAATTTAATGGTCATTCATTACCAATGGAACCTGGGAATTAGAGCTGGATGGCAAGAAAACATAAACAGAAGTGTAGAGGGAGGAGGAGGGCTAACAACAGAGACATCTGGCAATGAGGACAGATTAGAGCTCAGGCCACAGTTTCTGATGCTCTCATACTGGCTTGGGAAAAGGAAGGCCCTAAAAGGAGTGTGCCAAGTTGGGCAGAGTTGGACTGTCAGAGATTGCCAAGTAATGCCCCCGAAGTCTGAATACTAGGAAAGAGGATTAGAGGATGGATGGACATTCCTTCTCCCCAGAGACTGCTAAATTTGCCCCCATACTGAGCCTTTATTCATTCAGACACGTCCCACTTGGTAAATGAATGACAGGTATCACACCCTTTCAGTTTCGTCTGGGCTGATATCTGGCCTGTATCATTTCCTTCTTTCCTCAATTTTCCATTGTCAAATCATCCATTAAATTGAATTGAGCCCGCTTCAGCCAGCCTGTCTTGGAGTGCTCAGGGGAGATTACTTTGAAAGGAACAAGACCTTGGCTGTCAGGCAGGTTAGCACAAGCTCTCAGAGCTCAGCTTCTTACCTTGCAGAAGTCCTGAGACACTTCAGAGGGCTCAAGCCACGCTTCCCCTTCTCAGCACCCTTTTTTCCTGGGCTCAAAAACAAAACAAAACAAAACAAACAAACAAAAACCCAACTATGATTACCATCTGTTCTAGCCTCAAGACATATTTTTAAAGGAGAAGGTGGTAGGAAAGAGTGTGAGGTAGAGAGCAGGAACTGTGAGCAGTTCTTTGATAAACTCACTATGTAACCTTCTGAGATAATTTCCCCAAGAAGTGTTAGATAATTTGGGGAAGAATTTTAACTGTGACACCTCAACTGGTGTTTCCGTCAAAAATCATTTGTTTAAAATTTAGAAAAGGGAAGTCCCACAAAAGCAAGCTGAATTAGCTCCTCGCTTTTCAGACAACTGAAACACATTTTTCTTGTACTGATCACTTTCTAGGGTAAGGTGTCTCCTCACCCAGGGCATAATGGCAGCACTGTTGTCAGGAGCATGAAAAGCATGCCGACTTCAGTGAAATGGGAAGCTGGCAGCTTTCACAATCTGTCCTGGATGACATTGTGTGTGGGTGACAGAGCTGTTGTGCTTCAAACAGGAGCCCATAGCCATCAGGAACCGACTGTTGGAAGGGATTGGTAGGAAGTCTTAAGGCAGAAAGTCTCAAGCCAAATACATTTACCCTAGTGTTCTAAGCTTGATCCAGATCAAGGAAAACACTGTTTCTAAATTCATCTAGGGGAGAGTCTCTTTATTTTGTGTTTCTTTTAACCTCTTGGCATTGTAGTTCCCTAAGGCTGAAGAGGTGATGGGTAGTTTCTTGTTTTGAATCCAAACTCAAAATTCATGGAAGATACAATTATCCTATACTTTCCTATATTTGCTTTGCTTTTTTAAAGGTAGTTTCTACAATTTCCTCTGCAAGCTAAATCTTAATTGTATTCTGAGCATGCTCAGATGTGTGTTTGATCACAGTCGCCTCAATCTGTTTCCTTTTCCCATCCTTGCTGCCTTGGTTCAGAATCTTTCATTTGGTTTTTGGCATGGCCTCTTAACTCATGTCTCTACCAATAGTCCCGCTCCTTCAAACTTCCTTCTATAATGCTGAAAATTCCATCTTTCTCCAAAACAGGGCTGATCATGTCATCTTTCTGTTTAATATCTGTCAATAATATCTCCCCGTTGCTTATTGTCCACCCCTTAGAGACCCTTTTTAAATGAACTCCATATACCAGTCAAGCCAGTTCAGGGACCTCTTGAAAAGTCGTGATGAGTGGCTCCACTGTACCTTGTGAATTCCTCCTTGGTATCTCCTTGCTCCTGCTCCTTGGAGTTTCTGGAGTACTCAGCTCTTGCTTTGATTCCTTGCTTGGACTTCACTCTGTTGGTCACTAGGACCGATAACTCAGTTTTAGATATATTAACCTGACTTCATTGTTGGCCTCTCTCCTGCATATGACTTCCTGTGTTCCAACTGGCTTCATGCACTACAAAGTTACATTCATTCATTTTTTCATTCATCCATCCATTCATTCACTTAAAAAATAGTGTCAAGCACTATATTAAATGTTGACTAGAGAATGGGGAATGACATATCTTGCCCAGAATTGAATTGCTTACACTGTAGTTGAGGATAAAGATAAATCTTGTAGTATCAAAAGTTACTCTCAGAGGCAGTGATGTTTAAGTTGATAACTAAAGGATAAGCAGAACATGGAGAGAAGAAAGGGGAAAGAGTGTTCCATAGTGTACCAAAGCCCAACAAAAGAACTTTTCAAAGCCAGAAACTGGATCAGGGAGAGTAAGTGGCAAGAGATGAGGCTGGACAGCTAAGCATCATTCACATCAAGAAGGGCCTTAAAAACCATGAAGGGATAGGATTTCATTTTGATGCCAAAAAGGAGTCATTGAGGCTAGTAAGCTGGGGAGATACTAAATGATTTGAATTATAAGAAAACCACTCTAGTTCTGTATATAGATTCATTTGACCAGGGGTAATATATAAGTGTTAACCACTTATGGAGAGTAGAAAGTGCCAACAGTGGCCTGGACTAGTATAGCGGCAATCTTGGTAGTAGAATTAAGGAATCTCGGAATTAGAATTAAAAGGACTTAGTGGTTGGTGAGAAATGAAGAGTTATAAATAATCTGAAAATTATAATGACTAATATTTCTTGAGTACTTGCATATATGAAGAACTGTCTAACTAGTACATACATAATCTCATCTCATCTTTACACAATCTATGGGGTAGGTACCACTATTACCTCCATTTTCAGATGAACAATCTTAAGCACAAAGGGGTTACAGCACTTGACCTAGATAACACAGCCAAGAGTTAGCACTGGGATACAAATTCAGGTAGCTTGCCATTCTTACTTACTAGGCTGGACTGTCTCACAAAGATGAGCAGTGCCCACTCACAACCCTGGGGCAGGCTGTCCCACCTGTCTTTTAGTACCCAGCAGGTGAGGTGAGGTACTGGATGTTTTTCAGTGTGGCTGGAACATTGTTTCTCAGTGGGAATGTGGTGAGGGCTTCTTGGCAAAACTTTAGTTACATCAAATTTCTAAGTTTTCTTAGGAGAGGCCATCTGCAGATAAAGCCTCAATCCATGAGGCTGCGCTGGAATTAGTAATGGTTTGGTTTCAAGGAGCAGACATTAATTCATATCACCTGAGGTAATGATGAACCCAAACTCAAGGAACTCAATAACCAGGAATAGAACTGAGTCCAGACTGGGAACTGGGAAGTCAAAAACAACCTCACTTTCTCATTCAGTCCACATGGACCTCTGTCCTTGCTTCTTCCACCAACTTAGTAACTCTCATGCTTCTCTCCATAGACATTGTCTCTATATCTCTCAGTGTGCTCATGCCTAAAAATGGCTTCCCGTTCTCAATTTACATGACCAATGACTGCAGTCTGGACCTGCTTGACCTCTGTATTTCTTAGAGCAAAATCTAGAGAGAAGAAGCTCATTGGTCCAACCAGTTGGGATATAAACAAGACAACATAGAATCACCATTTTGGAAGGAGATGAGAGTGAAGACAGATTCTCTTAGAATAGAGAACTGGAGCTTTTTTTTTCCCCCTCTCGGCTCATTGTCATTTTCACTACAACAGAGTCTGCTCAAATGCCTGCTTACCTCTGAACTCTGCACTAATCTCCCCTCCAACAACTAGTCTTTGTCAATTCTCCTGTAACTCTTCCTTTTACTATTGGCACTGGCATTGGGCTGCAGAATGGTAAGGTTAGTGCTCTTGTTGTAATTTTGCTGTGAGATTGCCAGTTCTTGACATCTGGCATCATGTATTTCCCTTAATGCCTAGCCCAGTCACAAGTATACAGTAGGCTTCCATAAAGGTTGGCTGAATACAACAAAGAGTGTCAACAATTGGGAGTATACATTGGCACTGAATACATATATATACATGTAATAAATTCATGTGTATGTTTGTGCGTGCCCAGTGCAATTTAAATCATCTCTATCTAGAACTTAAATGCTATGTGGCCTTTAGGCAGGCATTATCATCAATCCCCAAAACTCAAAGTGAAAAGGTAACACTGTCTATTATTAATATTATTCTAATACAACTTTTCTATTATGGTCTTTTGATATTTATAGGGTACATTTTATAACATACTTTATGATCATGCTTACAATTGATTTAATTGAATAAGAGAGATTTAGGTTAGGAAAACCCCATTTCTGATATAAATTCTAGTATTGAATTTTTGTAGAATACCCTGAGACGTTAATTTTTCCATATTTTTAAGGATTTTCACAATGAAAAGAACATTGGGAATGCTAGGTAAATATTTGGTCCTTATTGCACTGCTTAAGAGTTTTAAATGATTTGGATTTTTTTTTTTTTTTTAAGAGAGAGATGGGCGGGCAGCAAGAGAGGGAGAGAGAGAATCTTAAGCAGGCTCTGACTCAGGGCTCAATGTCACAACCCTGAGATCATGACCTGAGCTGAAATCAAGAGTTGGATACTTAGCTGACTGAGCCACCCAGGCGCTCCTAAATGGTTTAGATTTTTAAATGTTAAAATTCAACAGGGCATTTCTTAAGAGTGGGTTTGGAGCATCTCAGGTAAAAAGTATATATATGGGTTTTTGATACTTATCTCTCTTACAGGTCATTCTCCAGGTATTCTCCTCTTCTTTCAAAAAGAAAAATCAGTAAAAGAACACATCTAAGAGCTCACTAATCTTCAGTTGTGTGCGCCCACAGGGCCTATGCATGTAATAGATGATATTGTCACAGTAAAGTGGCTCCTCCAGAACATACCGCAAAAACATAAGCCCCTTTTTATTTTTTTAATATTTTATTTATTTAGTTGACAGGGAGAGAGAACACAAACAGGGGGAGTGGGAGAGGGAGAGGCAGGCCACCCGCTGAGCAGGGAGCCCGATGCAGGGCTCGATCCCAGGACCTTGGGATCGACCTGAGCCAAAGGCAGATGCTTAACGACTGAGCCACCCAGGGGCTGCTCATTAAGCCCCTTTATTGGATTACATAGATCCAGACTGTGTGGAAAGCTCAGCTTTAACGTAGTTCTTCTCTGCTTAAATCCTACCTTCCTCTTTTAGTAGTAGAAATTGTGTTCATGACATTGATCAAAACATCTGATGTTCTGTGGGAAATTTTCCCCTCATTTGTAATTTCTCATCATCAAGATTGGCTCTGGTGAGGCCTTTGTTTCCCTGTTGCAGCCTGAAGTCACTGAAAGTCTTGTCCATACCTGACAAACACAGGCCTGAAATGTTCCAAGTCTACACCCTGACCCTGTGCCACCCTCTGCTACCAAGACATCATCCACCTCAGCTGGCCTCCGGAAGATGGGATTTCATAGCTGCCATGGCCACAGTAGAACACAGGACTCCACACCATGATTGTGATCACTTTCTCATTTACAAAAGTAACTTGACTCATCTCATATTTCTTTTTCCAGTGACTTTACTGGCACACAAAGCTTCATAAATTCAACTAATCTAAAACAGTAATAGTTAATATTTATTGAGTGGTGACTATATACCAGACATCATACCCAGCATTTTATATAGATAATCACATTTGGTCCTCACAATATTTTTAATAGCGGCTTTTTAAAAAATTGAGGTGTAATTAACATACAACATTATATTAGTTTCAGGTCTATAACAGAATGACTCAATATACGTATATATCATGAAATGATCACCTCAAGCAGTCTAGTGATTAGCTATCACCACACAGTTATAATTTTTTCTTATGATGGGAATTTTTAAGATCTACTCTTTCAGCAACAACATTTTTTAAGTAATAGCTTTATTGAGACATAATTCACATATGACAGAATTCAGCCTTTTAAATATACAGGGGTGCCTGGATGGCAAAGATGGTTAAGCATCTGAGTTTTGATTTCAGCTCAGGTCTTGATCTTAGGATTGCAAGATCAAGCCCTGTGTTGGGCTCTGTGCTCAGTGCGGAGTCTACTTGAGATTCTCTCCCTTTCCCTCCACCTCTGCGTCTCTCCCCAGTCACGCTCTTTCTCTCTCTCTCTCTCCCAAATAAATAAAATCTTAAAAACAACAACAACAATAACCTTTATTCCTTAGTTCCAGTTCCATAAACGAGTGGCCACATGTCACTTTCCTGGTCAGAAATAAAAGAAGGTTGGATGTTGTTAGATGGAGCTTTGCGTAGAGTTTCCTAAAATGTGGACTGTTGAGTTAAGATAAGCCATTTTGCATCCACCACCACCTTCCTGAAATATGATAGAATAGCTGGAGCTACAGCTACCATCTTTTTACCATGAAGGAAGTCCAAGAAAATTGCTGGTATCTTGGCTCTTAATCCTGGAACCACTCAGCCCCAATGCCAGAAACTGTCTACTTGCAAACTTAATAGGAAGCGTCTATCTCTATTTAGGTAAGTAATTGCTATTTTGGTTTTCTTTTACATGCAGCTTAATGAAAAATCCTAATTTTGGTTCTATGATGATTCAGCTCAGTGTTATCCCTTACTTGTCATTACATGCATTTCCATTGTCAAAAATCATACTCATGTTGTAAGGTCCAACTTAAGTGATCATTTTTAGAGAATTTCTCAAAATCCCAATTGGGAGTGACCTCTTCTTACCATATTCGCTCTAATACTCAATTAGCATCTCTTACCCAGAATTCATACGTATCTTTATACAATTCTCTTTTTCCATTTTGACTATAATAGCTTGAGTTCTCTAGAAAAGAGAATCTGGGGAATATTTTAAGGTGTTGATATTTTATCTGGGTGGTGCAGACCTAAGGCAGTATAATATGAAGAAAAAGAGAAGAGAAGCAAGGAAAGATATGTTAATGTGAATCCACAACTTCATAATGAGAGACAGCAGATTTCTCAGCTCACATGTGTACTTGGCATTTGAGACTTCCCCAGACAGATTTCAAAGAGGAATCAAGCTTCAGAGTGATGTATGGATGAGAGGAAAAAAAGAGAATTAATTTGTCAGACTTTCTCTCATCTCTTATTTGTTATTGGGCAAGGCCAATGGGCCCATCTCCCATGGGAAATAACTAATTTTTAATTTGGCTCCTCAGTAGCTTCTCAGGAAGCTAAATCTCACATCCTACTATATGGTGTTTCATTCAAATCTAAAAGTGGAGAGAAATTTGATGAAGGTGGGTAGTCAGCTGAGAGAGAAAAAGAGGCAGTCAATGGAATCTGAGAAAGCAATAAAGTTTGGGTTTGAACCTCAGACAGATTAAAGTTGTTTATTTAAAAGGTAATTTTTGGGCGCCTGGGTGGCTCAGTTGGTTAAGCGACTGCCTTTGGCTCAGGTCATGATCCTGGAGTCCCGGGATCGAGTCCCGCATCGGACTCCCTGCTCAGCGGGGAGTCTGCTTCTCCCTCTGACCCTCTTCCCTCTCGTGCTGTCTATCTCTCATTCTCTCTCTCTCTCAAACAAATAAATAAAATCTTTTAAAAAAATAAATAAATAAATAAAAGTTAATTTTTAACAGAAGAAAGGTTATGTGTTCAGGATAAAGAATTAGTATGTTCAAAGAAACAAAAACAAGAAAATAAAAATTACCTATAATCTTATTTCATGGTCTAGCTAATCTATCTTTTTGGTGTGTATCCCATCACTTGCATCTATGTCTTTTTAAAATATATACATATGCATTACGTGCAATGGCATCATGCTGTACCCAGTTTTTGTGGTTTATTTTTTCGCTGATAATACCATAAAATTCTTGATGTCAGTATTATTCTACTGTTTAATTTTTAAAAGAGTTATTTATTTATTTTAGAGAGAGGGAATGAACATGAGCTAGAGGGGCAGAGGGAGAAGGAGAGAGAACATCTTAAGCAGACTCCATGCTGAGTGTGGAGCCTGACATGGGGCTTGATCTCACGACCCTGAGATTATGACCTGAGCCAAAACCAAGAGTTGGACGCTTAACCAACTATACCACCCAGGCACCCCTGTTTAAATTTTAAATAGTGGTGTAGTATTATATGATGAGAAGATGCCATATTTTTTGACAAATCTTCCATTTCATGGCACGTTGGTTGTTAATGTTTTTTGGGGGGAGGTATTTGTTTGTTTTTGTTTTTAGCTGTCAAAAACTATTAAAAACTGTATGATAAACATTCTCATTTCCATTTATGAGAACTTCAATAATTTTTTCCTTCAGTTGAAATTCCTGGCTGGATCTGTGTCATACAATATGACTACCTTTCATTCTTTTGATACGTAGTGCCAGATTATATTCCAGAAAGATTTTCAAATTTACATTCAACTAATAATTAGTTAGAGGGCCTATTTTTATGCACCAATCTTGTGTATTATTGTTAGAAAGTCTTTTCTAAGTTCGTTGATGAAAAACAGAATTTCATTTTTATTTTAAAGTTGCATTTCTTGATTACTAGTCGAGATGAATATTTTATATGTTTCTAGACAATTAGTTTTTCTTCTCTTGTGAATTGCCTGTTCATGCCCTTTGTCATGATTTTAATTTGAGAAGATTATAAGGTTTTTGAGGAAGGAGACTACATTTTATTCCTACTGGAGTCCATTTCCATCAGCACTGTGCCTTGGGTCTCGCCCAGGCTGGGATTTGTAAGATTTGCAGAATGAATGAATGATAACCCACTATTATGTTTTTACTTAGTTACCAATAAAAGAAAATCAAATTAATTTTGCACATTTGTATTTAGTGTGTAACAAATGCCATTTTTCTCCACAAAAAGTTTTTTTCTCTGAAGAAAATTTCTTAACTTCTTTTCAACAATAACACCATTTTTAGCCTGAATGGATAAATACAAGATTGGACAGATTCAGCTATTTTCATGGTTTTTTTTTTCTTTTTTCTCAGCAACTGTCAGATTTTTCTATTCTTACAAGCTATTTTGGAATACTCAGACACAAATAGGGATTTATTATCTCATTTCATTATAGAAAATGAAAGCACTAAAATAAAACATCTCAAAAACTCATCTCTGAGAATATTCTACAAACTTGTGCTTTTTCTCAACTATATTACACAACCGAGTCCACCAGGAAGATAATACTCAAACTTTTTTGAGCCTAATTGTTCTTAAGCTGACCCGCTTCTTCTTTTCAGAACATTTTTTTTTTCAGCAGGACTTCTATTTTCATTGAATCTGGGGATTTGAAAGTGACTTATAATGGATGTGAAGATTTTTTTTTTACATTCTTATAGATGTTGAACTTGAATATGCACACATATGTGTATGTTTATAGAGACACACAAACATACATATATTCCTTTCAGGCAAATTATTTTTCCTGTTAACTTTTCTCAAGGGTTTCCTATTTTGCAGAGGAAATAGGAGCTACCATTTTCTAAGGCAGAGACTGGGTCTCATGTGTATGAACTCACAACCATATATAAGACCCTAAGATTCTGGAATCATAATTGTTTTAGTCCTTTGTTTTCTAAATAATGTTACAAATGATGAAAGCCACATATTAACTGTGTAATTTGAAAAATAAGAAAATGTTAGAGAAAGAAAACCTATAGTTCCATCATTTAGAAATAACAGTTATAACATTGTATTATAGTTTCACCATTTATTTTTTACAGAATTCCCCTTTTTTATATACCTAACATGTACATATAAGACTGTAATAATAGTTGAAAATAATATGTATTGACATTTTTAATTACAAAAATGATATATTCTCACTCTGGAAAATTTGTTAACAACCAAATATCATTTGTATGCTATTTTTAGTCATTGAATATTTGGGCTTTTTTTCCTTTTTCTTGTTTTACTATTATTATAAGCAACTCTTTAGGATCATTGTTTGGATTCAAGATAACAGGCAATTCTCTCTGTAAATATTTAACCTTATTATTTCCTCCAAATTGTTACTTGTACTGGATCCATCATTTATTCATTGACTTGAAATACCACATTGATCATGTGCTAAATTCATATTTGTGTCTGGGATTTTTATCATATTAGTGTTGCCATAAATTTGTAGTCACTGACTTCAGCCAGGTTCTTATTACTCATTTTTATATCTTCATGCTTGGCTTCCATTTCTATTCCCTTCAGGTATTAGAACTTCACTACAGCTCAATGCCCCCTTCTAAACCTTCATGCTACTCTCTTAACTCCCTCTTCATCAATAAGATAAGGCCACGGTGGGATTTTCCCCAGCATCCTTGTATTAATTTTGTATGGCTGCTGAAATAAAGTACCACAAACTTGGTGGTTTATGACAGTAGAAATTTATCGTCTCACAGTTCTGGAGACTAGAACTCGGCAATCAAGTCATCAGCAGGGCCATGCTCTCTCTGAAACCTATAGACAAGAATCCTTCATTGCCTCTTCCTAGCTTTTGGAAGTTCTTGGCAATCCCTGGTGTTCCTTGACTTATAGATGTGTTCCACCAATCTCTGTTTTGGTTGTCACATGGCTGTCTTCCTTCTGTGTGTGTCTATCTCCGAATTTCCCTATTTCCCTCTTTAAGGACTCCAGTTGTAATGGGATTAGGGGCTCACCCTACTCCACTGTGGTCTCTTCTTAACTAATTACATTGGCAATGGCCCTATTGCTAAAAAAGGTCACATTCTTAGGTAGTAGGTAAGGTAAAGACGTCAACATACATTTTGGGGGAACACAACTCAACTTATAACAATTCCTCTTTTATCTACACACTTACTATATTCACTCTCATCTTACTCCCTTCCTTTTGTATCATAGGATAAGGTTTTCTTTCTGTTCAAGTTAATACAATGTGCTTTATTCCAAACCCTCCTTTTTCCTATGAAACTCTGCTCCACTAATTAACCCCTCTTTTTGGCTCCTTCATCTGCTTTTCCACTAAAAACTTCCCTTCATTCTGAAAAAACACGCTTTTGTCTCTCATCCTACTAAGTGATCCATTCCTTTAAGCTAAACACCTCCTTTTAGTTATAATCACATCCTTCTCCTCTTCTTAGCATATCAAGTATTTGCACTTCTATCGGCAGCATTACTGTTAGTGCACAGACTTCACAAAGAATTGACATTTTAGTCTTTTGACATGAATCATTGTGTGTCTGAGGACAATTAAAGAAAATCAAAGTTGAGTTAAAATGTCAGTGCTGGATAGTTGGTTCAGATCCCTTCCTAATAAAGGAACTCAGTTTTCCCAGGAGCCCGACAACGTGTAGGTCAATATTCATGGTTCAAAAGAATTATGACTCCTTGTTCTGAATGTTTGGAATTATCCTTAAATTGTATTAACAGAATGTTATATATGTTACACTATAATTTTCTTGGTCACATTTACTAAAATTTAAGCTAACCAGGACTTGGGAACAAGATTAAATTATCTTTGTCTCTGCAAAATCTAGCCGAGATCTTGGAACCCATGAGGTGACCAGTAAATATTTGGGGGATGAATGGACTCGTGGGCAAGCCAATCACATCTTTTCTAAGATAGCTACTGTTACAAGGTAAAACTAGTTTGTCCATATAGAGACCAGTTAGTTGTATGCCTTGACCTCATTAATTCAGTACTTTAAGCAATGAAACAGACTGTTTATTATAAAAGTATTTTTTTACACGGAAGAGGACCCTGAACTGCAGCCCTGAACTGAAGCCTTGATTTCAACCAGTGAGACCTTGAGAAGGGGACCTAGCTAACCGTACCCACACTTCTGCTCCATAGAAATTGTGAGATCGTACATTTCTGTTGTTGTAAGGTGGTGGTAAATTGGTGGTAACTTGTTACATGACAATAGAAAACTAATACATAGGGTATGCACATTTTTTATTTTATAACTTTTACAAGATAAAGTACTTATAAGAATATTTATTCCAGGGGCGCCTGGGTGGCTCAGATGGTTAAGCGTCTGCCTTCAGCTCAGGTCATGATCCCAGGGTCCTGGGATCGAGTCCCGCATCGGGCTCCCTGCTCCTTGGGAGCCTGCTTCTCCCTCTGCCTCTCTCTCTCTCTCTCTGTCTCTCATGAATAAATAAATAAAATCTTTAAAAAAAAATATTTATTCCAGGACATCTGGGTGGTCCAGCCAACTAAGCGGCTGCCTTTGGCTCAGGTCATGATACTAAGGTCCTGGGATCGAGCCTCACATAGGCTCCTTGCTCAATAGGGAGCCTGCTTCTCCCTCTGCCTGCCACTCTCCCTGCTTGTGCTCACTCTGCTCTGAATAAAAAAAAAAAAAAAATTAAATAAGAATGTTTATTCCAACCAGAAGAAAATGAGAGAAATGAGAGTTTTAGTTCTCACACCTCGTTATTAGCAACTACATTGTCTGACATTTTTTTTTAAATTTTTGTCATTTTATTTAAATTTAAATTTCCCTAATTACTATATAGAAATAATACACTCACATTATTAAGTCCCAAAACAGTGAAAGATATAATATGTTATTCTACTTGCAAGCTAAGAAGTTTTAGCTTACAGGAATGGCCTATCATAGTTTCATTTATATGTATGCATATGCTTATTTCTCTATGTGTGTGTTCTCTGGTCCAGGGATCTGGTGTGTGTGTGTGTGTGTGTGTGTGTGTGTGTGTGTGTGTGTGTGTATATATATATTATATATATATATATTTCACAAAGGATATCACCCATGATTAAGTTGGTTATCCATGCCCCTATGTACCATAAGTCAATATAGCCCAGATGTTTACCGGCATACTGACATGTATAGAGGTTTTGAACCATAGGAAAGGAACCCCCAAATTAGGGGACTTTAAAATTATATTGGGCAGATGCATATCTACTTTTCCTCTCCTACTGACAGAGAGACAGAACTTTATGCCTAATGTAAACAAATCCTCTCAGAGGAGAGGAGAAGAATACCCTTTATTGTAAGCAAATATCTCTGGATGACAGGGGAAAGTTGTCTCTGGGTTTTATTACTCTTAGAATATAAGCAAATGGCTCTAGGGGAGATAAATCTCTAAATCTTATCCAGAGCAATTTACTTTCTCTAACTTTCAAGGCATGTTTTCCATTCAACTATAAAGTCTAGGCTGTGCAGAAATATGAAAATATTCATGGAACATTGCCTGCCAACAATTGTTTAAGTCAAATGGTAAAATGGCACCGTAAGTTATACATGTGTGTATAAAACCAGCAGTCTTCTGTCTTACTTCTTCTTGTCCCCCAGTACTACTCCTAAGAAGTAAATGTTTTTATAAACTCTTCTAGTTGTTTTTTCTTTTTTTTTGTAGTTGTTTTTTCTGATATTTACCTCCATATCTCTATATAATCTGCATATCCCACATTTCTTGATATAATAACTCTAATGCATTACCTCCTGACTTCTTATTGTAGTAGATCAAGACAATCAACACTCTTACATGCTCCTCCACCCTGCCCCTCACCTTGTATTTCCTTTTCCTTTCTTCTGGATAAAGCTATATCATAATTTGGGTAAAATAAATATTCAGTGTTTACATGTCCATAACTCTAGGAATATCATTCACTAGTTAGTCAAATACAGATGGTTCCCAACTTACGATCATTCTGCTTATGATTTTTCAACTTTATGATGATGTGAAAGCGATAGGCACTCAGTAGAAGCTGTACTTTGAATTTTGATCTCTTCTTCAGCTAGCAATATGCAGTACAGCGCTCTCTTAGGATGCTGGGCAGCCGTGAGCTGGAGCTCCCAGTCAGCCATGTGACCATGCGAAGGTACACAACCGATACACTGACAACCATTCTGTACCTATACAACTATTCTGTTTTTCATTTTTAGTACGGTATTCAATAAATTACATGAGATCTTCAACACTTTATTATAAAATAGGCTTCATGTCAAATGATTTTGTCCAACTCTAGGCTAATGTAAACGTTCTCTGAGCACAGTTAAGGTAGGGTAGGCTAAGCTATGATGTTTGGTAAGTTGGGTGTATTAGATGCATTTTCAACTCATAATATTTTCAATTTATGATGGGTTTATCAGGATGCAACTCCACCATAAGTTGAGGAAGATCTGCAGTGTACTGTGATTATATCTTCTCTCTTGCATTACTTTTGAATTTTTTGAAGATTACTATTTCTTCCATTACTCCTTTTCCTTATCTTTCTAAATATTTACCTTTCACTTTTTAAACAGTTTTATTAAGATATAATTGATGTACAGTAATTTGCACATTAAGTGTATAATTTGATAAGCTTTGACATATATATCACAGACCTATGAAATGAGGCCACAAAAAAGATAATGAACATATCCATCAACTTCCAAGTTTCAACCACCCCCCCTTTAATCCCTTCCTCCCTCCCATCATTCCCTTCCCTACTTCTCAGAAAATTACTAATCTACTTTCTGTCACTATAAATTGAATTTCATTTTCTAGAATTTGTATAAATGGAATTTTACAATCTGTGCTTTTTTTGTCTGGTTTTTGTCACTTAGTATAATTATGTTATGACTTATTTACTACATTTATTTATTTACTACATTTATTTACTACAAACAGGTGACAAAGACTAAAACATAATGAAACAACTTGAAGATTTTGTGGAATCTATTTTCACAGATAGGACGGATATGTTCTTAGGTATTATTTGTGGCTGTCAGATGTGAATCACCTGCTGATGCTTTCAGCAGTCAAGGAACAGAGAAACACTGTGCTGGCAGGGATGCCTACAGGCATCTCCACCCCGAGGCTTTTTGCGGATTTCTTTTAAACAATCCCAGACTAAAAGAAAGCTAACTTATTCTTGAGCCTATTTAGGACAAGAGATCTCATAGTCTCCTTTATATTTTAGATCTAGTGCTTAGTGCTACTTTTTCCACTACGAGTTCCTGAGTGTCAACAATAGATATAGATTCTTAGCATGGAGAAAGCAGGGCTGGCCTGGGGCAAAACTATGGTGCCCCACCTGAGAAATACTAAGAAGCTGATGATGCCGGTTCCCCTGTTCTTACTCTGGTTTCTTTCACTGCTATCTCCAAGCCAACATCATAATGTGTTTTTGTTTTCATTTCTGTTTTGTTTTGTTTGTTTCTTTGGCCCCCTCTAACTCCAAGTCTGGGTTAAGGAAATGGTTTTGGAAACTCATTCATGTCAATGCCAGATGATAGATAGATGCAGAGAGCCTTACACTGTAGAAATTAAGTGTAGAACTTCAGACATTAGAGCTGAGTAAGGTAGGTATTTTGGCAGATCCTCTCCTGTGTTCCTGAAATCACCGATAGAGGCAGTTTGTTATTTTGCCTTCTCACTAAGCAGTTTTGGAGATTGTATGATGAAAACTTTCAAGAGGGGCCATGATTGTGAGTAGTTGCACATACACAAATGACTGTGTATTGCAGAATAGACATCACATCTATTTGGTTTGTAAGACAGTGGATTTAGGAATCAAAAGAAACTTTACTTGCATGGAACAGACCATGTTCAAGTTGGCAGGGGTCTTAATATATTGGCCTCCTTTTACAGGCAGGGAGGCTGAGGTCCAGAGAAGTGAAATGACATGTGATAAGTCACATAGATAACTAGTAAGTATCTGTAATGTGGAAATCAGATATAGCAGCCTCTGCATTACTCGGCTAAAATAATTATCACGGGCTTACTAATAACCCAGAGCAAGTAAGAAACATGTTAAATACCTTCTTGTCTCATAATTATGGCAAGAACTCTGCAGTACAAATGCAAGCTAATGTCCTCTGAGCCCAGTTCTTTGTGGGAAGAGGCAGAGTATAAATAAATAAGCAAGTAAGCAAGTAACCTCCAACTTACAGTGCTAATAATAAAGAGTTTTAATTTTTTTTAAATGAGTGCATCCCTAGGGGTATGTATGTATATTACCTTATATTGTATACTGACTGGAAAATGATCCACGGTCCCTCAGAAGACCCATTCCCTTGATTCGTGGTAAGTTAGGTTAGTTAATTAACCTATTACTTTAATACTAATTAGTCAAGGCTTTAATTATGCTTTCAGGGCAGGAGCATAGGAATGCTATGGTTCTTAGTGACCCAGTTAACCAAAGTGATAGGATTTCTTGTCTTCCATCTAACAGTGATTTGTGTAAAGAACAGTGGGAGTAGAGCTGATCCTAATGGGATTATAGGAGCATTCTTAAACCAGAGTCAACCAGAGAACAGCAGCGGACCTAAGATAAAAAAGTATCCTCTATAGCTTCTGGAATAGCCCTGCAGGGAGAAAGGCCAAGGGGCTGAGGCATGACTGACTTTGTCATGGAGAGCTC